>NC_081249.1:128699104-128999104 GCF_030490865.1 Poecile atricapillus | reverse complement strand
ATGTTACTCAAATAATATTCTTTACTTTGAACTGCCTATAGCAAGAGAAGCCCACTCTAAAGACACTTCTTCACCTTACCCACTCTATTAGTGCATTTGTATAAATAAACTTTACAATTTGATTGGTTGTCTATAACCACTATAACAAGACTTATTTTGAGCTTTTAAACTTTGGGTTTACTCCTCATCACCAAGAACGTGTCTGAGCTTAATCTGAAGTGAAGATTAACCCTAACCCTCCAATTACACTGTTACACTCTCAGTAAACTCTAATACAGCTGGTGTTATAAAAAAAGGGGTTAATTTTGTATGGAAGAAAGTTTCAAAAAGGCACAAACTTCTGGGAAGTCACAACCCAAACACCCCACTGTAGTATCTAAATTATGAGTACAACTCAACAAGGGGTCATTGCACACCACCCTCTGTGATTCTTCACAAAGGTGAGCTCTATTCCACAGAACCAATCCTTAGATCTTACACAAAATTATTTGAAAAATAAAGCCTCATTAAACCATCTGCAAAGAAGAAATATGGAAACTATCATGAAGGATATTAGAGTTTCTTTAATTTTGGACAAGAGTGGGAGCAAATTGAGTATTTTTTATTTTTAAGACATAACACTTGTCACATCATTGTACTAGTGGCCTACCTGACTGTAGATGACTGTCTTCCATCAAAAAAGAGATTTTCAAGTACAAATTTAAATGGCAAAAGTGTTATTTTCATTGCAACCATAACCTTTAAAGTAAGTAGGTACTTAAGAACAGAACAACTGTCCACATCTTCTAGTGACACTGGAATGAGGAAGCGACAAGCTACAATCTGCTGGGGTTTTTTTTTTAAAGCTCATTATTTCTTCCAGTATTTGGACCAGCTGGTAAAAGTAATCATTTGGCAAGGTCTGTCAAGGGATAAAATAAAAGTGTATTTGCTATTGTAGATTACATACTTTAAACCAAAATGAAAGGCTGAAACATACAAATATTTACGAAAGAACAGGGGCTTTCAGACTTCCAAATTGTGCAATAAATATGCATGCACACACGTTAGTTCAGATGAACATATCACTTTCATTATATGCTCCACTATTTAACTCTTCACAGATCCATCTTCACAGCCTTAGAGATTCACTGAAATGCTGCAGATGTGCAACACACTTCTGTATATCAGAATAATAATAATAACATTAATAATTTTAATCAGTAAACCACACATCACCTGAAGATCTCAGGAACAAACATGCTAGTGCTCGATACTAATGTGAGAAAGCCCTGACACCCACATCACCCGTACCACTCAATGAGATTGTTACATTCCCATGTCCACGTGGATAAGGACAGCTCTCAGGACTAGCTGGCATTGTTTGAAATGCTTTATAAAGTCATGTCATGAAAACTCAGCATCTTCTTTTCTTCTGGAAAGCCACTATTTAAATTTCATCAGGGATATCAATTTGCACAGACCAAACAAATCCTGGTGCAAAGAGATTATGCACCTCTTTGTGATAAGAGGGAAGGGATGACACAAGATTCACCAGAACTCATTTACCACTTTACAAGATACACCCATAGGAGGAATTACTGCAACCCCTGGATGAGCTTGGAATCCAATCACAGTCAGAGACACAGACAACATGGGATAAGTGGAGCTGTGTATCATCAGCCTCATTGACAAGAGACAGTTTAAAAACAACACCAAACCATCTGCTTGGCAAGACAGTGTTTAGACAACCAGTTTACTTTTGAGTTCCAGCCCAAAAGATGCAGCCCCATTTCTACTGACGTTTGTTGCTGAGCTTTTTTTTTTCTGCAATATTGTAAATAATCCAAACTTTCAAAAACCAAAATTTTAAGTTTCTACTTGGACCTAAGGGAATATCACTAGAAAGTCTGCACCAACTTTTTCTCCAGAAGAAGGCTACAAGTAAGATGTTTTGCTGCTATTAGAAGTCCATTGAAATTAAATACTTCTTCAGCAACATCCTTGTCACAGCAGTCAAGGAAAACATCATTCCTAATGACACAATGACACTTCCAGTCTTATCCCATCAGTTCAGATGAGCATTAAAAAGTTGGACTAACTTGGATGCACTACTGAACAAAATATAATCTTAAATAAAAAGATATAGAAAGAGTATTAATTAAGTTCTCACTCTGATTCACTCCTTGCTGTTACACAGCCATGGAATTACAGATATCAGTTGATCCATGGAATGCAAAGGTACCTCAAAAAGCCTTATTTCAGTCTGCTTAAACATTCAAACCTTGCAGTAATGCCACACTGGGAACCTGAGTGACAATAACCACAGATTAAGTGCTTCTAGGTATGGGCCTGTATCTTTCTATACACCACCTTTGTATTTTCAATGCTACTTAGCAAAATATTCATCATAATCTTTCAAAGGTCTAGAATGAGGATCCAATAAAACCAAAATACAATTAAGAAAGAAACTAAAGGGTAAAAGTTTTAGTCTAACTAAAGCAGTGTAACAGATAGGCCAGAAACTATTTTTTCTTGCTTTCTCCTAGCTCCTGGACCTACAACAGACCTCATCACTAAACAACAGAGGTGCAAGGACTACATGTTAAAGCAGGAGAAAAGAGCCACAAGAATCTGATGGGGAAACTGCTGACAGTACATAATCAAAACATGCACTAATTGATTAAACTTTACAGCTAACTTTCAAAATGCATGTTCAAGGACAAGTCATACAAGTTGTTCTTGCCTAAGACAGGAATTTCAGCTACCAACCACACAGGTTAAGCAAGAAGGAAACACTTCTTTATCTACTGGCTTTTTTATTACTCACTTACTGGTGTGTATTTTAAATCAACTGATATTACTAAAATTGATTCCTTTATGTGGTGAAGTAATATGAACAATAACACACAAGTTTCTCTACTAGAATAGCTGCCTCTAGTGCAACCACTAGAGTGCTCAAATTGGCAATAGACGCAGTGCTCATTTTCCACTGGCATCAAACCCATGCCTTGAATTCACAAGGAAAACAAAATGTATTTCTTTCGGAAAAAAAACCCTTCTCAGAATCAGTATCAGAAGTTAGTAATTCCCTATCCAACAGGGAATCTCTTCAACTGAATATGAGGATTTCAGACTGAGCTATCAACTTGCAAAGGCTCAGAACAGACAGCTTTCCAGTTCCACAATCAAAGCAACATGACCTTTCTGGAATTTGTAAATGCAGCACAATAGGCCAGTTCTGCTCTCACAATCACTACCAGACTTGTTCCCATGTATAGCAGTACTCATCTCCAGGCATTTTAATGAAAAATCAACTATTTCTGATGGAAAAGATATGCAGTTTTGTGACCGATATTCATAGGAGTTCTTACGCTATTCTGTGCTTCAATCCTTGTCTCTAAGTCATTAATTGCAAATGGCTGGTGCTGGGGAAGCCATACCTTTGGAAATGCAAGACTAGGAAACCCAGGAGTTTCATGGAAAGTATTTCTCTATCTGCACAGTAGCAGGGCTCCAAAAAGCATGACCACTGGGTATCATCCTTCTCAGGACTCTCTGGATGTATTTTAGGATCTTACCCTGGTCTAAAATGGCCAGGATACTTCAAGGACAAGTTTAAAAAGAACAAAAAGCAAAATCAAGTCCCTTATGCAAAGGCTCAAATTAGAAAATCCATTTTTCATTAGAGTATATTAGCATAATCAAAAGACCTTACTTTGTTAGACAGAAAATTCTTCTGTTGATCACAGAGGTAAACTCATGGCTGACTTGGAAGAGTCTAACTCAGACTTACGAATTCCAAATACCCTGGGAAATAACACAGACCTTGATATCACCCCTGCCTGTCCCCAGTAAAACGCAAATTAGATTATGAAAAAATACAAACCCTTTCCCTCCTCTGAAAACCAACAAAACTGACAATTTCTCAGCTTTTTTCTGTCTCTTTCACAAGTTTACTGTGCTCTGGCTCTAAGGCTTGGATGAACCACTGAGGTCATGGAGTATAAACACAACTAATCTATGTCAGCCAAAAATTTGAAAGATTATAGATAAAAACCACAGTAGAATATATGCTGAAACACACTGAGCCTTCACAAACCTGTTTCGTGCCAAGCTTCTTGGTTCTCTGTTTTCCTTGCTTCAGTGGAGAAGGAAGGAACTGAGGTAATTATTGTTCCAAAAAGGTTAGTGCATCTTTATAGACAGAAGATCCAGACAAAACCACCACCTGTTATTTCTGGTTTCACCAGTTTGGTGTGCACCTTTCCACAAAGAAACAGTGGAGTCCCTGTCCCAGAGCTCTCACCATGCATTTAGACAAAAATCAAGATGAAGTCTGCAAAGACGCAAACTTTCTACAATTTAACACGGTTTTTCATTCGTCTTGTGTGTATCCTTTTGAAACGCAGGTCAGAGCCAAATAGTCAATGCAAAAGGAAATAACAATTTGATCTTTTTTAGTGAGAACATTGTATTCTTTTTCTGCTGTTCTTGTATATCTGCAGAAGTAACTTGTTCCAACTGTGTTTCTCTGCCATGGAGAAGCACAAGATTTGCTACTCAACAAGATTCCCTTTCCAAGGCAGAAGAGAGAAAAGAGTAAATTTATATCATTCTTCCTTTGTATAAGGATTTCCAATTTTGTTTATATTCATTTCAAAAATAATTTCCCCTGCTCCAGTAGCTCTGTGCGAGCTCATATTCCAGCACACAGCTACTCTAGAACAAACTTCTAGAATATTTCGCCTGCCTTTAATACAATTTTCATAGCAGGCTCAAAATACTTAAAAGCAAGGAACAAATGAAAGGCTTTTACACAGTCACTATCCTGTTTTATTGAACTTGCATCCCTCCCATCATTATAAGTTCAGTTTTACTGAAATATTCCTGCATCTTCTCTGCTGGCCTCTGCTTTTATCTAGAGCTTTTCTCGATAAAAATCTCTTCTGTTTCTGACAGAACAGATATCCCCCTCCTGCCTAACCACTTACATCGTTGAGGAAATCATCCCCTTGATTGCCCTAACAGTACATTAGCAGTTAAAAATATATATATTCTACCACTTAGGCTTGCGTGCCTGAAAGAGCAGATGATGCCCAATCAAGCAGCTTTTCTACACTAAGATCCCCCATCAATTTCAATGCAAATTCCCCATGGAGAATGACTACAAAGACTGGGCTCCTGTAAATATTTATAGCATAATTCAACACGGTTAATGAAGTAACCATGACACAAACCAGAAAGAATACAGTCCTTAGCCAAATGAATAGAAATTAATATATACACATAGATATCATCTAAATCATGAAACAACTATGGACTCTGCATTGCTAAATAGTGCAGCTGTAACAACAAAAAAAAACCCTTGAATCCTGAACGGTAAAGATGTTTAACAGAAAAACAGTAGAAAAGCTAAATTTCACTTTAGGGGGAAAAAAAAAAAAGTAAAGTGTGGAAAATCAGCATAGGTGACCTAATTTATGGTTCAGGTTTTTTTGAATAGATACAGTGATATGCAAACTACTTCAATACTAGCAAAAAGGCAGAAAAAGTGCTTCAGGTTAAATGCCACTGACTAAAAAAATAAAATACAGAAATTGAAGGACGTGTGCTCACATGTAAGGTATCCATGTATGATAATTGTACCCATCTCTTAATTTCCCGTCATCAGTTTTACACTTTTTTACATATTCTCTAAGAGATAAGTTCCTAATATTGAGTGCTTATCAGCACACACATTGACAGTTTCAAGCAGTTTTGCTCAGGAAAAACAAGATTTCTAAGCTGCAGTCATCTCATTTTTACAAGCATCTGCTATCTTTATTGCTTTAGGATTTAGCATTCAAAAGGGTATATACAGTATCTAGTGATTTAAAAGATTTTCTTCCTCACAGTAAAATCCTTTGAAAATATGATTCTGTGTTCATATGCTTGCATTTCAGTTGTACTACGGAAACTGATAGAAATTAACCTAAAACCTTATATTCTACCCTCACGACTACATAAAAATCACACTTCAATCTACTACTTCTACCCTTGCTTTAAAAAAAAAAACAAAAACAAAAAACTTGAATTATATACAAAGTGTGAAGCCAATTAAATTAATTCCCTAATTAGATATTCTTTTCCCATTACCCAAAAAGTTGGTATTTCATGCAATGGAAGTGTGCACAACACGTTATTAATCAATGTCAACAATGTGAAAGGTTGCATAGATAACTACCCACCCTTATAGAATCTGGGCACATGGCCAAAAAGAAAAAAAACCACACACATGGATATTAAGTTATCATCAATGGTTATGAATAGTTCTTGGCTTCCAAAGTTCAACACTCAAACATCTGACATGCTGCCTGGATCTGCCTCACAAAGACCATGATTTCAGAAGGGTTTAACTGCACAATGTTCTCTGTGAACATGCAGTACATTGCCACATATGCTGACTGACAACGTGCTTGGACTGCAGACACACAATAAGTTAAGATATTGGAGCATAAGACTCAATTTTGAACTATATGCTGAAGTGCAGCCACATTTTCCTCTCAAACATTAAGGATGACATGAACCTATTAAACAGTCACCACATTGTTCTATGATATCTTTGACATTATCTGCTAAGGAGACAACACTACATTACAAATAAAAACAAACAATCTTTATCCAGCCATTAAACACAAATCAAGACTGAATGCTTTCATTATTTAGAGGCTGTTAAAAAGTTCTAAATGGAAATCTGCTTTCTAGTTTAATAGGAATGGATATAGGAATGGAAAATAACTCATAACATAAAAAGCACTCTAGATTACTAATCTTAATTGGCAACAAAAGATTATCATTTAAGTTCATCATAGCAATTGACTTGCAATAGAGTAATTTCAGCACACTATTCTCTTTCATAAGAAAAATCAGTCATGCCAAACTCCCAGATGAGTTTGGTCATGATAACGGGACACCCCTTAAGTTGGCTAAAAACACATGCAAGCTTTAAGGAAACATAATTAGATCCTGTTGTATTCCTCTGAGGACCACACTAGCGGACTCTACATTAGCTCTCTTCAAAAGGCCCAAACCCAGCTGGGGCAGTAGCTACAATGCACTCTGGGTCACTTCTGTCAGTGTGAGGTTGTTGACAGTCCATGTGGAGGTTTGTCAGGCATGGGGGTTGTCCTTCTGACCCCAGGACCAGATGCAGCTGAGAACTGCTGGGTGAATGAAGCACGTCTACCAGCACTGACTGTGGGGCACACAGGGTTGAGACAGGACACACTTTGTCTTCCTCTCTCCATTCCCTAGCTTAGACTCCCCCCACCCGACAAGTCACTGAAAAATAAAAAAAACCAAAACAGTTTTCTCTGTCCTGAAAAGGCCTTACTGTAGAAGTTATCAGAACCACTACTGTAACCCAAAGAAACAGGACACTAGAGAACTTCATACTATGCTCTCATCAAAAGTCATGAGATCTATTAAATAAATTAGTGGTTTACTTGGAAGATACCTAGCAAGATAGACTAATTAGTATGTATGATTTGTATATACACACACACACACCTCTTGAGACATTCAAAACATCTTGGAACAACCTTAATCCTACATCCTTCTGCACTTAAAAGTGACCAGCTTCTACTGCAGAGGAAGTGTTACCAGTCATGATACATCACCCTATGGCAGAGGATATGACAGGGAGGAGAGGACAGCAGTTACTGCTTCATCATCTTCAAAAACATGTACAACTGATGCACATTAGACAAAGTTCTTAAGCTGTCCTTGCTCCCCAGGAGCAGAGGGGGATCACCTCCATTTCCACAAACACCTCTGGCTCTGTGGGACATTTCTCTCAGCCCAGTTGCTCTTTTTAGAACACAGCAAAACTCTGTACAGACAGGCTGTACCTCAATGCACACATGAAAAGCCACTATGGAACAGGGGGGAAAAAAAAAAAAAAAAAAAGTGCTCCTGTGGAGCAGTACAGTCATTTACAGGCTGCAGAGTATTGTATTGTGGTTGTGTTGTGCTTTGTAAGAGCTATTTGTTTGTTTAGGGGGTTTTGTTATTGTTTAGAAATAAGGACACTTCAATTTTTAAGTACATTTCCTCATGTGAGGTGAATGCTTGCATCACACTTGCTTTCCATGTGTATTGTGTTCTTTGATGCAAGACTCAAGTATTTCTCATCACTTATCAAGATTATCCATTTCTAACTTCAGTTTTACTAACAGCAACAAAAACCCCAAATAAAAAACAAAACCAGCACTGCAAGAATAAGTGAGTTCTCCTCCAGTTTCCCATCCTCCATCACTCTTCTATTCTCCCAAAGATCAGCCAAAGACCTTGGAGCTACATTGCCTAAAAGCCACACAAGGCCATGCTGACAGCTGGATTAATTGGAAAACAATGCCCACCTCCAAATGGGGGGCGGGGGGGGGGGGGGGGGACGGACACAAAAAAAAAAACCCAACAAAATTAGCTTAATCCAAGAGGAATCCAGTACTGGGAGCAGTGTGTCTCAGATATTCTCATCTGCGTTGGGCAGTATAGAAGGGGTCATCCAAACAAGTTAACCCCTGAAATGTGAAGCTGCAGCAGCAGGACAGTGGCAGACAGAGCAGTCCAACCCATGTGACACACTCAGATTGTGAAGGGTTCCTTTGGTTGAACTTTTTTGTAAAGCTCCAGAGATGCTTCTTCCTATTGGCACATACCCAGGCTGGACCAATTATCACCACCCAGCTGCAGCACTCCCCAACTCAGATCCTGCCAAAACAACCTAAAGAAAAAGAGAGGGAGGATTTCCTTTCACACCTCAGCATTTCACACACTCTACTCCTGAACCACAGAGCTCCATCTTTCCTGCTATTATTTACAGTTGGCAATTGGAAACTAATATTCTCCTCCATGAAGAGATATGCTTATACATGCAAAATTATACATGGAAAATTTCCATGCTTATACATGGAAAAATCCAACAGCTACATCTACAAGCCAAAAATATATTATCTACAGAACAAGACAGATTAATACAGGAGACTAAGAACACTGTGTTTATGCCATTACTGATCACAATACATGTTACAAAATCTGGATTTTCTGCTAATGCCACTTAGTACATATCTTCTTTCTCACTGTAATTCTGTCAAAGCATTGAACACATTGACTTCACACTCAGCCACTGTAAGTACAGTGCATGACATTAGACCACCCACCATCAATTTCAACCTCCAGGCTCTCAGGAAAGCAATCATCTGCCTATCTATCTAAAAAGGCCCTTGCCTGTACATGCTTCCATCTATTCTGGCATTTCAACATGCTGTACTGCAATCTAGGTTACTACATAGTTTACAGGGTGAAAAATCTCCCCCACACTCACCTTTCATCCTCTGCCAGCTGGTCTATTATGCCATGTCATCTGAGTTTTAAAAGGATGCACCCATGTATTTATTTTCCCCACCTGATAAATATTTATGAATATTTTATTCCAGTCCTAACACATACAGACTATAACTAATCTTCCTTTAATTTAGTCAAGCACCTTAAAGGAATAGGAGTTTGAAGGCAGGCTCTTCCCATTGCCAAACCTGAGCTCCAGCAGTCAGCATATTAATCAAAATTATGCCAGTTTGGAAGGCAAATTAAAGAGACAAAACAACAAACCAGGACATAAGATTAATACGAGTGTCACATCAGTGGAGTGCAGTATGTAAAACCTGTGAAAATTAAATGTCTGAAATAACCATTTCTGGTGTTTTGTGGTGGTCTTCTCATTCACAAAATGTGAGCTATCAGCCTAAATAACATTAAGATCAAACATTATACAATCTAGAGATGGCTGATGCAACTTTCATTCATTTCCAATATCTTATGTTGATTTTGATCAAGGCTGATTTGGGAAGGGCATATTTTCAATAACTGAATTAGCACCATCTAGTTTTTGTCTGATTAGTGTAACATTCATGTTACGAACCAATGGAAAAATAATAGAACAAATAAGGTCCAGTTCATGCTCATATCACAAAAAAAATTGACTATAATCCAACTTTCCTTACCCTAACCATTTCAATTCTACGATCTCTAGTTTCTAACCACTATCACTCCTACTGTGTTCACAGGATTTACTTAAAAATTTTGAGTATCACAGTACTAAATTAATGACATTTTAAAAATTCATTACCTTGCTTGACATGATACAGCAAACATCAATGAAGAAAATAAGGCATCTGAATTAGGCGACTTCAGAGAGAGACAGTGAAATAACACAGGCAATTCCATCTGCCTTGTTATATTTTTGGAGTAGTCATATCGGATGTATGTTGTTTATCCAAAACAAATCCTCCAAGTTACTGAGGATCTGATAGTCGCTGCTGTCATCACAATGAAGAACTGAAAGACTAGAAAATAAACTGCAAGCTAAATGCTAGCAGCACATAGAGTTCTCATTTTCCACCTATAAGTGAGGTTTTTTATAACAAGCCTACCTTGTCTACAATTTCTCAACTGTTATCAGATCTCAGAAGCTACTCTCTTGCCCCTCAGCTCCCTTCAATACAACTCCCTTTTTTAGTGCAGAATACTTCAAGAATAGCAACGCAAGTCTGAATACATATTTATTACCATCAATGTGCGATACCCTCAAGAGATATCCATGCATCATAATCTGTTAGCAAGAAAAGCAATCACAGTCTTCAATACCAGGCTATTTTTTCCCTAATGTTGCAAGGACAAGCTAATTTGTAAGCCAGATCATTTCTTTCTAAAGGATGAATGACAGTCTTCTGTAAAGAAGGGATTTTTATAATTCTACCACAAAAAATCGCAAGATTTTTTTTTTTTACTGTACCACAAAAATTGATGTCCATCCTTTCACTGACTTTTACTTCCATGGGAATGTTGCAGGAGTCTCTCAGTCTCCCAAAAATGCGTTTGGTTCCCATCAGAAGCTGCAGAAGACTCCTGCGCAGTTGGAGAAAGGTTGAGGTATCTACACTGGCTCCATCTCCCCTTAATGCTGTGCACAGAGACCACAGGTCACTGCCACATCCTCTGGGTTATGTTGCATTGCCAGATAAAGAGGAGAAACAGTGAGTGGACTGACTAGCTAAAGGGTTTGTGCAAGAAAAGGCAAGAAAGTCAGATGTATTATCACTTCCAGTCTTCCCCAGTAAAGGGAAATTACGACTTATCTAGAAAACAATAATAAGGTACTGCATTACAAAGGAAATTCAGCTGGGAGAATAAGCTCACTTAGTCCAGCAGTCTCCTATCAGTTATTTTAGAGTTAGACCAATGTAACCTTGAACAATTTTAGAAGAAAATACCATTTTCATCTGCAACACACCTATTTTACTGCCAGGTTCTATTACATTTTAAGTATTCCTCTTAATGACCCTTTCAAAGTAACCCATGAACATGAATGCAAACACAAACATATGATGCGTTCCAAGCAGAAATACCAAAGAAATACACATTCATCACACTCACCAAGACCAATAAATATACTTAAAGTTGTCTGTTGTAATGGATATACACCTTAACAAAGAAACCTTATTTCTTTGTTAAAGAATATACTAGAGCTTTGCTGCTACTGGAAGATGTCACTAGTATTTGTGTTAAAATTATAAATTGCTACAGTGTGCAAGCATAAATAAATCTATATCACGTCTGTCAAATTAGACTATAATCAACCAGAAAAACCCCTAACACTGAGTGCCTAAAAATAAATACTGACAAATGCATGGCTCTCTCTCCCTAATGCCTCCCTTTCTGGAAGACCCTTGAGTCCCGAAGCCTCCAAGCTTTGCAATATGCCCTAAAATTAGTGAAGTCTGCATTATCACAGAGACTATCTCCTGTACACTCCTTCCTCCTTTTCCCCATCCCCTTTCCTATGATTCCCTTCACCAAGAATATCACAATAGATAGCAGACCTCAGGGATATCAAATTTGCTTCCAGGCACAGATATAACGAGAGGCAATGTCTAAATGTCCAATTTGAATTTCCCAGCTATTTAGGTTCTGAAGTATTTTATACCATGGCCAACACATTATTCCAAGTGACAATTACTTCAAAGCCAGAGGGTATCCATTTGCATAATAATGAACATTTTTCTAAGGAGGTGTGTGGGAAACTACACACTAATGAGTTAGAATGTATATTATCTGAAAGTTACACTTGCTTTATAAAAATAATTGAAAACACAACTTCTAGTGTTTACCTTCTTGTACTTTTCATGTAAAAGACAGAGACATCCATCCTATTAAATGCACAGGACATAGAACTAATTTTTGCAACACTGATTCATCTGTCACTCAGTAATTTCCACTGGACTTTTCCCATGAGTAAGGGCTGGGAAGTGGACTGGCTTCTGAAGCAGTGCATCAGGTGAAATGGATCCTATGGCACAGGGTTTGCTACATCTTAATCACAGAAAGAATAAGGGAAATTCAGCAACTTCTGCTAAACCACTGTTAAAGAAGGGAATGAGAGACAAAGTGCGTTTCACAGCTGCAGAAACATTTCCAGGAACACTCTGGTATTACAGGTAATTTTTTTTACAATCTAACTAGTAACAGAAGAATTTTTTTACTAAGTAGAAAGTTCTCTTTAGCATCCTACAACCCTTTTTAATATCAGAAGTTAACTTGATTTTGAAACAAGTGTTCTTATACTCCAAAGAATATATCCTATATTACATAGCACTTACCTGTATTTGCTGCTTGAGCCTTTTGGTTTCATTACCTTTGAAATTACATTGATGAAGCCATTAGGATCTTAGCTATGAAATTTTCATTCATACCACAGGATGTGGAAAACTGGAGTAAGAGGCTCACTAATGCACTGAGCCACAGCTACAGCATCATGTCCAGCTTTCATTCTTTAGCCCACACTCACAAGGGCCCCAGACAAGATATCCCAAAGCCAACTAGAGGTAACAGAATATATAATCCACCCCAGACATGGAGATTTTCCACAGAATCAAGATGCCTGGCTAAATTTTGAAATATCCCAGCTAATTTATGACCATTAATACTCATAGTCATCCAAGATAAGAACAATAATCATATGCAATGCCTTAGGGTTTAAAAGCCTGTCATCAGCAGCAGCAGCTGGAAGAAGGGCTGAATTTCTTCCCTACACACAAGGCAAGCAGCTGATGCATCATATTGCAGGGTTTCTGTCCAGATCTGAAAGATCAGCTATTGATCAGTGCCACTGGAA
The DNA here is from genome assembly GCF_030490865.1 of Poecile atricapillus. Taxonomy (NCBI): domain Eukaryota; kingdom Metazoa; phylum Chordata; class Aves; order Passeriformes; family Paridae; genus Poecile; species Poecile atricapillus. Next base: position 128,985,912 of record NC_081249.1, on the reverse strand, counting down.
GCACAGCATACCAGACACTGTTGTAGGATTTGAACGAGCAGATCACGCCAGTGTAGTCTTAATCTACCACAAGAGAAGGGGGAAAAGCCAGTTTAAAATTATACGCTGTATAGATACACAGAAATGTAAGCAGGTACGTTCTTCTAGGCATGAGCAGAGTCAGGGGTGCCATATAAAGTCCTCCTCAGCACTGATCCTCACTCTAAGATTGAACATAATCACCTCTTCCATGTTATTCAAGAAAATTTCAGCAATAGAAATAATTTCTGCCTGATTTTGTACAGTTAACAGCATCTTCACTTACCTGCTGTGTAATCTGTCGACCATGAAAGCCTTTTCAGAGCCATGTTTGCCAAGATTTTGGAATAAACCCTGAAGAATAATTGTTCTGCTTTTTGTTCATGTGGGGGAAGGGGGATATGCGTCTGAGCATATTGTAATTCACCCCCAAACCCTATTTTTGTTTGAGATTGAGATACAGAACTGGGCATCCTGTTCAAAGAGTGCCATCAGCAAGTTTGTAAAAGGTGTTACAGAAGTTTTCCACAGAGATTCCCAGAGTCCCATCCTTGTAGTGTAATGCTTCATTCACAATTCTCCCATCACTACAGAGGCATAGCACAAGAAGGAGTTGTTTATGCATCTCATCAGCTACTTGTTTCATTTCCTGATCAACTTCATTCCCTCCCTCTCAAAGAGGCTTTAAGGCAACAGTTGATGTGGAAAGCCATTATTTTTCATTCATTTCATTCATTGTTCTTCATGGTTTAAGCCATCTGCTTGCACATGGGTATTTCTTCTACATCCTTGGAACTTCAGCTGAAACTCTTTAGTCAAGTTATTTTCAAGATAATGAACTTCACTTGGTATAAGGAAGGGAAATAGAATATGTAGCTGAGCCACATATAGTTTATGCAGTTTACAAAACTGAAGTAAAGCTCAAAAATGTGGGCAAGCCTAAGACCTTAAGGAATCACACACAAGCTTTTTTCATTGTACAGTAACACAGACATGGGGAAAGGTCAGGGCAAAGACTGACAGAATTACACTAGTCAGTTCTAGTGGAGACTATGCCAGAGAGTCCTCAGGCACATGAAGCTCACCACTTGCAGTCTAATCTTTGACTGGTTGACATCACCACAGATCCTTTGTACCACATCCTAACATAAACTTAAACAAGTTGGAGAAAAATCACCCTTGAATCTTAAAAAGTTCACAAATTCCTTTAACTAGACAAAAATTACAAGAGACATCAGCTGAATAAGCAAGATCCTTTGTTTATATTATATAAACATTTTTAACAATATGGAAAATTTCTTCATGACCAGGGTCTGACTGGGAGAGGTCTGGAAATACCTAATCACATTCCTACTACTATCTCATTAAAACAATTGTAGAAAGAATTTTCACATAAAACAGACCAAAAAAAAAACCTTGTAGCAACCATTAAGGTGAAAATCTGCATCACTAAAATAAATACAACTACCTGTTTCTTTGAGACAATTTCTCAGTGAAGAGTGGTTTAAAATTGTCACAGAAAATACACCCACAGAAAAGCTTATAGAAGCATCTTAAAAAGCAGGAAACTTATGACCTTGAAGCAGAAGCCAAGCCCCAGACACACCACCAAGATACATCCATGTAACTAAAATCTCCCAAATCTGATTCTGTGATTATAAAGTTTAAAGTAAATTTATTAACAACCTTAATCACTGCAATAAAAACATAAAATCCAGTCAGGAACTAAAATTCTACAGAGATTGTTATGCTTACAGAAGGTTTTAACTATTTGAAGAAATAAGTAGAAGCTGAAATTTTCTTAGTTCTCCTGCTCAGTAGATTTTTGTTGTATGTTATTTCCATAAAAACCCAGTTAGTTAAATTATCAAAACACCACAACACAGCTTGCTGTAATTTCATAAGCTAAGTCTTGCTGCAATTTATAAGTGGTTATACTTGAATGCTCCCACACTGGCTCAGCAGCATACCACCCAACTGCATTAATGTCTCAGCACAAAATTCTGCTAATAAACACAGTACTCAGCCACCATTACCCTGCTTTAAACAACACAAGTCCTCAGTATAAGCAGGCCAATACACGTGAGACTACTTATGCTTTTTAAACTGACTGAGATAAAGGTAGCAGCAGAGCATCCTCAAGCAAATGGGAAGTGTATCAATAATAAGCCAGGAAAAACATGAACCCAGGAGAAAGCTAAAGCATATGGCTTCAGTCATGGGTATCACAACGACTGCTCCAACAAAAACAAGTCAGGAGAGAAAGACGCCCCTTGAAAACAGTGTTAGTCTGCTTGTAACACTGTAAAATTGCAGCTCACACATTCTTCACTCAAAATAATAATAAAAAAAGAAAAGAGCTGTGGATGTTTAGTAGTAGCAAAAAATTACTGGAAGACCACCATCATTTTGGCTTTATTAGGTCCAGCACCAGATACACTCTGCCTCTGTGGCAGCATGCTTGGGAAGCCTGAACTGATATTTAAAAGTCATGGGTGACAATTTTTTTACAGTGAAAACCAAAAATGCCCATTAACCCACACACAAAAGCAATCAACCATCTATAAGCCTGTGCACTATTACCATGCTACTTCCTGTGCTGCTGACAACAAACACAGTGCTTCCTAAAACTGACCAGCCCAGTACACCAGGTAAGAGCAAATAAACTGCTAATAAAAAATTAAAATTACAAGTTAAGCAGAGACAAATGTTTAGTTAGACAATAGAGCACATCTAAGCATAAAATACACATTTACAGAGATCCTTCCAAAGTCGGAATGCATTTCACAATTACATTTTACTCATGATTCAGTCAAATAGGGTTCAGTCAGGCAGAGCAGAAGACACTTCTGTCACTATTGTACATACGCATTTCTTAAGAATGTCCCACTAACTTAGAGCTATGGACCTGAATGAAAAGTCAAGAAGGGGGAATGAAGGATGGAAATCAATGGAAGAATTATTTCATTTCACTCAGCAGAAAATGCATTTTATCAGAACACAGGGCAGCACAAAATTTTTCATGATACAGGATATGAAAATGTACCTAACTAGATTATTTTAGCAGCCATTTTTATGTCAAGTCTCTTCAAGAAAAATAAAATTAAGTATCTGAATTGATCAGATACTTTATCCATTATATATCAAAACAATAGTCTATATACAAGCTTTACAGACCAAAAGTCTGTAGCATCACCTATATTACTCTTGTAATTAAAGACTCTGTTGCCAAGGTCATATCCTGCTATAAAGCCTGCTCACTATTCACATTAGTATTCATGTTGGTAATCCTGCTACCTTCAAACGGTCAGCTTACATGGTTGTTAAACCTGATCAAATTCTTCACTTGTACATTACCAGTTACATGGAATTTGGCTATGTAATTCCCACTAGAGCCAACTTAAGATATGTAGATGGCTGCATCGCCATCCCAAAGATTAATATGAGTCCTCTTAAAGTCAGCCTGGGAAGCTGTGATGAAAGCTGAGTGAAAAGAACCTGTTTTGGCTGATTTCAACGAAGACAGAGGCAGCCCAGTTTTGAATTCTTGACAATCAGCCAATACATAAAAAGCAAACCCACATCCCTCTAAAAAGAAGCACAAATATTAAATCTTGTCTTGCTTTAATCAATATAGCTACTAAGCTGATACTTAAAAATGCACTTTAAAAAAACCAAACAAACAGGAAACTAAGCTTTATTTCTATAACACAAATGCAGATGTAGCATTCTGTATTTTACTTGGGAAAGACAAGCCAGATATATCATCGAGGGATATTCATATACAGACTGATTTCTTACTGCTTCAGAAACACTAAACAATGGTTGACTTTATGTCCATAAAATACATGGTGACAAAAAGGAGAATGCACTCACCTGATTAAATATGAGCTTGGTCTTATTTCTTCCAGCACAAGCCTCATTTCCAATAACAAAAAAGTGTCAATTGATGATTAATTTTAATGACCTTTGATCACACGTACACTTTTCCCTACCAGAAATCTAAGCTTTTTAAGCTTAGAAACACTAACATTTACATTACTATTCAACTTCATAACATCGATATTATGCAATGAGTTGTATCGACATTATTATTATTTCAAACTGATTTTTCCCAGTAAGCGTAAGTCTAAGCAAAAGTCTCATCAGTAAGCTTTCCCTGAAAAATTCTATAGGAAATGAAATGTAATACTCTATATAAAGACTTGTTTTGCAAACAGAAGTGAGAGAGATAACCCAAGCATGCAGAGTCATTAAAATGGATCTTACATATATCATTATAAATGTAATAATCTCCATGACGGCTAGAGTTCAAGTTAAAATGAATGTCAGCAAAGCATGACCAATTGATGTTATCCCAGCTGCCACTGAGCCTTACTTGAGGTTATATTATACATTCAGAGGCTTCATGGTACATGTGCACCAAGCACTCAGAGCTAGGAGCAGATGGGAGATGTAGGCTCCCATACCTATCAGCAAGGAAAGACAGACATAATTGCATATTAATTTTGGTGCATCAAAACAATTACAGCATACTTTGGTGTCACAGGTCGCAAATGTTTTTCCCATCACACCCCACATGCAGTATAATGTTGTACACTTAAGGAGGGGAAGGGGGAAAAGTGTTCTAGCAGCCTCCAGAAATTAAGTCAATAGAAGGATTTAGTTTCAACCGTTATTGATTTACTTCAGTTCCAAAACGCTTCTGTAAAAAAAGCAGAAGGAAGACCTTGGAAGCTTGTCAGTTTATAGATCATGCTTGGTGCAATTAAGATACATTCAGAAGTTTTATTTTGTTCCCCAAATAAATGTTCCCCAAATGCCATTTCTCTCCAAGAAAGCAGCTGCATTTTATCCAATTTCTGAAAGTTTTCCAGGCTGCTTAGATTTCTAATGGGGTGACAGAGAAACCACTTTTATTCTTCAGCAAACCTGATAAAACTGTGACACAAAGCTCCCTTTCCCTAAAATTAGACAGTGCTGTTGAACAGCAAAATAATAGCTGATGGTCACTCTTTTTCTAACTCAGTTTTGAACTGAAATAAAAATCATACAGGGGAAAGGAGCTCTCCACAGAGCTGAATATGGCATTTTCTATATCCCATCAACTCTGTGTGGAAGACAACATCAATGATTTATACAGCAGGAACATGTCAAGTTTTAGTTTGCTTGACTGGTGCCAACAAAACAACTCTGGAGTCCCAGCTGTTCACAAGCTACAGTTTTGTCTGAGACAAGGACTTCACTTAGGTCAATTTAGTGCACCAACCCATTAGGATATGATAACACAACACCACCTTGACACACAGAGATGCCACAAAGTACTTGTGCAAAAATAAGTGCCAACAGCTGACATTAAGCATGTTCCAGGGTACATTTTGACTCAAGCCAAAATTACATCTGGCAACTGCAGGAAAATGCAAACAGTACCACCAGGACAATGAGGACTAACAACTGTACAACATTCTCACCAAATTAAAATACCAAATGCCAAGAAAGCATTTTTCTATTTCTATTTTCATATATCAACAGGAAAAAATGCTAACCTTACAATAAATCAATAATCTGATCAGACTCAGTACAAGTCAGTATACTTCATTTGCACTGACATTGTATGTCTCTTCATCAACAAACAGCCAGAATTCTAGAGATTTTTCCCTTTTTTCACTCATATCACAATTTCCCCTTCCCTCAGCTCTTTGCTCCATGGTTTAGAAGAAGCCTGAAGAGAAAGACAAACATTTTCTAAAACATATAATCAGGTGAAGAGATCTACAGCTGGGTGAGCATAGCAAGCAGCAAGTGCAAGTGATAAAAGCATTATGAGGAGCTCTTCTGCCACTTGCATCTTCTTCAGTCATCTAAGCAAAAAGTGCTCCCACCTTTTGTCACTTACCCTTTTTTGATCTTCCAGTCCATGTGTCACAGTCTTTCTTTTCTGATGTTGGCTGGATTCAGAGCCAGGTTCCATTTCCCTGCTACAAACACTCTTCCAGTCTCTTTAAGCTTTCTCTAAAAATCCATAGTATAAACAACAAAAATCCAAAAATAATTTAAAAAAAAGATGAAATAATTCCTTCAAACCTCATCCATTGTCTTTTATCATCCTTCTAAATTCCTGTTTGCCATCACAGCTCATTATCTTAACAAGCAGCCATTCCGTAAGCCTCTATATCCTATAGTAGTTCAGATGAAGGTTTCCAAGTACGTGCCTTACAGAAGGATGATAGAGCTGAATCCAAACCCAGTAGTTTGTGCCACATTATTGCTCCATCAGCAGCCTTTTCAGTGCATTCCTGGCACAGATAATTTATATGTCAATAAAGGTGCAAATGTGCATTTAATCCACTGTGTTGATATTATCAGCATCCCTCTCATGGGCCACCTTCCTCCCATAAATCAATGTAAACACTTCGCAGTGATAATTGCCTTTTGCAAATCTAGCAGGTGTTAATTATGTAAAACCATCCATGCACACTTGTCATCTTCTTCTATGTATTCAAACAAATACCTAGAAGAGGGGGGGGAAAAAAGCAGTTTTTACCACCTTGAAAGAAAACATAGCTATTGATGTTCTTTGCCCACCACCAGGAGCCACAAGTCAGAATTGATACAATATTACATGTTTTGAACATACTACATTCCTCATCCAAGCTTCTCAAAATGCTCTGATGCCTATTTGGAGTCTTACCTTGCCTTTGGGGCTTCTTGCATAAAACCAGCCCAGAATAACAATACTGTACATCAGAGCTGAACCTACTGCAACAACACTAGCTGAAGCCTGCAAGGATCAACACAAAACTCAGCTTTTTAGGGTTCAGAGTCCCAGATCTAAAGCCAGATTTGTTATTCTTCTGGGGTCTCTTACCCAGGGCTCTTTCTCCACAGCCTGTAAAGTTACTGAGTGCCACCTCCCAAAATCCTGAGCACGACCATGAGTGAACAAACAGGTTCTATTATTACTTGGGAAAGAAAGCAGAGAAGCTCCTGAAATCAGAGCTTAGCAGGTCGACCAGCTTAAAATGTTGTTTTTGTACTGAGAAGCAGAAGTTTACTACAAGAGACAAAGAGTCTCCTGAGTTAATTTGTAAGGTGGGATCAATATCAGCAGCCTTCAATATGCAGGCATCAGGAAAAACATATTTACAACACTGAACTCCATACTAAAAAGGCTAAACATTAAATCAATTTTAGACACCTTAGCTGAGCATGATATAAGAGCACATATTTAGCTGCATGTTGTTACAAGCCTGGTAAGCACCAAAAAAATCCAAACCTGCGTCCTATGTAACAAAGGAACTAATAAATAAGGACATCATCAGATACTCTCCCACCACTGAAGGATAAACAGCATAAAAAATAGATTTCTGACAACACAGTGGAAATGCTTGCTCTGCATGCTGAGGTCCCTTTTTAAGCCAAGGCAAAAATCTTGACAACAGGTAGAAATACTGCTTTTGCCTATCACCTCAAATTCTCTCTCGCTGCTTCTCACCATGAAAGCAGTAGGTCATTAAGCAAATTCTTTTTCTTCTAAAGAGCACAGGAAAGAATATAGCTGATTGCAGCAATGCTTTGCCATTTGAAAGTAATCTAAAAACACATCTAACCCATTTTACAGAGAAACAGGAGGTTTCCAATTTTATTTTGAACCAGAATCTCCTCCTGATCTGTAGTTTCAAACCTGCCAATAGCCACAAAAATCAGAGAGGTACCTTGAAGGCAATATATGGCCTCTGACCTCAGCAACAAATACCACAAGCAAAAAAATCCCAAATTTTATAAATATCTTTAAGTCCCACCAAGGAAAACTTTTTCCCTCCAGTGATTTCACTGTGATGTGACACATGAGACTGCATCAGTCACATCGTGTAATGCCATGCTGGAATAGCATGACATAACCAGTGCAACTAAGGACAACATGAAAGGTCCCCTCAACTAGGAAAAAAAAAAGTGCAGTCTCTGGAAGTTCCTATGCATTCAATGTTCCAGCTTTAACCATCATGGAAACAGCCTCTCTGGGGAAACACGTGAGGATCAATTTGTATGTAGTACTTAGCACATGCCTGCAACCTAAGACCATGTGTTATAGGTATTTAGTGTCACAGCCCAAGTTAGCTACATTAAGCTCCATAGATTAAAAAAAAAATTATTAACAGGAGGAAAAAAAATGCATTCTTAAGCTTAAAGAACCATTTCAAGTCAGCTACAAACCAAAACATTTTTGAAGATCTAGACCAAATTTTATTCTTACTATCTCAAATAAAAATAAGTTTCACTTTTTAATCTCTGTGAATAGCTGACTGTGGAGATGGATTTACTAACAAATTTAATTTAATGCAAATTAATTTGCATTAAATACAAAACAAAAACTTCAAGAACAAAAAAAGATAAGGTTTGCTGGGGAAATCACCACATAGCCAGAGACATTGAAACCAACAAAAAACCCAAGTGACCCGAAATCTGTGTTACCCTATTCTCCCATCACAGCCCCCCAGTGGGGCTCTAGACTCAGCTGGGCTACGACTAAACATACACCCTGAATAAGCTGACCTAAGAGCTCAGAGCCTACACTTGACCATGGTTTTCAAACATTAACGGTCTCAATGAACCACATATGAACTGATAACTCTTAAATTTAAGCCACAAGGGCTCCACCTGGATATGTCCTACCAGGGTCCATCTTCAACACAACAGTCCCAAAAAGGTCCCCACCTGCACAGAATATCGCTCAGAAATACCTCGCTGGGTACCCAAATCCTCAAGGACGCCGCCTGTTCGCCAGTCTTCCATTAAAAGTAACGCAAATTAACACAACTTTTGGAGATTTTCTCATTAAAGTGTAAGCAGTCTCGCAGCATCAGGATTTTTTCCCGTGTTTCGGGGACAAGCAACAAGAAAATTCCCAAGTTCTTTTTTTCACACGGAGAACATAAACCCGCCAGCCTGTGAGTCCCGCGGCTCCGTGAGGTGCCAGACAAAACCCCGCGGGTTTGGGGACACCCCACCCGCGTCCGCCCGGGGTGGGCTGCGGGGTGGGGCGGGCGCCCCTCTGCCCGGCACACAACGACAGATAAAATAATTACAATAATATACAAATAATCACAGAGGGCAGCAGCAGCAGCACGACCCGCCCGGTGGCCAGCCCCGCCCGCGCCCAGCCCTCCAGACCGCGCCGAGGGAGCGACCCCGGCGCCGAGCCCGCGCTGTCCGCACCGCTCTGCCCCTCACAAGTTGCGGCCCCGCCGCCGCAGGGAGCGCGGAGGAGCTGCTCCCGCGCAGCGCAGCGAGGCGGGCGGTGCCGGCCCCGCCAAGCCACGCTGCGGATGGGGCAGAGCCCCCCAGGACCCCCTCCCACCCCGAGCCGCTCTCCGGCGGGCAGGGCTCGTTGCTGGCCCGCGACGGAGCGCGGAGCTCCGCCCGCCCGGGGCCGCGTCCCTCCCGCCGCCGGAGCGGGCGCGCCGGGACAAACTTTCGCATCCCTTCTGCGCGCCGGGCCGGGCTCCCCGCGCCTGCCGAGTCCCGCCGGTACCTGCTAGGGCTGCCGCTGTGAGGCGGGCGGCTCTGGGCGCTGCTCCTCCTGCGGGCCGGCGGCCCATGCGCCCGGGGCAGGGCGAGGGGCCGCCCTGCACCCTGCACGCCTGGCTCCGGCTCCAGCGCCGCCGTTCCGCGCCGCCGCCACAACTCACTCTGGCGTCGCCAGGACAACGAGCGCCCACCCTTCGCCGAGCCCCCTCCCTCCTTGCCTCCCGCCCTCCCCGCGGCGCCGCCCAGCGCGGGGGCTCCCACGTGGGGCCGCCACGCCAATGGAAGGCGGGTACGCGGTCGGTGGAGGCAGGGAAGGGCAGGTCTCCAGGCCGGAGCGAAGGGTCGCGGGAGGCAGCGATCGCCACCCCCCGGACACCTGCCCCTTCGACTCTCCCGCGTCACCTGCCCAAAGAAAGCCCCCGACTCTGCAGTATCGGGAGCAGAGCGCTGCGGGCAGGCTTTTGGACAGAGCGTTTCATGTCCGTCCACTGCCCAGCCCAGCCCAGCCCAGCCCGCTGTCCTACATCCCGTCCCCATGCCTTCGGATGTAGGAGCATCGCTGCTCCTCGGGCACACAGATCGGGAGGATGCCGCTCGAGGGATACCACATGGCTGTATTGCTCGTACAGCAGTACTAATGCACTATATTGTTGGTACCAAACATGTCTTGAATAGGTGTGTATTCAAAAAAAACTAACGTAGACGTGGAATCACCCTCTCGTTAGTGCAGATCCTTGCATTGCTTGGAGCTGGGCCAGCCTGCTCCGGAGCATCGAGGGTTTAACAAGCCAGAGGTAATAAGACAGGCTGGGTGTAAATTCACTCCTTGCAGAGCCGCTTAGGAAGCTGAACACCAGTTCTGAAAATTACAAGTAGCTGCACTCCAGAAGGTTCAGCAGAAGCCATCTTTGGTCCAACACGACTTTCTGGCCCAGCAGACTTCAAGTAGCCTTGGTCACCCTGCCTGGCCCATGCAAGTTCTGTGGGGGAGCAAAAAGAGTGCTAGTAAATACTATCACAGATGCAAAATAAGGGAGGACTTGTATTGAAAGATTTGGCCCCAAACTGAAATGCACTTTTTGTAGTGGAAGTGCTGGAACACTGTGTTCTGAGCATAATGTTACCATCAAAGTCAAGGCTGACTGGAGCCACAGAAGTAGGATAATGTTGAGGGACTGTTGATTTCTGAGGGCAATCAGCTAGTCATGCTTCAATGCCTGCTCTTACTACAGTGCAAGGAACCAAGGGTGGCTCCTGCCAACCACCCTTCATGACAGACCAGCCAGGAGTGGTTAATGTTCCATGGGAGCATATATTCAGGAACATCAGCAGCTTTCCCCCTTCCTATCCTGGCACCAGCCCACCTTTTCAAGGCATTTTCTTAATTTTCTCTCTAAACTTCCTAATTAGTCCTATATGTGACTCCTGTAGCACTCCATTCCTGAACAAAGAAAATTCAGTTCAATGCCAAATAAAATTATGGCTACAGTCTTTCCCTGCTTTTAGCTTTATCCTCAAGGCTTGATTCAGCAGAGTTTTCAGCCCAGTATTTGGTACATCTACCAGTAAATAAAATTTACATCTCATTTAGACCATTTCTTTATTTCTCTATTCTAAATGTCAAAGTATGTGGCCTCTATAAAAAGTATCCTATGAACTTAGGTTGCCTGAGGTTTTGTTTATGCTTATCTGGAAAAACAAGATATCACAAACACCTGGGCTGCTGTGGCTCTTGGGACCTTTGGGGACCATGTGTCTTCCAGATGACTTCTTTGCTGCAACTCTCAGTCTGGCCTGTGCTCCAAGGCCTTTTCAAGCATTTTGGGGCACTTGTTGACTGCCAGCTCCCATGGAAGATGGTATTTCTGTCAATGTGTGACCCAACTGCCATTTCTTTGTACCAATATTTCTCATGCAGACAACAGGAATGAGAAATTAAGCCAAACTGGTTCTTTGGCAAATTCAGGTGATATTTTAGTTTGGTAAGAGATGGTTTATAATACATTACTTAGAAACTCTTCTTCTACTGTGACATTTTTATATCTAGAAAATCTTCAATTAGAACAGCCTAGTCTGTGATAAAGGAAAACTTCTATTCAATGGGACTGCTGTAAAGGCCCTTATTTATTTTCCTCAGCAGTTGCATTCTCTTGCTTGCCTGCAGATATAATTGTTGTGGAGGTTTTCTTCTGCAAATTCTTCAAAGTGACGGATTTTTCCCTTTGAAAGAATGCTTGACTGTAGAGAACTACAGAAGTGTAACTTTTTTTATTTTTTTCCTGTACACATGTGATGCTTTGTGCTTTGAAAAGACATGTGTACTACTACCTCTTTTGTTAATTTCCATGCCAAGAGCCTAAAAATTTGCATTAGTGGCTTCATATTCTCCAACTGAAAGGCAAGGACAGTGATCTCCCACTCTTTCCAGTTAAAGGTCATCTGAAATACATGTTCCACTCTGGCTCAGACTAGTGAGACATTCAGCATTTCATGAATCAAAGAAGCACAAGGCTAATTTTTATTGATTAAATGTTATGGTTGTAGCAAGAAACACTAGTGTACAAGGTGTTGCACATATGCACCTTCCCCAGTGCTTACAATTTAGACAGACTAAAGGCAAGAGGAAAAAAACCCCAACATTTTAATCTGTTCTAGAAGCAGAAAGCTATGGCACAGAGCTGATGAGGAGAATTTGCCAAGACCATATCTCCCAACTGAATCAGCATCTTAACCACAAGCTATTCCTGCTCTTGTTGGTTCTTATCCTTTTGATGTATTCCAGCCTGTTAGATAGGTAAAAGTAATCATGTGTAAAATTACACCCTTGAACTCTAAAAAGATAATGATCAAGGTCCAAGTTCTCACTGGACATTAACACAGAAATCTCTTAAATAAGAGTCCATACATAACCAAAGGTTACAGTTGTCATCCTGTAAAAATCAGTAACAAAGCAGTTTGAATGCACACCTTTAGTCCACAGATGTCAATCAAATCCCAGTACAATTCCCATGAAAAAGCCATTTAGTATTTTCACAGAAGGGAAAAGATTGTGGGGTAGGAGCAGCAGCCTGGGACTCAGGACTCCTGAATTTGACAGCTTTATGTCAATTAAGCTCACCCCAGGTTCTGTGGAAGTACACTAGGTTCTCACAGGATAAAGTCTAAATGCCAACCATGCACTTTGTATGTAAACATAAATGTGTTTAAACAAAGATTGCCTTTTACCACAAATTCTATAGAAGTTGTCCTAAACATGCTCTTCATCTTGGCTGGAAGTCAGAGGTAGCAAGTCTGCAGTGATTGAGTGCACACTGACATTGGCCATGCTTTGGAGTTGTGATCTTAGCACAGGACCTGGCCTGATGAATTTTAATCACCATTGCAATACAAGGCTTCTTCAGTGCTGTGGAAGCTGTGATGCCATAAACCCATTCATTGCCGTAAACATTTAGAAATATGAGGCTTCCTCTGCAATGGCCCTTTTTCTGACACTGCTAAATGTCAGAGAAAGTTCAGTTCTAACACATTAAAAGATGCCTAAAAACATTGAATATTATTCATACTCTCAAAGAACTAGTTTTAGGTGCAAGTGAAAAATGTTTCATAATTAGAAAACAAAACATTCATGAAGAGCTACATGTGATTCATCATCTGAATAATTTAAATCATTTAGCTTCAGATAATTCAGCTTTGATCCATAGACTGTAAGAGTCAATATTTCCTGAGGTGTTTTCACAGACTTTTGAGGATAATCTTGAGTTCTTTTGTCTGTGTGTCTGCTGCAGGGTCTGATAAAACATTATGTTACAAAACTGATGGCTGCAATGGTAGAAGTGTTTAGATAGCAAAAAAAAAGGGATGTTAAGCTAAAATAGCAACACGTTCATTAATTTTTCAGGCTCTGTTATGTACCTTTTAGCTTTTGGCTGTAGTTAATCAATTTGAATGTTCATATAAGTTCCAACTTTAGGCAATGAATTCTTTAAAATGTCTTATTTTGCATTTTTAAGATGTTATTGTGCATTGTATGTACATTAAGAAATGTTTTTGCTTTTGGGGATAGAATGCATCTTTAGAATCTATTTTACCTCACTGACACCCAATATAACCTTTGAAAGATTAACCCTTGAGATAGCTAATAGGTTTCCTTTAGGACAGCCAGATCCTGTCATTCTTTATTGTGTTCTTTGGCATGAGGGGGATTTGTTTTCCTTTTTAAATATGAGAGATTTCTTTAAATAACATTTAAGTTTGGAAAAAGAAATCAAGTGCTGATCAATTGAATGCAACAGGTATATAATATCCTAGAAGCTGTTTCACCTCTCCTGTGATCTAAAAACAATTTAGACTAAAGAGAAAGTTCAAACACTAAATCTAAAAAGCAGCTTTGAAAAAAAAGGGACAGCTGTTTTTTAAACTTATGTCCCCTACACTTGTTAAAATATGGGCCCCTGGACCTCTTTGGTAAGAAATATGTGGATTCCTCACTTATGGCTCCTAAAGATTAAGAATTTATTTAACAGTGCCTTATATTTCAATGTAACTATTCAAGGACAACCCTCTATCCACTGTTGTTATTGTTATCTCATATCTCTGTTGTCCTCAGAGTTGTCAGTCTGTATTTCCCTGGTTAGTGTTTCTTCAAAGTAACTGGCTCCCTCCATGGCCTATGTCCACGGACAGCCAGTGTCTTCCATAGTCACCCAATACTATAATGAAACACCTTTGCAAACATTAAGTTAGGATTGTGCTGAGCTGTATTTTGGATTTGTGCTGAACACACAATAATACAGATATTAATATTAATATTTATAATATAGAAATATTTTTGTTATGCCTGAGAAGGACTTACACAGATACAAGGCCTTTTTTGTTTTCTGTATGGCCACACTGGTGAGGAAGCTGGGGAGTTGGGAAGAGATGTAGCCAGAACCCAACTGACCAAAGGGATATTCCAGATGATGTGAAATTGAGCTCAGGATATAAAGTGGGGAGAAGAAGGAGGAAGAGGGATGTTTGGGGTGATGCTGTTTGTCTTCCCAAGTAACTATTGCACATTGTGGGGCCCTGCTCTCCTGGAGGTGACTGAACACCTGCCTGCCCATGGGAAGCAGGGAATTAATTATTGTTTTGCTTTGCTTGTATGCACAGTTTTGCTTTCCCTAAGAAACTGTCTTTATCTCAGCCCACAAGTTTTTACTCTTCTGATTCTCTCCCTGATCCCACTCCTAGGGGAGTGAGTGGCTGTGAGGGGCTTGACTGCTGGCTGAGGTTAAACCACAACAGTCCTTTTTCTCCTCACAGTTTTCAAGATTTGAGCTGTTTTGCTTGAACAGGACACCTTGAGAGTGCCTTGGGAGAGGTACATTCAAATGAGATCTCCAAACACATTTTCTGTGTCTTCTTTTACCTGAATGAAATGGGCCTTACAAGTTAGTCACATATACTGCAGAAGGCCATAGACTGCATACAAGCATGTTTAATGAAGCTGAATACTGCAAGCATAAGCAGCAAATATATTTTGTTTACTTAATATTTATACACACTCAAGTAAAAGCTTGTTATGTTTGGTTGGCTAAGCTTGTTTTCAAAAGGGACCTAGAAGGCTGAAAAAGTTAAATAAATCAACATATGCATAACAACACAAACATTCATATTAGCATTCTAGTTAAGTCAATTATTAACTGTCCTTTGAGGATGAAGTGGTGGTAAAACAATTCTATCCTAATATCTAGTAGCAATATTACAGTCAACTCAAAAGTCCAGATTATATCAACACATGCCTATGTAATACAGGAGAAACTTTCAGACCTGAAGTTTAAAGAGAAATCTGAATAACTGTATGCTTATTTGAGTACTTAAATACAGATTGAAACTAGCTGCTATCTACCAGTAACTTATAGATATCTGCTCTGTCTGAAAATAGAGGTCAGTAGACTTTCCTACTTACTTTAAATGGCTGAACTGGAAAAGCTGAATAATGTCACAGCAGTGGCAGAAAGGGGAATTTCTGAAATACATTGGCTCTTGTCAGAAATTTATATGAACTCCAATGGGAAGAGAGACACTACAACAGTATCTTTTTTAAAACATGACTAGCTTCTTTGTCTTGGATAATCTGGGTATCTGGAATGTTGTACCTGAGCATTGAATTAAGGATAGTGAGGTTTTTCCCTACTGATATAGAGTTCTCAATCCTATTTGTAAGTAAGAATTGCAATACTGAAAAACATTGCCCAGCTGGGTGCTGTAAGACCAGCGCTGGAGAGAAAACTGAAACCTTCTGCAGCAGGTCATTCTTTTTCAGTCTCTTCATGCTGACTCAGAAGACAGGAAAGTTGCTTTTCCTCTTTGAGACAGTGAAAGATAGTATGAAATGCCTTATGTGAATAAGGAGGGCAATCACAAATGCCTGGGAAAAGCAGCTTTCTACAGATTTTAGTTAATAGCTACAGCCAAGAGGTAATTTCTTTTTTTAGCAGACCTGGAGAATGGGACTTCTAATATCCAAACCAAGAAGCTGAGGTTATTTCCATGCTCTGACTCTATCTTTAAATATGTGTACTCCAAGGTCTCAAAAAGGCTTACAGTTCCCTGAGGTTTATTAACAGTTCTTAATAATTATATTAATTATTAATAAGTTGAACTTATTAACTGTTCTTACCCTGCTCTCCCCTCTCTCCAATTTTCTTTCTAGGGAAAAAGAAGTTACCAAGGATGACCATGGACATTCTTATGGCTTTGAAGGTGAAAACAGAAGCAGCTTAGTTAATGGATAGTCTAGTGGCTCCAGATAGAAGTTGGTAGGCAACTATATTCTATGCCAAGATAAATCCCTGAGAAACCTGATCTGATGTCCTTGCTTGAAGCAAAAGATTGGACTAAAGATCTTCTGTGGCCATTCTAACCTGAATTATCCAATCATTCTATGAAAATAAGCAATCTGCTTTACAGAAACCAGTGCAGATGTTAGGATAGAAAAGATGGTTCCCATTTAGAAAACAAAGTATGTATTTTGAAAAGATTGTGTTAGGCCAATTATTTTACAGTCTGAAGTGACATAAACCTGATAGAGGAACTTCTGTTTTCCTAATGTGAGCCTATAGAGAGAGCAGTATAAATCTTTCAGCATCGATGCAGTCCTACAAGATTCAGCTGGATATAACCAGGACCACATTTTTAATGGTGGAAGCACAGAATAGAAGATTAGAAATATTGCTAAGAAGTTTTTACATTAACTTTGTTGATATGAAAAATATTCTTTTAAAAATGGGTATTTGCAGCCTCATGTTATCTGTACATCAAAGGAAAATATATTTGCCTTGATTCTAAGGTAAATTTATATGATTATAAAGACCTTCATAAACAGGTGAGGTAAAGAAGAGAGAGGTTGTGAGTTCACATTTTTGCTTTAATATTTTCCACTTCTATAATCTCTTTTATCTAAGGATCTCAAAGCACTGCATGGACATTAATGAATTAAGCCTCACAGCAGTCCTGAGAGAAAAGCTAATGATTTAAAGATTGAAATTCAAAGAGATGAATGGATACAAATGGGAAATAGCCTTCTTAAAATATCATATACTATTCAGATCATATGGAAAATCCCCTGTTTTCATCTATCTATCTATCTATCTATCTATCTATCTATCTATCTATCTATCTATCTATCTATCTATCTATCTATCTATCCATCTATCTATCTATCTATCTATCCCATATGCCTTCAAGGCAATTCACAGTACTAGAAAAATTGGTAAGAAGTATTTACAAATGTTTATATATACACAGATTCAATGCAATGACAACATGGTAGCATAAATAAACAGGGAATAGATCAGACTGAAAAAGAAGTGTTGTTTTGAACACATTAAACTTAATTTCAGCCTTTAGAGGTAACAGATTTTACAGAACACTTTTGTACCGAAATGGATTTGCTTTACAAATTACTACATTCAGGACTGTATAAAGTCACTTAGCCAAGACAGTAGAGTTAGAGAAATGCACTTCTGCTCAGAATCAAACCCAGTCTCTGAACACAGAGAACATAGCAAGGAAAGAAGTCCTGGTTCTCACTGGAATGAACGATATACAGTACATTTAAATGCACTTACCTATTTAATGATCAGCTGCATTCCTGTGCCTTTGCTAACCTGACAAGTTTTGTATATAAATAATTCTATTGATAGCTGGCAGTATTCATCCCAAAGGATGTGGTATCATATGCAATGATAAAAACAGCATCTTTCAGAAAGGAGGCAAAGCCTTTGAAGCACAGGGACATGAAATTTCAGTAGGTCTGTGAAGTCTTTCAACTTTTCTTCCCCTTTTATGTTTCCATTGGTCACAGGTACACTTTCCTCTCAAACACATTTGCAGTTCTCCAAGCTGTAAAAATTCATAAGCAAGACCCAAAGGGGAAGTGCCTTGTATCTTCCAAGAATATGTGCTGTAATCATGTAATGAGAGATCCCTCTTGATGTACAGCTTTCATTCAATGCAAAGTCAACAGTCATGTTAAGGGCATGTAATTTTCTAACTCAGAAGTTCTTGCTGTCCTGAGGCATAAGGAAATGAACCTCCTTGCAATTCTATTTTTTTTCCAAATTGTTTTTTTTCATTCATACTATGAACAAAGCTAGAAACTGAGAAATATCTGCTTACAGAGAAAATAGCTTCACATCAATCAAGAAAACCTGCAATTATAAGTGGAAGCTCATTTCACACTCTATAAAAAGCAAACAAGATCTGAGTTATAATACATGCGTATTAGCCTTTATTTACAATTATAATAGTCAATCTTCAAGATAAACATCTAGGAGTAATTTTTCTTTCCTGTAGGAGGGCATATATCCCTCTGAAACTTCTCTAAAGCCTTAGAAAGTAAAAACAGATGTATCAAGTCATGCCAAAACGCAGTTTTGTTCAAAGTCCTATCCCTAGCAGAGCTCAGTTACCAAAGTCTGTGAGGAGACATACGAGCAAATCAAGCACAGTGGTATTTATGTAGTGTGTAGTCCCAGCTTCCAGCAACCTGTGGCTCATAGCCTGAGCCAGGCAATACCTCTTGTTCTTCTATCAGAAAAGAGAGTAAGTGAATACTCCCAAGGCTTCTTCTGAAAACAAACAGCTGGGCATCACAGGCACCTAGGCATCCCACACCGTTTCCTCATCTCTTTCCAGTGAAATAGATAAAACTGTGTGTGAATTCTCATAGGGATGTAGGGAAAAGACAAAGCAAAGCTCTTCTCATTGCTGGTCAGTGAAAGGACAGGAAGAAATGGGCCTGAGCTGAAATACAGGAAATCCTGGTTCAATATTTTTAAAGTCTTGGGTTTGTTTTCTGGGACTTTTTTGGTGGATTTGTTGGGTTGGTTTTGCTTTCTTTTATTTTTTTTACTTCAGGTGTGATCAAATGCTGGAACCAGTTGTTGATGTGGCTGACTATACGAGCAGGGGACTAAATTAGATGAACTCCAGAGATGCCTTCCACCCTCAGCTACTCTGAGTAACACAAAATACTCTTGGGTAGCAAATAGCTGTGTGTTGCAAAAGGTCCAGACTCAAAGAATTTATATTCTTTCTGGCTTGAACCAGAACTTGAAACTTCAACTTCTGCAGCTCAAGCTCTTGTGTCCTGTAGGGATGACTGCTGTTAGGCCAGGAAGTCACATACCCTGGGTCATTTTCCACAGCTTCACAATTAAGACATTCCCCCAATAGGTGGATAAGACAATTACCTCATATTTTTATCTTTAGTTGTATGAGCAAGACAACCATCTTTGAAATAGGGGCTGTTCCTGCAAAAACTTCTCCTTTTATTCCAATACCTTTTGTGTAGCAGATGATTGTGCACCAGCAGTTTGTCATCAACAGAACCTGAATTTTTCAGCTACAAAAGTACAAGCAAAAACTTGAACTAACAGTTTTAATGACTGCTAATGAATATAAGATCAAAACAATCTCTTTGGTCCTTCAGTATTTAGATTATAAGTAGGCAAAATAATACATAGAGAAGGAAAGAAATGGAAGCTTTAGAGAGATCTGCAAAATTCAAGCTCCCAAACTGGGCTTCACCACAAAAATCTTGGCTTCTGGATAACTCTGTAACTCTACAGTAGCACACACAGGTAACAACAACTAAAATGCACGTCAAAGACGGTTTTAATCAGATTTTGAAGAATAAAGGAAACATTTGTTCCCAAGACAGGTTAACTGAATATTGAGTTGTCTTCTTGTTCACTCCTGCTGCTGTCAAATCCACCTGCTATGATCTCCCTTCTTTTTGTAAACTGCAAAACTACCAATGGTTGCTAGTTATCACACCTTGTCCTATTTAAACTGAAATTTTCATTTCAGTTCACAGGAACTGTCTTTCTTTGTGACCACCTGCTCCCATGCTAATTGAATCAGTTCAAGCAGTTACAGAAAATTACAGCCTATCCAAACATTAACCCAAATTTACTGGGGTGCCAAACAAACCTAATACATTTACTTTATACTGGCAGTCCTTACCTGTGACATGTTTAAATGCATAGTATATGCAGGGGGGAGGGAAGAACAGTTGCAGGTGAACCCCAGCTGGGAATTGTGCACTGAACACTTCTGTGTATAAACAGTTGTTACCACGAGAACTAAACAAACCAGGCAAGAGGGAGCGTGAGAAAGAGCAAGGGTAACAGCGTGAGCTGGGCCTGCCCTCTGCAGTGCTTGTCACTTTGGTGGCAGCATGTGCCTCAGAAGAACATCTTTCTGCCCTTTTATACACTGTTAAAGCTGAAGAAGAGTAGGAAAAAAAAACTACTAAAGAACCTCAAGTTCCAAGGTAACCACAACTGGATGATGTGATGTTTATTTTGGCTAAGTTCTTTACAGTCAATGTCTCCTAGGATTTTTGAAGGAAGGAATCTTTTTCTTTCTTGAAGATTGAAAAAAATTAGTACCAATAAAAAGTCCCTATATTTCTTTGGCAATTTCACTTGAAATCTAACTGCTACCGCTTATGCCTCGTAGGAGAAATTTCTCTATGGGAATTGCATGTAGAGACCAGGTCCTTGAACACAAAAAGAATCCATAGCCTAAATTGCTGGATCAATCCTGTAAATATAAACATGCTTGCCTTATCCACTTCCCAACTTAATTTGTTAATTTATTTTTGTTTTATTACTTTTCTGTCTGGGTGGGGGAGAGGAGGAGTGGAGCAAAGAATGTTATGACTATTGACCTGAGACAGTCTCCAGGAAATAATCTAACAGCAGGGAACAGCAAGTCCTTTTCAAAACCAATGAAGCAAGAAAATGCTGTTGACCAAGCTATTGTGAGAGATTTGAGGAAGAGGAGGAGGGAAAAATTATGGAAAAGAAGGAAGAGAAGGGATAAAACTGTGCCTTAGACTCATACTAACTATTTCCTTTAAAAGAAGCCCACATATTTCCAAGGCCATCACTTTTATGGGATCTCTGTCATAACTACCCATTGTTCCAAAGAGATGCTTTTGTTAGCAGCGTTCAGATATCATGCTTAGGTTTATGAGTTCAGAAGTTTTGATCACAGTGTGCAGTGCTGCACTGCCTTGGATTTTCCTCAATCTTTCTCTCTTCACAACACCCCATAGTAGCTTGGAAAAGCAAGACAGTTTTTCAGTAGAGTTAATATCTGTTTATGTCCTTCTTTAGGGGAGCTCCATAGATTCTCACTGCCTGAGACATAAGTTTTCTGAAATCTTCACGTTTATTTAAATGCATTTTAATTTGGCATAGCTAACAGGAACAAACAAGCAAGCAAACAAACAAACCATACTCCCAGTCCTAATGAGATCAGCAGCATTGCCAGGGCCATGTTTGCTGTGAAATTTTGGCCTTGGAGAGGCCCTGAGGGTGAGATATGTTTTGTTACTTCAAGATGCTACTGCCAGTCCCAGCTGGGCCAAGCACTACAAAGTTGGTCCTAGGAACACAGGTAGTACAGATATTAAAAATTTGCTTTCTACAGATGTTTTTTTCTCTACAAAAACCCCTTTTGTTTTAGAATTACAACAGACAAAACTGATATATTGTTGAATCTAAAGGTAGTTAAATCATAACAAAGTACCTATATAAGCTCTCAAACAAACAACATCCACATTCTTAAAGAACCTGAGAAAGACTCTAAATGATGGTTGTGTGAGAGAAACTTCCCACTCAGGACGGGGGTTTTGTTTGTGTTTAATGATCTTTGGTTCTTGTTGCTGATCCTTCATTCTTTTTGTGCATGTGCACAGGCACATCGAATAGTTTCTCACTCAAATACAAAACCCTTGATGTTAATTCATCTTTTGAGTTAATCCATTTCCACTGAAAGCCAAGAGACTGAAATTATTATTGTTGGGGCTGACAGCTGGGGCCTCTATCAGGAACCCATAGCAGTGGGTTTGACTTTCCTAATTCCTCATCATTTTCCCCGGATCAGGCCCACTAATCTAAACTGTACATAAACAAAGGGAGGCTATGGTTTGTGAGCATTAGAAAATTCAAAATTGAAGCTGTGTATGAAGTTTGGTTGTTATTTATGGAATTTGTTGGTGAAGCAGACACTATTTTCCCACCACATCATAAAGGAAAGTTGAGTCCTCCTCTAAACTGTCAGAAATCATCTATTCTTTTTACTCAGACACATGTTGCCACTATTCACACAGAGAAACTTTGTGAATAAGTTAGCACATACTTACATTTTTAACTATGATATCGCACTTCAGGATTCTTTTTCTAAGGACAAATTCCATGCTTATTTCAAGAAGTAAAAACCAAAACAGAGCAGGTAGGTTTTAAGAACTTTATATAGCTATCTATAAAAGAAATTTCCTCTACTATATCAAAGGAAGATGTTCTGTAGAAACACCAGCACCAATGTGCAAGGAAAAAAAAATCTGAACTGTCGGTGAAATACTGAGGATATTTTCCCTCATGTTTAGGTATTTAAAAAATAGCCAGGAAAATGTAATGGAAAAAAAAAAAAAAAGAAAAATACTAAACCAAAAAGCCACAAACCACCTTTTGGGAGGAAAGCAAGCACATGTAATGGAAGCCCAAAGGGTAATATATTCAGAAGCTGTAAGTGCTGAAAATGAAGGCTTAGAATGAAAGCAGCTCTTCAGCCATAACTCCACTGTCACTAACATAAAGCTATAATCTTTTTTTCCTATGTTCTCATTATTATCCAAGCACTAAGTGTCAGTTAAGAAGATGTAAGAGAGCAGGAATTTTCAGTGGGGTGGAAATCTTTCGTCACCTGTTCTCTCATGTATAGGACTGTTACAATTTTGTCATGGCTTTTAAGTAATCTTGGGTTTACTGCTGCTGTGACAACCTATTAAGGAGGTAGAATGTGAAATGAAATGATACTGTTACACTGTAATAGACTGAGAGGACTTTTTTTTTTTAAACCCAAAATAGCAATTTCAGTAAATTTCAGTATTAACACTGAAGGAAGGGTTGAAGACCGTATCTGTGGTAAAATTGTGAAAGAAGCAGAAGCAAATTTGCTAGCAACCAGGAAGAGACACCACTTCAAGCTTCTGACACGTTTTTGGGGTTTTTTTGTATTTTGAGGGCTAGTCGGTAAAATGTAACTGCCTGGAGTCAAAGAATTCCTTTGTTTACAGATTTTCTCATTTATACCAGAAAGAATATTATATTTTTGCCTAATTATTTTACAGAAGATAAAATAGAAGTAACGCAGAAGGAAATTATTTATGAAAAAGGTTCTCCTCATCTACCATCTGTCATTCTTTCATAATATAGCTCCTGTAACAATAGTCTCAGAGGTGTTTAGAACACTGTTTAAGGAATAGAATACTAATCAGAGCAAGAAGGAAAATTAAATATATCCATGAGTTTGCAGTCAATTTCAACCTTCTGTTCATTTCACTTGATAACCAGATTTACAAGATTTCAGAGTTAAGGCAGATTATGGATTTTAGTAGGATACCTGAATTTTGAACAGAGAAGAAACTTGGATTCACTGGATTCATTTACTACCTCTTAGAGTGAAAAGACTGTTTGGATGCAATTTCTAGGATGTGTACAACATTTTATTCTTTTTCAAAAGGGTGCATGGAGATTATAAATATGTATATTGAGGTAGTTTAATTTAAATAGCGTTTCTTCACTGTTTTCATGAGACATAAATGTACCTGACCAGAAGGGAATAAAATAGCTCTCTGTGTCCTAGAAGAATTCAAAGTTGAGTTCACACAAAAATTTGTAACTCAAAATAAACCATATGCTGCTTGTTCAAACAGGCAAAAATAGAAATTTTCTTTGGGGGTAACTTCTTACCAAGTTGCTATATTCAGGGTCTTCTACCTTGTATGGTTACACAGAACAATCTGTTATATTTTACTGCAGATACTAGATTTTCTGTCCACTAATTAGGACCCTAGTAAACAAGAACTAGTACTTCATTGACAAGAACTCTGTTTACTGAGCAAACTTATTTAGAGATCTTTTACGTGGCTTTTAAAGATACAAGGGCCTCTTTCTTCTTCATCCCTCTCCCTACAACTGGAGAAATCATTAATACAGCAGAAAATCTTCAAAAGGAAGTTCTTATGTATGGGAAGAGCTCTTTGCATAGCATGAGCTGGCGGACGAAACAACCCAGTCCTTATTTAACCACAAACATTTTCTTAAGAAATAGCTCAGATCATCGTGTTCAAGTTTTCAATCCATGTACATCATCACTCACACAAGAAAAATTACATTACACCTCTTTGAGAGAAACTGATTTAAAAACATCAACAGTAGAGTCTCAACTTTGTTAACAGCAAGACTTAACTGCTTATTATACATTAATCAGTCTGACACAGGGCTTTGGTTGGGATTTTTTTTAGTTAACAGTAGAATGAAGAAGTAGAGTTTAGGACCCAAAGTATTCTCATGACTAAGAGTTTCTGCGCTCTCTACTCTGTGGGTAACCAGGCAATAAAATCCTTCAGTAACCCACAAGGAAAGCACTCAAGGCTGCAGTCATGCACCCATGCATTTGGGTATTGTCTTCCAGTTTCTCAATTTCACACTTTGCTAGAAGCACGGAGTGACAGCAAGTTTCAATTACTCACATCAGAGTCAATATTGATAAGCCCAAACTGCGGCATTTGAATCTGCACTTCTGATAAGGAGACAGTATCTTTTTGAATTTCCTAATGCTGTCTGGTTATCCTTATTTTGAACACAGCTTTCTGCATCCTAAAGAGGCATATTAAAGCAGGAACATGGCAACAGACACATTACTTACTACAAATCATGTGTGGTAGCTTTTCTTAAAGAAAAGGCATTTCTTCCCTTAACCTTAGGAGAAATTAAATGCATCCCTGTGGAGGAAGCCCAGTCCTTCATATATAAGTCCTTCCCTATAAAAACCCTGGCTTTTGCCCAGATCAATGGAAGATTGTCATTGGCTCCCTTCACTGAAGCCTGCAATAAAAGACCCCTGTGGAACTCCACATGGACTCCCATCTCTCATCTACACATCAGCTGGGGTAACCCATGAGCAGAGCTGTCTGGGCTGATCTGCAAGAGCTGAAATCACTTCTAAAAGAGCTGATCACGTGAAGCCTCAGGCCGCACTCCTAAGGGTTACCCCTGTCTGGAAACTGCCTGAGACTCCCTGGACAGCCACTCCTTCTTGGGACCTCCATTTGGGATCATTGGTGGCAGAGCTGGGGTCAGACAGACCCCCAAGTCCCAGCCCCAACAAGTGGCACACCAAACCCCAAGCTGGACCCTTGCAAGCAGCTAGGTCTTGGGAAAGAGCATCATCCTGCAG
Source organism: Poecile atricapillus (assembly GCF_030490865.1). Lineage (NCBI taxonomy): Eukaryota > Metazoa > Chordata > Aves > Passeriformes > Paridae > Poecile > Poecile atricapillus. The sequence continues at coordinate 128,960,562 of NC_081249.1, read as the reverse complement.
AGCAAAGCTTCGGGACTGAACCACCGTCTGGATTGCCACCCCTCTGAAGACACCCTCTGCGTTCTAGCACAAGATATCCAAAGAGGCAGTTCTAGTACCCTTGCATGCACTACCTGGGAGAAGAAATCCTGAGGATTAGGAAAAAAGTCAACCACCTGACACCCAGCAGTTTTATTTTGACCCAACCAGCTGAGGGTTGTAAATTAACTCAGCATTTTTCTGTGCACTACTTCGTTTTCTCTGGGTCTTTTTGCTTTTTTTCTCTTTCTTTTCTGCTGAGCTGGGATCTAGACTACCAATATGGGGTTAAAACTAGGAAAGTTTTTATCAATCCCATACTGAGAGACCTATATTCCCAAATTCTACAAATTCTATCTGCTAGCAGTTTTTTTTTTTCTCTAAAGGAAATCTTCCTAAAACAAACCTGAAACTGTTTATCCACGGGATTTCTAAGCATTTTCCTGACTCTAACAGGTACTCTATCTGTCTCGACTCTTTCTGGGTAGTGGGGACCAAAATATATGCCTTTCAAGCTAACAGAGATTTTTCGGTCACATGTTTTATCCCCTTATTTCACATTATAACAAAAGCTGTAGAAAAACCCTTCTCACTTTAAAATTTCTCTCTCCACCCCTCCTTGCTCTCATGCATCTCTTCCCCCCTATACAATTGCAAATGATCCTGACTCTATCCCAGAGCTACAACCTGCAAAACCGTTTATTCTGCCTGGAATCCCCCCACACCCTGCCTCCGTACTTCCTCCGGGGCCAATCCTCACCCCGCTTGCTGGACCAGGGAGAGGGGGATTCGCTCCGCTCCTGCCCAGCACCACCGTGGTCACTCCCTCTGCTGGGGAACGGAGAGTGGAATCTACTCCTACCCCACCCAACCCCCCTTCCCTGGCACAATCCACCATACACGGCATCGACTCTTTCGACCCTTCCCCCCCATTGGTGCCCTTTCCTATCCCTCCTACTGTGCTCCCTCACCCTCCTCCCACCCCCACTGTGCACACCATCTCTCCCCCAGCCCCACTTCTCCCCTTCGGGACGCGAAGCACACATCCCGTTCCCCATCACCCCACCACATCCTGTCTCTATCCCTACCCCGCAGTGCCGTATAGGGCACCCCCATTGGTTACCCCCCCCCTCAAAGCCCCCGCCACCGGCAGCCACCCCACCACTCTTGGCAGTGGCACAACAGTGGTCGTGGGGTGGGACACCACCCCTTCCCTGTGTGCCCGTGGCACATGGCGCGCCCGCGGCCCCGCCGCCCACCCCCGCCACCCCCGTGGCTCCCCCCACCCCTCCGACAGCTTTTTCCCCGCCGCAGGTTCCCCCCGCACTGCGGCTTCTGCCCCTGCAGCCACGGCTTCTGCCGCTGTATCGCTGCAAAACCCAGCACCCTGCCCTGCCAAGACCTGTGCCTGCCCCACACCTGGCGGCGCTGGGACCACCGCCCCGCCACAGCCTTCCTGCGCACCCCCAGGCACCCTTGGTGCACTCAAGGAAGCATCGCACAGCACATACACACACTGACTCCCCTTCTGATGACAGCCATAGCCCCACAACTAATTCTGATTCAGATGAAGTTGATCACTGGGCAGTGAATCGCATTCAAGCCGTTCTAGCAGGGGAATGTGAATTAGCTCAAAAGATCTCTGCCTCTCCAGTAACTTATAAAAAAGACACGAGGGGAACAGCTGCAAACAGAACAGCGTGGCAGCCTGTGACCTTCCTAAAATAGCCAAAGAACATGGATGAGGAGCACATCTTTTTAGAAATTGCCAAGAGGCCATCTTCTCCACACGCACCTTAGTACCACACGATATCAAAAATATTGCTCAGTGGCTTCTTTCCCCTGCTGAATATATGATATGGGAAAGGCATTGGAAAAAACATTATCTGACAAATATTCTAAAGGTGCAAATAGGCAAAATTTCACTGTTGAACATCTAGCCAGAGAAAATGACCTACAAAACCCTCAGAACAAGCTAACGCTTTACCTGAGGACACACTGCAAGACGTAGCTATTGCAGCAAAAACATCATTGCTCCTCACTCCAGATGACTCTACTCCCACACTACATTTTGCTAACATCAAACAAGGGGTAGATGAGAGTTTTATTAAATTTGTGGATAGATTAAAGGATGCCTTGGAAGAACAGATAGAGAGTATAGAGGCACGAAAAGAACTTCTGAGTAAACTAGCTATAAAGAATGCTAATGAACAATGTAAAATTATTCTGAGGGCTTTACCCTTGGATACAGAACCCACCATTGAATAAATGGTGGAAAGCTGTACGCACCATTTTTCCACTGAAAACACACTTGGCCAGGCAGTTGCTAAGGCCATCGCTGAAGGGGTTTCTGGAGCATTTGCAGTGGTAACTTCCAGAGATAATGCTCAACTGTGGGGAATTTGGACACTTTATAAAAGACTGCCCAGAAAGGTCACCCACCCGAGAGCCCCTCACTGGCTACCAAAGGCCCCAGAGACCGCAGTGATACCAACAACACTCGGGAAACTTCCAGCGCAGCGCAGTAAAGCCCCACACACAGACAACAAATCAAAAGCCATCTCACTCCATCCCAACTATAGGATTCACATCGGACAACCAGGACCAGGAAGATGGGAAGCATCACAGCGCATCGTCCCAGGAGATCCCAAGCCACATGAAGAGGACCTAACCTTTTATCTTTCACAGGGAACCCCAATTGCACAAGCCTCTCTACTCCCACCACCAAGCATAGAACAGCTTCCCCTCAAATCCACAATTACGTGGGCACAGACTGTGGGCTCAAATAAGCCTACCATTGAGTGTGACCTATTCTGTAAGGGGAGAAGATCTACCGGCCAGGGATGCTGGACACTGGCGCAGATGTGACCATCATCGCCTGCTCAGAATGGTCAGCAAACTGGGAACTCCAGCCTGTGGCAGGCACGATTTCAGGGATTGGTGGAGTTACAGTGTCTATGCACAGCAAGCAGAATGTCATTGTTGAAGGACCTGAAGGCAAGCTGGCAACCGTTCAGCCATTTGTGCTAAGGGCCCTCATCACCCTTATGGGGTAGGGACCTTCTATCCCAGTGGGGGGCTTCCTTACACATTCCCAGTTGGAATTTCTAATTGGAGACACCGAGGAATGCGCACTGCCATCTACCCCTCGGCTCACCTGGAAACGTGAGGACCCAGTCTAGGTTGAGCAGTGGCCCCTCTCAAAGGTAAAGTTGCACACACTGGAAGCTCTGGTTGAAGAGCAGCTTGCCAAAGGCCACATCATCGAGACCACCAGCCCTTGGAATTCCCCAGTCTTTGTGCTGAAAAAGCCTGGAAAGGACAAATGGAGACTTCCTCACGATCTCCGCAAGATCAACAACGTCACTGACAACATGGGTCCCCTCCAGCCTGGCCTCACCATCGATGCTGCCTTGAGAATGGACTCTTGCCATCATAGACATCAAAGACTGTTTCTTCAGCATCCTGCTGCACCCCCTAGATGCCCCTTGCTTTGCCTTCTCCATCCTCTCTCTTACCAGAGAGGCTCCACTCAAAAGATATAATTTGCTTTATGTACCTCAAGACCTCAAGAACAAGCCAAACATATGCCAGTGATACATCGTTCACATTCTGTCCTCCATCTGGAAGCTATTCCCAGATGCAGTTATCCACCACTACGTGGATGATATCCTGGTCTGTGCATCAGAAAAGACTTACTTGGACAAGGCAGTTAAAAAGACCATTGAAACCATAGAGAAAGCAGGATTCGAGATTCACGAGGACAAAGTGCAGTACACCAGCCCATGGACTTATCTCGGACTCCAAATTCATGAAAGAACCATCATACTCCAGCACCTCACCATCCAAGACGACCCAGAAACCCTGAGAGACTTACACAGTTTATGTGGGTCCATCAACTGGATCCATCCCCTGATAGGAATTACTACAGAGGACCTCATCCCCCTGTTCAATCTTCTCCATGGCAGCAAAGACCTGGACTCTCCATGCACCCTCACACCAGAAGCCTGAGATACCATTACCAAAACCCAAAAAGCCCTGTCTTCACGCCAAGCCCATCACTTCGAGCCCAGCCTACCTTTCCAGTTTGTCATTTTTTGAAGTTTGTCCAGTTCCCATGGATTGATTTTTCCATGGGACCTTCAACTTATAGACCCTTTATTGATACTCAAATGGATCTTTACAAGCAACCAACCTACAAAAACAATTACCACCTTTCAAGAAATCATGACAAGTCTAATTATAAAAGCCAGGACTCACCTCCACTCTCTTGCAGAGTGTGGGTTCACATGCATATGCCTGCCACTGACTACTGGAGACCTAGAGCATTTGCTCCAGACTAATGAAAACTCCAGTTCACCCTGGATAGCTATACAGGACAAATTTCCATCCACATATCAAAATATAAACTTTTTAATGTGGCCTTTAATGTGACACCAAAATTAGCCCAGGACACCTCTCAAAGCTCTAACCATTTTTACATTTTACATTTTTACAGATGGCTCAGGGTCATCCCACAAGTCTGTAATGACCTGGAAGGACCCCAAGACTCAAAAGTGGGAATCTGATATCCAGATAGTGGAAGGATCCCCACAGATAGCTGAGTTAGCAGCTGTCAACAGAGCCTTTGAGAAATTCAAAGACAAACTCTTTAATTTGGTCACAGATTCAGCTTATGTTGCTGGTATAGCTATGAGGGCAGAACACGCTGGAAAGACGTTTCCAGTCCAAAATTACACCAACTGATCTCTGCATTAACTTGTTTAATATCTCACAGAAAACAACCTTACCATATCATGCATGTGAGGTCACACACCAGCTTGCCACATGCCATCACAGAAGGGAACAAGAAGGTGGATGCATTGGCCATGCCAGTAGAAACTGCTAATATCCCTGACATCTTTGCCCAGGGAAAGTTGTCACATGCATTTTATCATCAAAATGTACCTGCACTCATCAGAATGTTCAAGCTCTCAAAAGATCAAGCAAGGGTTATTATCGCAATGTGCCCAAACTGCAAAAATTACCAGATACTGGGTACCAGGGTACTGGGGTCAATCCCCGAGGCCTGAACAGCTGTCAGTTGTGGCAGACTGATGTGACTCACTTCCCACCTTTTGGAAGGTCAAAATATGTGCACATGTCGGTCAATATGTTTTCTGGAGCAGTATTTGCATCACCTCAAATAGGAGAGAATGCCATTCACACCATCAAGCATTTTCCTCTTGCATTTGCCACTCTGGGAGTCCCAAAAAACATCAAAACAGACAATGGACCTGCCTATGCCTCTTGCTGGCTAAAAGAGCTCTTCAGTGAGTGGGGAATAGAACACAAGAGAGTCATACCTGCAAATCCCACAGGGCAATCTATCATAGAAAAGACTCATCAAACCCTCAAAAGAGTCCTTCATCAGCAACAGAGAGAAGCAGAAATTATATCTCCTGTTGAGACACTCTGTAAGGCCCTCTATGTCATTAACTTCCTAAATTGTACAGCATCTGAGCCTGACCCTCCAATCCTTCGCCATTTCTCAAATTCAACCCAAGCTAAGCTCAGTGAGAAGCCACCAGTGCTGGTAAAGGACCCAGAGACACATCAGGTTTCTGGGCCTTTCCCATTGATTACCTGTGGAAAAAGCTATGCCTGTGTTTCACTACTATCGGGCCCTAGATGGTTCCCAGGAATAAACATAAAACCATATCTGCACTGCAAACTCTGCCCACATGGACACTAACAAGAATTCTCCTGAGTCAAATACAGAGAGAATTCCACAAAACCAGACCAGCTCTGCATGGAGACCAAGGCGTCACCAAGCATCCACAAACCAGAGAGAAGACCATTCTGTCACACGACAGCAGACAACACAGAGAACTGAACAAGATGTTCCTGCATCAGTCAAGCCACAGGCCAGATGCAGTCTGGTCACAAATTGCTTCCTAGTTTATATGTTGTTACCCCTTTTTCCCTAAAAACCCTCATGTTCCCCTCCCTCTACCCTTGCCAGAACCTCCCTAAACCTTATACCTACTTCCCCCATCCTCAGTTTCTAGTAAATAGAAAAAAGGGGGAAAGAACGAAGGAAAGAGATGAGGGAGAAAACCCTAAACCTCCCCCCCCCACCATAAAGGTAACAATTTTTGCTTATATTCACTATCAGAAGCCCCATCCCTGTCCAAAGATGAAAATTATCTGTTGGTGCTGTCGTCACTGCTGCCTGGATGCTCTTCACCATGCCACATGCCTTTGGCTGGATTAGTCCACAGCCTAACCATGATGTTTGGGTCACCTTAGCAAGGACACTGAAACAAGATAACATGTGCCCATTTATGGGCAGCATTGACGGCCCACTTTCCATGTGTCTGGCAGGGATTCCCTTGGTAGCAGATGACTGGCCCATCTCTAATTCAGAGCTCCTCTGCACCACAGGTAAGAGGCCCAATGCGGTAGACACTTGGGATGAGTGGACAAAGATTCTGCCAAATGCTCTGGAGGAACCCCAAGAACTGGACCTGCTGGGGTCCTCCAAAGCAACATACTGTGTCAAATTTTACTTTAAACAACCAAGTCAACACATTGGCCTGGAATTGACCAGGCAAAAAATACGTACAGAAAAGACATATCACCAATTAACGAAGCTTACAATAATTTAAATTGGTGTAATTGCACCAGCCGCATACTTTCTGTGTTCTCTCTCCACCATAAAGTGTTGCCCCAGGGAATGTTTTTATCTGTGGTGACCAGGTATGGACTGGGATCCCCTCTCACCTCTGGGGTAGTCCCTGTGGCCTTGGCAAGCTTTCTACCTTCACTCCAACTATCACATTAATACATAATTGGAAACAAAAAACCAAATTGGCATGCCAAAAAAGATCCTATTCTGAATTCAATGAAAATTGTGACAGCCAAATTTACAATTGGAACACAAGAAAGCAAGTCACGGCCTCCCTGTTTTACCCATGGGGAGCTGCAGATAAAGCCCTTGGTGACATAAATCACCTGGGGTGTTGACTTAGCAAGCAGGCAAAAAACATCTACTGCCCTGTGTGATCTTTTAAAGGACAAGAAAACCACAAGACATGCATCCCTACAAAACTGAGCAGCAATTGACTTCCTACTACTTGCCCACAGACATGGCTGTGAGACCTTTGAACGGATGTGCTGCCTCAACCTCTCTTCACACTCAAAATCCATCCATACAAACATCCAGAAACTGAAGGAACAAGTGAAGGACTTAAAAGGGGAGAACACCCCGGGCTGGGTCAATGACCTTCTCAGTCAATGGGGACTAATGGGATGGGTGTAATTTTTAGTTAAGGGAATTTTGTGGATTTTTATTATGGTTATTATTGTATTAGCTATGTTCTCATGCCTTCTCCATTGCTTCAAAAGAGCTATAGGAGATGCCTTTTTACTAAATACAGAGAGGGGAGTTGTGGAGAAAGCCCAGTTCTCTGACAGGCCTCCTCCCTGGAGATCTACCCCCTAAGATAAGATGAAACTACTTAGTCATAGTGATTAAGCTGCAGACCCCTTCCTGCTCCAGGACCCCATGTTACCTTCCTGTTAACTATTGGTCATTTTAGCCCAGTCTCAGAACACTGGTCCTTTTCCTGATTCTCCCCTTCCCTATAAAAACCCTGGCTTTTGCCCAGATCAGTGGAAGATTGTCACTGGCTCCCTTCACTGAAGTCTGCAATAAAGGACCCCCGTGGAACTCCACATGGTCTCCCATCTCTCATCTACATCATCACCTACCCCAGCGTCGGCTGGGGTAACCTGTGAGCAGCGCTGGCTGGGCTAATCTGAGCTGATCACTACAAGAGCTGAAATCACTTCTAAAAGAGCTGATCATGTAAAGGCTCAGGCTGCACTCCTAAGGGTTACTCCTGTCTGGAAACTGCCTGAGACTCCCTGGACAGCCACTCCTTCTTGGGACCTCCATTTGGGATCATTGGTGGCAGAGCTGGGGGTCATACAGACTCCTAGTCCCAGCCTCAACACATCCCCTGCTGCTATAAGTTATGACAGAAAGTAATGTTTTCAGACATTAAGTGGTCACTCTATTTACCCATACCCATGGAAATTACATGTTAGCTTGCCATGTGCACAAATGGATTCACATCCATAAATTGCAAGTAATTCAGCAAAGTTTACTGCAGTACAGTTAACTTATTTTGGGGTCTTGTCAGTTCTGCTAGCATCACCCCCATTGCCTCAGAAGAAGATGGGAATCGGTCCAAAGGATCATCCAAGGAAGCACAGTTGTGTAGCATATTACTACAGCAGCTCTCCTGTTAACATAGGAGCAGCTAACTAGTATAGACTGCCAGCCTGGAGCCATTTCTACATGAATATGGGTCTGAGTTAATACAACCTGAGCTAAACTCGCTCTTATCTCACCCAGAAATAGCTTACTGGCTAGGAAGACCTAGGTCCAGGACTAGCTTTTCTGTTACTTTATGATCAGGAAAAATAACAGCCATAGTCAGTATTTAATGGTCATCTATTCTCCCCCATATTCCCCTTGCTCTGGGAAAACAAAGAAACATTGAAACACATTTGATGCCAGAGTTCACTCAACATTTCTATAATTATCCCTGCTGAGAAACCCATTTTAGAGAAGGTTGGTTTTTTTTTCCACAGAGAAGAGAAAACAGATTAATTCCTTGGCAACAAAATTCTAATTAATCAAAAATGTGGCTCTATTCATACTTAGCTTCTTCATTACAATATCAGATATTTACTGCTGAAATTATAGTCTTGATTCAATGCAGAATCAGGTAGCTCTCAAGATTTAATTATAAAAATAAAAATTAGGTTTATTGACTCTGCATGAGTGTTTATCTTGATCTGTGATTCACTTATTACAGAGAGAAATTATTCAACATAAGGCAGGACTTTCTGCAAACAACTGGAAAAGCATGCTTATCTCCAACCCAACAGCCTGTCAGTCACCCTGGCAAACCATCCCCATGAACTGGCTGGGTACCTGCTCAACCTCATTCCAGCAATTAGGCGAAGGAAAACAAAATTTGCAAGAGCAGCCTGGCCTGAGCGTAAAGGCCACTTAAGGCACTACTAGCACTGCCACAAAGGTCATTGGTGTACTTTTTTGTACACAAAACTTCCATCATGCCTTTTCCAATAGCTTTCCATGCCAATATCCATCCATGGTCAGACTGCATTTCCCCTGGGAGCACATCTCTGATCTCTGAAACTCACAGAATAGGGAGCTTTTGTCTTTCTGAATGAACTGAATGAACATAACTGAATGAACCTGATGCTGCTTCCACCTAAATCTACTGCTCAAATCAGTACATTGATTCATGTGTTTAATTGCTTGCAACTTATCTGTTAATGCTAGTTTGTGCATACTGTAAATTCTAAAGGAAAAACATTGATCTTTGCTTACCTGAGTGTCCTTCCTTGATCATGTGCTCAGATGAAATCCAGCTGTTGAGATGTGAACTAAAAACCAGCAGTAGTGCTGGCTTCACAGACTTGTTGAATCTGTTCTTCCTCAGATTTCTTGAATGTGGGGAAACAGAGAACAGACAGATGTGTTTGAACCTTGCTTCTCCCCCCCGCAAAGATAAAATACACTCCAGAATTTACCTTTTCTTAATGTAAAGACAGTCATTTAAATAGATTAAGAAAGCAATGGGTATCTAGGCTAAATGAATAATTCTTGCCACTACAAGCTCGAAAGATGGTAAAAAGCTGAGCTCTTAACATACTCAATAAGCTGAACCCTCACCCTCCCATGCCTCTGTAATTTTGACAAGCAGCACCTTCTTTCCCTCAGGATTTTTTAGTCTACACCATCTTCTAGAATAAACTACCTTTGCTCCATCCCACAAAATTCATCTAGGGAAATCCTCTCAAGTAAGACAGTTGAAGTTCTTCTCTACATGGCGACATTTGAACTTCTCTGTCCTGTTTCTTTATGACGGCCTTAAGCACAGAACATTCTTCTGTTGAAGCTCTGTCACTTGTAGAGCATAACTGACTTTTTATTAGGACAGAGAAAGAAAGACATTGCAATGGAAAAGTCAGGGCAGCCACCTGCCATTCTTCCCCTACACTAAACAGCTTACAGGTATTTTTTGTGAAGTAATCACTGAAGGCACCAGCAGTATGTTCTCAGAGATGACGGTGCTGTGACACATTCTAATTATTTTCCACTCTTTGGCCCAATAAATGCTTGCTTATCTATAATGCAGAAAGTTTAAAATAATTCCAGGCATAGCCAGAGGCAGCTGTTTGGGGATGCTGGAATGGCCTTGGCTAGGGGGAAGTCCACAATCAACTGAAGAGAGCAAGGATTCTAGAAAAATCTAAGGCCATCTTTCCAATAAGTACCCGATTGCTGGAAAATCCATCCTTGTGTACTTTGGGGTGGTGAACACCATATAAAAACAGACTCTATTTCAGCTGATGCTCCTGAATGGTGCTGTAGCTCAGACAAGAAACAACAGAAGGTAATAGGTGTAAAACCAGCTGGCTGTTATTCCAGCCTGATGACAAACCACACATTGCAGAGCATCATTTCATGCCACAAAATTCTCTGAAGAGGAGCTTCCATTCCTTAAACTAACACGGAGAAGGCATCCCTGGCTGTCGAGGATGCTCAGCAAGCTTCCCTCAGGGTAGATGGTCCTTGAAAAAGGTGCCTGTTTGGCTGTTAACAGCCCATTATGCATTATCTTGGAGCTCAGCCTGCCGAGTGTCCTTCCAGGCCCCTGTCATTTTAATGGACAACTCTCCATTGTGGCTAAACACTGTGTTTCCTTTCAGGGGAAAAAGGAGCCAACACCGCACATCACCCCTACCTGACTGACAGGCCACGTTCTGGAGTACAGCCAGTAGGGAATTCACAGTGAAAACCCCAGTTCATCATAATTGTCACTGGATGCAGAATTTCCCTGTGTCAGATTATTCAGAAGGGAAAAAAAGCTCTTTGTTAGAGCACCATACATTTTCCTGCATTCTCCAAAGGGGAAGACACAAACCAGAACAAGATAGCTAAGAAATGAATATTCAAATGCATTTAAGGTTCTTCTTTTTTTTTTTCTTCCTTTCTGTCTTCCCAAGAAAATATCCTCAGAGAATTATAATTTGTGTGAAGATCTGGCAGGGCTGCCAAGCAGAGCAAATGGGATTTTATTTTGATGGGCGCACCACAATGTGTATTTGTCATTCTCTGTGCCTTCCTGGAGCACAAGTCTTACTGCATTGTACTGCCTATGCCAAAAACCTTATCTGGAATATTGTAATGCCCAGAAAGAACCCTAAATGTACTTCTCTAGTTATTAGCCTTAATTGCTAGCCTTTCAGCAGGATTATAGTGAAAAGGTAATGAACAAAAGTTTTCTTTAATAGCAGAGGACTGTAGTTATCTTTTCATGCAGTTTTAGGTTAATGTATACTTGATGATGCACTTTTTTTCCAGTACAAGTATTTCAAAAGAGTGAAACATGGCTTTAATATTAAAAAAAACACTACCCTTTAAAACTTGATAGTAACAGAATTTTTTGTTGCTCTTGACTTCTGTGATATTTTTATCAAAACCTTCATTTCAAGGCATTGGTCAATGATATTTTACAGTCATTTTAACTAATAAAACTGGTTAATTAATCACAACATGAAGTTAAACTGATTTTATCAGCAAGAATTACTAATAGGTTTTGAAAAATAGCACTATGTATTTCATATTAATAACACAAAGCTCTGCAAAAATTCTCAGTCCTCTCATAGGTTAGAATCGCTTTCCAGCAGCCTAACAGTCTTCCAAACAGAGTGTAAGCTCCACTGAGATTTTTACTAGAACAGCACAGACCAGAATTTATGAGTAAAACCCTCCTCACCATCAAACTTCTGTTTGCAAGAGTGGACACGTGTCAGCACTTGCTATGCCAGCAAGTGATACCTTGGTAGATTTATGCAGCAAGGGATTCAGTGAGAAAGTTATAATGAATCTCTGAGCATATTTAAGGAAAAGCGACTGCCAGAGATTAAGGCAAAGATAATTACTGTTGACATGTTTAATCCCTTCGTGGCAGACAAAATAATTCAGCTTGGTTGAGATGCTACATACAGAATATAGAGTGTTTCAATAGAGATGGCATTTGGAGCAGAAGATGGCAGGTGCAAGTAAAGTTTATTTCAGGTATTATGGGCTTTGTGGTGGATTTACTGCACTCAAGCAGCATTCTCATAGGGGAAAAAGGAAAAACATTATGTATGCAGTGCTGAAAAACTCTCTTTACATGCAAAAGACATGGAAAACTAGCTAATGGAGAGAAAAGTCTGTGTTCAACTCCTAACAGAATTTTGCTTTAATTGCACATGGAAGAAGCTCGGAATCCCCTATTCCCTTTATGCCATTATAATGCATGCCATTTCCAAGAAGACAGGAAGTTTTATCACCCATTCCACAACATGGAATCCACAGCACAGACAGACTAAGAGTCTGCCTTTCATATCTACTTATTGCAAGGAAGACTGGGTACAGGGTATGTGGTACTGAATACCTTTGGAAAAGCAGAAGGTCATTCCATAGGCAATCCTTTCAGCTGGGAGGATGGCAGAAGGAAGGACAGAGGAATGCTGAGTCCTTGTCCAATGTGTTTAGCTGTACATCACAAACAGAGATAACTACAATGCACACTCGTGTCCCTGGGTAGATGCCTGCCATGTACTTGTTGTAGGCAGCCTGCAAGAACACACCTCTTGTGGGTGGGAGTACCCAAAAGCAGGCTTAAAAGAGAGCCAGTGTGGAACACTTCTGAGCCATCAGAATTTAGAGCAAGAGAACACGCAGAGCTAGAAGATGAAAAGGTGGCCCAAGTTAGAAAGGCAGAGCTTCACAGAAGGTTTAAGTGAGACATATGAAGAGCAAACTCATAGAAACAGCTTTCAAATATGATATGGTACAAAAATTCAGGAAAAGGAGAATTATAGTGACATGGAGAAAAATCTTCAAATAGATAATACTGTTAACATTCTCAAACTAAATTCCTTCCTGATGTAAATCTTCTGAAACCAGTCATTTTGCAGTAGAGAAAAATGTCTTGATGTGAATGTAACATTATTCTGACTCAATGAGTTATGGCAAACAATTTGGCATGAGAATATTCAGTTAAACCAGAGTAATAAAGTATGTCTGTGCAATGTCAGTGTAGCCTGTTTGGTTAATCCCACAATGAAAATTCTGCTATTGACATGCCATTGAAAATTACATGTGTCATTTCTCAGCTAAAAAACTGAGGGGGGAAGGAATTTGTGTAAGAGTCTGTGTTTTAAACAAACATTATCTTTTGGATGTCTCTGTGCAGTAGGAAATCTCTTAAATAAGAATTTAAATGCTGCTTGTTGAGAAGAACAAATTGAGATCAGGTCTTAAGAAAAAATTCTTCATAGCCTGCTTTAGGAATCCATGCTGAATTCCGCTACAAATATGTAACAGAACAAATGCAAAATAAATGAAGTATTTTCAGTAACACATCACTTAGGGAAACAAGACCTTCTAAAGGCTCCTACAAATAACAAAATAATAACAATCTTATTTTTTTATTTTTTTCTTTTTTTTTTTTTTCACATAAAAAACTTGGGTATATAAATAATTTTTAAAAAATTATTCTACTTCAAGGATATGAAGCAAGCAGACCTTTGCTCCAACTTACCCTTTCAGGAAATAACTCTTGTGAAAGACTTTTCTATATGTTTCCCTTTGGGAAGCAGAATTCTTCTCAATTTCTCAAAAATATCTCACTTAAATGGCCATGATTCTCAAATCCTGGTAGCGATAACTCACCTCTGAAATGTTGAAAAAACAAAATCTAAAGTACACTAAAATAATTTAGATGGTATTATCTATGAAATGTTTGACTACAAAAAGTAAAATGCATTTAAAGTACAAACATGCTCTTTACTGAGTGCTCTAAACTCTTAGCTCTAGATGTTCCAGAGCACACATTCCTTTGCTGTTATCCTCTTTTCCTAATAATTTATCTTAGCAGGAAAAATATACCTACATACCTATATATAAATATACCTACATACAATATACCTACTGAAATACTGCATCTCTATTTTTCTTAGTACCATGCTATTAATATTCTTGCAGTGTAGTTTCTGGTGCATGCATTAAGTTTTAATTAGCATTCCCTGAAATTATCATGTCTGAAAAAGGCATTTGTTTGTTTAGGAATCCAGGTTTTCATAATGTTTTGGGGTTGTTTCCTTCCTAGCCTTCACCTCATAGCTTGACCAGCTGATTTAATTTGCCTAATTTTAAAAGATAATGTAACAATTGAAAGCAAAGAAACTCCAGTTAAATTGAATCAGCTTGTTCAATAATATGCCTTAATATGATTTAATTTTTTATGCAGACTAGTGAATACAGAATTAGCTAGGGCTGCAGTAGAGCACTCCATAGGGCCCTGTGGAACAGTCATTGCCACCTCCTGACATGGTGCCATGCTCTACACTGAGCGCCGCTCCAGTGCCCGGATCAGGGGATCCCAATTATTCCTCCCCTGTCTCTTTTCCCTGCCACCACACCAGTCCCCAGGCTGGCACGTGGCAGGAGTGAATGTTAAATCCATGGACGTGCTCCAGACCAAGTTGGATGGGGCATTGAGCAAACTGGAAAATGTCCCTGCCCATGGCAGGGGGGTGGACCTGAATGAGCTTTAAGATCCCTTCCAAACGAAACCATTTTAGGATTCTGTGACAACACGCTGCTGCCTGTGAAGATACTGTCTGACAAAAATCCATGAGATCGCTTCTAGACATTGTGTTTTCAGTCTGCCACATGTCATTTATTTGCCATAATTTCCCTGTTTAATCTTTAAAAGGCTTGGGGTTTTTTCCTCGTGGGGTTTTGTTTTGGTTTGTTTGATGTGTTTTTTTGCTTGTTTTTGTTCTTTTGTAAATAATTTAAAAGCCATTTAGTACTGCTATACACTGTACAGAATTACAGATGTCATTTTGCTGAGTAAATAACATGACAGGAGCACAGCCCGCCAGCACATCTCTATGAGGAGCAATAGTGTCTTCCAGACAGACAGGGAGGAGTAAAAGAAGTGTGACCTCTAGTGAACCCAAGTACTTATACCACTCCTGCAAGAGGCACAGCCTGAAGTTATCTGCAAGCTCTGCAAAATTTTATTCATAGCTCAGAAATGAAGATATATTTTTGTTACATCACAGCCCAGAATGAAGACAAGGACAAGAAAAGGATAAATGTTATAATCTAGATTTCATCACAGTTGTTATAATACTGGCTTTTCGCAAGTATTAAGAGGAATGCTATATGTATAATGTTAAAATGGCTTTGCTGTAATAGTCAATATAGGATGTTTGAACTGTCTGCCTATTTAAGATAACCTTCAGTGAACAGATGATGAGGACCACCTGGCTGCTATCACCACTCACTGCCTGTAAAAAGAAGGAGCCAAAGCCCAAATTAAAAAATGACGAGAAGAAGATTAAAACCACAAGCCAAGAAACATGCATGATCTAAAAAAGTGGACCCAAAGAGTGGCCATGCGAAAAAGTTCCTGGAAAATGTAAACTAGATAGTAGAAAAGTTTGACTATGCATAAAGTCTATGAATATGCATCAAGTTGATGCAATAAAAATAGTATATAAAGGGTGTTTGCAAAACACCAGGTGTGCTCCTGACAGAGTGCCAAGCACCAGGCCATTGTAAACCTTTGCTTTATTATCTCTGTCTCCTATTGTCTTGTCTTTTTTTTTTTTTAATTTTTATTAAACCTTTTAAAGTTTACCAGAACAGTGAACATCATTTTTCACAAAATTTTGAAGTGACTGGAGAGATTAAAATTACATCAGCATGTGAATAAGGAGACACCTTGTACTCCTGAAACTACTCTGACTTATTTTCATTTTTATTGAAGACAATAATTTAATTATTTATAGTTAAAATATATCATATATTTAACCCAATCTACTGAAAGATTTCTAAAGTATTTGGGGGTCTGCTTATTCATGAACTTCTTGCCTAGAAGTACATACCTGCAGAAGGCTGTAGTTTCTCCTTGAAACCCATTAGACATTAAAATTAAAGTATAATAAATTAAATATATCAATTGCCTTTTAAAATTAACTTGAATAAAAGAAACATTACCAGAAATCATGCCATTTGAAAGAGACATTTGCAATAAACAGCATCACTTGCCAGGATTCCCACAAGCAGTGTTTCAACAGTGGAACTGGATGCTGAACTTGAGGCATTTCCCTGCAAGTCTCTGGCTGGCAGCTACGACCTTCAAATTCACAATTCCAGCCTTAGACAGAGAAGTAACAAAGTAGCTCCTTGAGGAAAGCAGCCTAAAATAGTCTGAGCACTCTGACAGCAGGGCATAAAGCTACAGAAAGACCAGCTTTCTGAAGGTTGTAGAGATCACAAAATCTTTTCAATTCACATACTATGTTATCAGTGATTTTTATTTTTTTTTTATTTTTTTTTTTTTAAACTGGAACCTTACAACAGAGTATTCTTAGAAGTGTGATCACTAAAGCCCCTTGCTCAGTGTTGAAGAATGGCTTGCTTCTCGAGGCCATAGCTCCTTGGAAGGCCTGCACAACCCTGACTTTGAGTTAGCATGAGTCCTTGGCACAACATTGTACCAAAGATATAAAAAAGACTAAGTGTTTATAAGACAATGAAGAATGGATGAGAATTCAGGATGAGAAATCTGCAAAATGTATCTTGTGAAGTTTGTCAAGATGTGAATTCTGCAGAATGTATCTTATATAGCCACTTAATGTATCTTATAAGTTCCGCTAAAAAGTATCTTATGGAGTTCAGATGTTATGAGCTGGACCAATAGAAATGTAGAAGCTCATGCGTGAAGAACAGTAATTATCCAATTATAATAGAACACATATCGCATGTTACCTTTCCAAAATACTATAAAAATGTATCTGAAACTGCAATAAAATGGAACAAGCAGATAACTCATACTGAGTTGTCTCTTGATTCCCGAACCCATCTCCTGCAGCTCAGGACCAGAGGGTCCAGAGGGTTTTTGAGTAACCCCAAGAATGAAGATTCCACCTGGGCATTTTGTAAGTGGTCTTATACATGGAATTACTTAATAAGAATTACTCCAGTAAAATTAATTGTGTATTTTCTCTTTATGTGAGCCATTCATTACAATTCCTCTTGACACAAGTGCAGCACCACATCTAGGATGCACATCAGCACAAGATGCTGAACTTTACTGCCTTGTGATCACACTGAAACAAATCAATTATTAACAACATGTGCTCATACAAGAAATACAACTCAAGCAGTGCATGCAGAGCAAACCAGATTAGTGCTTTCCTCAGCACAATGCATTGCTAAAACTGTTTCTGGAAGAGGAAAATTTCTACAGGCAGATGAGGAGGGATGTTTAACTATAATAGAGGCACTGGAAGCACTTAATTTCACAAATTCTTTGCTTATTTACCACTTTATCGGTGATTTGATTTGACCAAACCACTAGGATACATCACACGTTCTCTTTAATCCACATGACAATGCTACAAGTCACTCTTTGGCTGAACCAGCATAGATAAAATCACCTATCACTCTCCAACTCTGATTTCTGGCATCAGGTGGGTCTTGATTCAGCACAATACTTGAAAACAGCAAACATCCTCCACAAGGATCATCACACAAAAGGTTTTGAGGTTGTACATTAAAGGACCCATTATTAACTTGCTACTGGTGCCTTCAGTTGCTATGTCAGGGACATTAAAATTTTCAATCTTTGTTCTTTTTCCTTTAAGAGGCTCCTGACAAAAAACGTAATTGCAGTTTCTTATGCAACTCAAGCAAGAGCAGAGAGAAACAGAAACAATTTAAATTGATGGCTACAAGTGAGAATGCCCTTTACTGCTCCACGTAATTCCATAATCTCAGAAACACAAAAGGCACTAGCATAGCAAGGAGCATGGCAAAAGAGGCACACAAATTATTAACAGAATGATTATTTCAGTAGATGTAATAACCTCGGAAATTCTTTTAACCTTTACTTTAAAATGTCTGAGCCTGTCATAATGGGCAGCTTGTAAGGTTAACTTGGAGACCAGGAAAGAAGTCCCCTGAACAAAGGTCACAAGTGTGCTGTTTGAACAGAGATAATGGCTTCTTGATTAGGTGATAAAGGTAATTTTCAAAACTCAAATAAATACTCAAATGACAGCTTGAATGCAAAAGCCTGATTTTTTTTTTTTTTTTTCCTGGTTTGATTTTTGAAACATGTGAGTGCTCCTCATCTAAGTAACTCAAATTCCATGTGAATTCTGTGTGGTCATGTTTAGCACTGTGGGGGGTAAAGAAAAAACACACATTATTTTTTTAGTATTTAGATTTGTACTTCTTGAGAGTCACACCCCAGCTCTAGATTAAAATAATCACACCTTCTAGTGCACCTTTTATGGAAAGAAACCAATGCACAGTAATTGTATCAAAGCACAAATAGGAAAAAAAGCAAATGTCCACTTCTTGTACTGCAAGAGAATAACCCTTGTTGGCTACATGGCTGGTGACACCAAGGAGTGAAGGTCATTTTGGGGTCAATTTTTTCATTTGGGTTTACAAGCTTTCAGACTTCCCTTTCAGAAGAATTTAGAGTCACATTAAAAGGTTTGCAAAACCCGACTCTAGTATAAAACCCAGCTGAGGCGAGGTGGGTTTAAATCCCAGACTCCTGCCTGCAGAACAAAAGTATAGCAACCTCTGTGATAAGGTCAGAAGCAACCTTATCAATCTCCACAACCCCTGACAGGAGGATGGAGCCCAGTGGCGGCCGGGCTCTGCTTCCAGGGAACAAGGGACAGGACAAGATGTCTTAAGATGAGACAGGGCTTTTTTGGTTGGACATTAGGAGGAATTTCTTCACAGGGAGGGTGATCAGACAATGCAATGTGCTAGCCAGAGAGATGGTGGAGTCACTCACTGTCCCTGAAGGTGTTTAAGGAAAGACGACGTGGCACTCACTGCCATAGTCGGGTTGGTCATAAATTGGACTAGCTGATGCCAGAGGTCCTTTCGAACCTAGCTGGTTCTGTGATTTTGCGAAAAGCGGCGCCAGACGGCTGAGACTCTTACGTGGGGACACTAACACCCCTTGGCCAGGGGCGATCGAAGCGCTCCCACCCAACTGCGCCCCCCTCACCGGCTCAGCCATTCAACTTTTATCCCCTCTTTTTGCTGAGCGGGGAGCGGAGGAATCGCTCCAGCCGGTGTCTAGCCCCGGCCCCGACTGTGGAGCTCAGCCTGGAGCTCCCGGCCCGGGTCACGGACACAAAACGCCGTGTGTTTTAAACGCAATGTGTGCGGAGGGTTCCGAGGAGCGCGGCAGCCGCGGGGACCACGGGAACGGGCGCCGGAGCGGCGGGCGGGACCCCGTGAGGGGCGCGCGGCAGGCGGGGGAAGGCGCGGGGGAAGGCGCGGGCGAGGGCGCGAGGGGCGCGCGGAGCCCGCGCGGTCCCTGACGGACGGGACGGGGCGAGCGGGTAAATGGGCTCCGCTAAACCGCCCGGCGCCCCCCGCCCGCTCCGCCCCGCGACCCCACGGCCGTTGGGGCGGGAGGGAGGGAGGGGGCGAGGGAGGGAACCCGCCAAAGCCCCGGCCCGAGCCCCGCCGGCGCTCGCCCGGCAGCGGGAGGCGGGAGGAGGAGGGAGAGGCCGCGCAGCGCTGCGCTCCCATTGGCCGCGCGGGGCCCAGCGCCGGGAGCTGATTGGCTGCCGCGCCCGCCCCACCCGCCCGCGGCGGCTCCGCGCGTTGAATTCAAATCGACACTGGGAGCGGCCCCGCGCTTCAGCCGGGCCCGGGCGGCGGCGGTGGCAGCGCCGCTCCTGGGCGCCGCCGGTGCTCCCGGACCGTGGGGTGCGCGGAGGGAGCGAGAGAGCGCAGGGGTAGCGTCTCCCCTATGTTTAAACTCGCCGCCGGCAGAGCCGATGGGCGGTGCTGGGCCGCGGGGGACGGGGCGGGGCCAGGGCCGTTGGGCGGTGGGCGCGCGCGTGCCGGGTCGGGAGGCGGGAGGCGGCGGGACAAGCCCGGCGGCCGCGGAGGGCAGCAGGAACCGGCTCGTCACGGGGACCCTCAACCACTGCATCCGTCCCTCCTCCCGCCCTGCAGAGCCGGCGGGACCTGCGATGCGGAGCGGCGCGGCAGGAGCGGCGGGTGTCGCCTGCTGAGGCGGTGGGAGAATGCGGCCGGCGGGCGGGGAGATGGGGGCCGGCGACAAGGTAATTCCTCCGGTGGGCGAGAGCCGCCAAACCCCGGGGCTGCCGCTTCCCGCGGGGCAGTGACAGCCCCGCTGCCCGCGTTCAGCCCCGCTGGGGGTGAAACCGCTTCGATCGGAACGATCGCGCGTAGAAACCGCGGAATGGCAGAAACCGAGGGTGTTTTACCTTCGCTTTAATTTCTGTCCTCAACAAAAGTTCCTGAACTTCATCTCTCACGACCACACAGTCCCTAAAGAGCACATCTTCCTGGCTCTCCTTTCCTCTTTGCTTTTTCCTTAACAGGAGGTGTGTGGAGAAACAGGTATAATGATGTTTTAAAGCGTGTTTGTCTCGGACATTCTGTAGTGCTGTGACAGGGAAGTTGCGACTGGAAGAGGGTCCCGCGAAGGTGGGGCGGCGCTGGGCCGAGCCCGCTTCCCTCACAATTCCAGTCTCGCCAGCCTGCCTGGAGCCCCGGGCACCTCACCGAAAGGGGCTCCAGGACCACCACAGACCCCAGACCCATTTATTGGAGGGCTCTGCGGGCCCGACCGCACATGCGCAGAGACACGGCGGGAAAAGTAAAGGGGGGGAATACGAGGGAAACTACAAGGAAGTGGATCGATCCCTGACCCAGCCCGCCCAGGCACCCCTTTCCTTCACTTTCCCGTCTTTATCCTCTCATGTTCTTGTTCGGCAAGCCCCGCGATTACATTCCACACCTTAAACCACTCCGAATTTTTTTGAGAGAATTGGGAGCTTGTTAAAGTTCACTGTCAAAGTTAAGAGCTTGTTTGCCAACACTCCTATGACTGCTGAGTACCGGGTTGGTCGCCCGAGTTAAGGTGATAATATGATAAAGGGTAAGAGTTTCCTAACATGTAGGCTGATGTCTACTTAGCCCAACAAGAATTTATAAAGCAACATCACACCCGCTCCCGGGTCATGATATGTTTCAGGCATTATTTATTGCTCTTTGCTATGCATTAATGTACATTCTGATTGTATTTGCCTCAGAGGAAGAAAAGGGGAAATTACCCGAGGAATAAATGCCACAGGACCCGAGTCTTAAGCTACAGGCACAGAAATGGTTTCAGGGAAGGTACCCATTGGTTCAGAGTAGAACTGGAACCCTTGACTCAGAGCTACCCAAAAAATGCAATGGATCTCTATTCCCCTTTGACATTGATAAATGGGTCATGGTGCACCTGGGTTTTAATATCACCGTTGTTCTTTTTCTTGATATGTAGGAAAATGAGCATTCTGAGCCATGCAAAAATATACTGAAAACCCCTTTGAAACAAACGGCTACCTCACAGTTAGTATTGACAGAGAGACAGCCTGACTGTCAGCCTCTAACCACACCCCCGAAACTGAAGGAAACCCCTCCAGCGGATCCATGGACACCTACTTCCAACTTGAAAATGCTGATTAGTGCAGCTAGTCCTGAGATTAGGAGCAGAGAACAGAGAAGGCAACTGTCAGACAGTTCAAATGAGGTCCTACAGACAAAACACTGTTCACAGGTACGTTGTAAAGTTGTTTGTATTTATTTTTTTTTTTTTTTTAAGTTAGCTGAAGGCTGTTTATCAAGTATAAAAATTATACATTGACATGGCACATCTTTTTTTTGAAGTTTTGATTTTGGAGCATTTACCAAATATAAGTAAGGATATTGAGTAGCTACACGCAACAGGTAATGTTCTGGTTTTATTTTACAGCTGCTGAGGACAAAGGGAGAACACTGGCCCTTTGTCCTCAGTGCTTACTAAAAGCTGATAATTGTCTGTGCTTACATATTGTCAAAAACCTCACAATCTCTTTTTCTTATTCCATGTAGGAGGACTTATTGGGGGATGAATATGAAAAATCTCAACCAAGTCGCAAAGAGAAAAGTCTCGGATTACTGTGTCATAAATTCTTAGCTCGATATCCTGATTACCCCAGCCCTTCACAGAAAAGTTACATTTGCCTCGATGAAGTCACTGAAGAGCTACGTAAGTTGCTGTTCATCCTATTAAATATTTCTTCATGCAAATTTGCCAATAACCTACCATTTTTGTTAGGACATTTTTGCTCCATATAATTTTGGATGCTTATTCTGTTCTCAAATTTATTTAAACCCAGTTTTAAATTCCTCATTCCTAGAGCAATTCTTTTAAAATGCTGATGGTTATAAAATTTTTTAAAGCTGTATGATTTACGTTTTTTTATACTTTATACAAAAGAACATATCTTTTAAGAAATGTCTGGTCAAAATAAGGAGTGTATCAGACAAATGAGAAAAGAAGAGCATGCTAATAAAATAACATGCAAGAAAAAGTTACAAAACAGTTTCTTATTAGTTTCCATGGATATTTAAGGACACAATCTAAAATCAATTCAGTGTATAATTAAAAATGCTCTATTTTTTCTAAAGCTGTATTGAAACCCATGTAATGGCTCTTCTGGCAACAGTAAGTTTTATTTCTTAAGGAATGCTGAAAGCCAAGTGTAACTCTGGAACAGCAAGTCATTCCATATATGAAGCACGATTTGTTTTCCTTGCTGGCAAGACCTGTGAGGGCTATTTTCTGTTTGTGATATGGAATTGGCAAAAATTATTTATAAGTATATTAAGAGGACGGACAGGAATCTGTTCTGCAGGTAATGCATGAGTGCATATATTTTATATAGCAGAGATGTCAGGTTCACCTTTCCCTCTGCAGACGTGGAGCGCAGGCGCATCTATGACATTGTGAACGTGCTGGAGAGCCTGCACATGGTGAGCCGCCTGGCCAGGAACAGATACGTCTGGCATGGGCGCCACAACCTCCCCCAGACTCTGCAGGCCCTGAAAAAGGTGGGAGAAGAGAACAAATACATACAGCAAATCCAGATGATCAAGAAAAGAGAGTATGAGCATGAATTCGATCCTGACAGTGAAAGAAATGAAGAAATGGCAAGTTCTTTTGGCTCAAGTGACCAGTCAGAAATGTCTTTTGTCGAGCTCCCAGGAGTGGAATTTCACGCTGGTAATAATTCTTTACAATGCCAAGAATAATATGTACTTAAAATGTTACATTTCTATGAACTTGGAAAAAGAACATTTATTAGCCTTCCTTTTTTTTTTTCCTGAGGTGATTCTGCCCCAAAGGCACCACAACTGTTTGTGGTGAGAAAAAGTGCTCTGCACTCTTTCACTTGTCTTATTCACTCAGTTCTTGTAATTTGTTTCTACCTCAGGTGAAACTATCAAATACACCAACATACAATCCAATTGCCATTACCACTAAACTATTATAGAAATCAGAAGTTACTACTGAATGTATAGAAACTTGAAGCATATATTACTCAATTTGTTTTGTTAATTTTGCTCTGATTCATGGAAGAAATTTAATTGAGGGTTAAGCATCTTTAAGAGTACAAGTTGTCAGATATAATGGGAAATGTATATGTGGGATATATGTATCTACCTCTCTGTAGTTAGACTTGGTATCCACCCAATTATCTGTTTCTTGTCATGTAGAAACATGATTCTGGAGTCACCACTGACCCTGATTAGTCTCTGTGTTGTTCTTACAATTATTATTACTGACAAATTTCTTCAGTATTTTGTGTTTGTATCTGGTGTGTCACTGAATACTGTAATCTTTTTTCTTTGCTGCAGCATCAGTGAATGGCAGGAAATACAAGTCCTTACGAGTCATGAGTCAGAAATTTGTGATGCTTTTCCTTGTGTCAACACCTCAAATCGTGAGCCTTGAAGTTGCTGCTAAAATCTTGATTGGAGAAGATCAGTTAGAAGACTTAGATAAAAGCAAGTTTAAAAGTAAGTACAACAACAAGTGTAAGCTAAATGAATTATCCTAGTACTACTACATGTAACTAAAAAATGCTCTTATTTTTCCTGCCACAGATGTTTATTTCA
The DNA here is from genome assembly GCF_030490865.1 of Poecile atricapillus. Lineage (NCBI taxonomy): Eukaryota > Metazoa > Chordata > Aves > Passeriformes > Paridae > Poecile > Poecile atricapillus. Next base: position 128,936,381 of record NC_081249.1, on the reverse strand, counting down.
GCCTCCAAAAACTCACTAACCTTCTGCTGTTCATAATTTTTGTATCATTGATAATCATGATGTTCATAATTTCTGGTCATTGATACCCACCTGAGAGGAAGTGTCCATTAAATCCTCCCTCCTGAAGTAATGTCACAAGGCTCCATATTGGTAACAATTTCTCTTTCCTCAAGCAGCCTGTCAAAGTTTTCAGCATCATTTCACCAAAGATGCCCCAGAATGCAAAATCTGTGTTCTGACCACATAATTAACTTGGTAGAAATCTAAAGAAATTCTGTAAAAGTCCTGTAACCAATCTGCATGTCAGAGGAAGTGAAACCCTGTGCTCTAACTGCCAATTATTTCTTCATTCTTTTACATTTCTGTCAGTTCCCTGTGCACTTCCTCCCCTTCCTCTCCATTCAAATGAAATGGTATTTCTAGGTCTAGGTCAGTAGACATATATTAATTAAAAATGTGCTGCTTTTGAGGGATGGTTGTGTGTTTCATTGAAAATTAGACTCTTGCTTGATTCTCAGATTCCTTTGCTTGTTTGGGTTATTTTTTGGGTTTTTTTTTGTTTGGTTTTTTTTTTTTTTGTGGAATTGTGTCTATGTAAATACTGATCCTTTCTGGTTTCAGTTCTTGATTTCCTTTCCACTGCATCACAGCAACATAGTGAGTGTGGGTGGCTACTCAGTAGTGGTTTTTGCTTGCTTTTAGTCTTCCATAAGAACCTGACACACAGTCAAAGCATTTTCAGGGCATTCCATCTGTCTACCTGTATTTCAAGTATCAATTCCATGTTTTACCACATTCCTGGTTATGAAGCCAAAAAATTCCATGACCTAAGCATGTTCACTTTGCTCTAGAACTCACCCGTAGTTTGATTGCTACCTGAAACTTTCCCCTAATACCTCAACCTAGAGACAGGGAAGACATGCAGGATGATTATCCTGTTCCATTTTAGTGTCTCTCTTCCTTCCAGTTCCCATGTTTGCCATTGCATGTGTGTACCTTTTTAATCTACTTATATTTAAGGATACTACAGGATTTGTGTAGGTCTGTATCAATGTTGTTCTATTTTTATGTGTAAACTTTGTATCACAGTGTTATTTCATTGTATAAATTTTGCTCCACAAAATTGTTATTACAATTTTTTTAAAAGCTTTTTCCTTTTAGCTGCTTAACAGATGTTACAACATTTCTTTATCTGATACATGCTAACTTGTTAATTGCAGCTGGTATGCTATTTCTTTCATTTCAGCCAAAATTAGAAGACTTTATGACATAGCGAATGTTCTCAGCAGCCTTAAGCTTATCAAAAAAGTTCATGTTACAGAGGAGAGAGGTAGAAAACCAGCATTCAAGTGGACAGGACCTGAGGTCTTGCCAAATACTCAGGGTAGGTGTATCTGTCATTTCCTTTTGTTCTGCTGATATGATTGTTTTTTTGTTTTCTCTGCTAGAATTTTTTGACCAAAAGAGAGAATAACTAAGCAGAAAATCCTTTACTAGTCACATCACTGTCCTTAACAGCACAGCAACCAGTATCTATTTGTACATAGTGGATGTTCACCTACTGAGATTCTTGAATTTCCCTGTTTGCTGCTGCTGGTACTTCAAGAATTATAAGCCAGGCTCAAATAATTGCTTTTAATTACTGAATCTGCATTTGGTACATATTTTCTTCATTTTTTCTGTCTTTCAGATACTAAGCTGGAAGCAACTTCTACAACCTCTTCCCCACCTGTTTCAGAATCCATCCCTTCCAAAGAGCAGTGCTCAAAAGCCCTTTTTCCTTCAAAAGGAAAGCAAAACTTTACTCGGCATTCATCTCTAATAAAATTAGTTAAGAGTATAGAGAACGACAGAAGGAAGATCCAGTCTGCTCCAACCAGCCCAGTTAAAATAAGTGCCAGTACATATATTTTCCTAACTTTTCTTTTAGAAACTTCTTTGTTTTTAAAATCAGATGTAGTCTTGCATTGAATATTTGAGCTTGATCTCTTCTAACAGGACTTGCAAATGCATGGGTTCAAAATGGTTCCTTTCAAAAAATCCTTCTTAAGAACTGTCAAAAATATAGAAATGGCTACAAACCCTCTGTTTGTCTAGAATCACTGAATCTCTGAATATTGGATCTTTTCTGAACCTGCTTTGTTGTGGAAACTCTACTTTGGAGCATACTATCTAACCAATTCTGTATTCCAAAAAGTGCCCAGAAAAGTACCTGTCAATGTTCATGTTCTTGCTAGGGATTCTTTCTGGGCCTTTAGAATTTGTTTGATGTAAGCTGATGTCCAGTTGATCAAATCAAATCTGGGCTGAGTTTGAGGATAAGTTGTATCATTAAACGTGTATGTTACATTACATAATGCAGTCTCCTCAACGTAAAGTTAAATTTTAACTTCTGAATTTGATGTACTCCGTTTTGATTTGTTCTTCTCCTCTGACCAGGTACTTATCAAAGTTTACCAGTTTTCCCAAATACAATAGCTCAGTTTCCAGCAATCACTAAACATCAGCTGGAAGGACAATCCAAGTAAGTCTGCACAAGTTTAAAGATGAGAACAAGTTAAAGTTATGCTCTGTTTGGTGGGACAATAGCCTGCAAAAACCAGTAACCCTGAGTACTGCAGGCTCGTTTTTCAATTATTTTCTCTTGGGTGAATTGAGAAGTACAAGTTCATGTTAAGTCTTTGTATTACAGAAAATAATTTGTCAGGACATTCATTTCTGCATGAAGGAATTAAAACAGATTTGTGAATCTTTTTGGTTTTTTTTTTTCTGAAGGGCAGCAGAAGAGATGCAAATGAAATGTGCCCTGTCCTCGCCTGAGGCTGTTCCCAAGCCTGAACCCTCTCAGCAGCCAGGTCTGAGCCAGCCCCTTGGGGTGTGCCCTGCAAGCCACAGCTCCATGTCACCAGTCATCTTACCTCATCCTCAGTCTGGGGTTTCATATGCAATCTGTCTGCACCCTTCCCAAGCCCACACGGTGACAACGTACAGCCCAGGCTTCATGTTGCAACCTCTGCCATGTGCTAACCTAACTGGAATTAAGAGTAATAATTCAAAGGTATTAAATAAAATAACCACTGAGGAAAGGGACACTCAGAAAGGTCCGGATGAGCCTACAAAATCCTTGGCAGCTGAAGAAAGACCTGAGACGAAATCAGAAACTTCATCTCAGCGGTGCCTTAAAAGATCACAAGCATTACCAGAGAATAATTTAATTAAAAGGCATAAAAGTGATGAGGAAAGCCTTGATTCTTCTTTGGTAAGTTAAATTAGTTTTAAAATGCCATTTCATGGCTTAGTGATGTTGCCACCTACTCATTTTCAAAGTGATGTAGGAGTCTGCCTGTGCGTGTAGGCATTTTAAATAACATCAGGCTTGAAGAGACGGTGTTCACTTGCTGAGTCTGCCAATGTTTATGAGGCTGGGGTTTGTATCTAAGAAGACAAAGTGTACAGGTGTAATGAAAATAACTAACAACATGATGTCAAAACATACCTATTTATACATGATTCTGGAGTTGGTCAGGCTGAGAGTGAGGTTGGTCAATGTCTCTTGAATTCTAGGATTCTGTAAACTTGCTGGCATCCATTCTTGGCTTTAGAGGTGTTAGGAGAGAAAGTGGATGTATAAAAATCACTGGACAGAGAACATCCCAAAATCCTCATATCTGCTAAATATTTCCACCCAGTGTTGGGTTGTTGTAGGCATAATAGAACAGCACATGAAGAGAATAAGAGGTTCAGATAAACTTGATGTATATGGAGAGATTGGGGCTGGATTGCTTTCTATTCCTCAATTGCTGATTGTTTTAACATCTCTATAAATTATAAATCTGTTGTAAATTTGGCTTGCCTAAACAGTCATCATATGTTATGGGTGTTTTATGAGAGCACATGCTATCAAACACCCACTAGCTGGGAAGAAACAAGAGGTGATAACATGGACCTGGCTCAGAAATTTTTATAGCACAAACTTGGGAATGAAGATGGAGTAAAAAGCTTGCTTTCCAATTTTTAAGAATGGATAAATATCATTGTAGGGCTCTAAATGAGATCGTTAAGCCTTTCAACACCTGCCTTTCTTTTTATATGTACTTTTTTCAAAGGGAGAATCCACTAAGAACGAAAAAACACCTTCCAAAAGCTCACAAATGAATCGTGAAATGGACAATGTCCAGGAAGAGAGACAGAATGAGACCAAAACAGTAGATCAAAACATGGCAAGTTGCTGTGACCAATGTACAACAGAAAATATTCCAGAAGACGAAGATAAAATCAAAACAAAACAAGACATACCTGTGGCATTTGCCATTCCTGCTCCTGAGGTAAGATTTTCTTGCCATTCCCTGGGAAAATACTACTTGGAGCCTTAGCAAAAGAAACAAACTATAATGAACTACACCTACACAGGTTCTCTTTGGTTGAATTCATTTCAGTGTCCTTTTAAAACCTTATTTTGTAGGAATGTAGGATTTCTGTTTCTGCATTGAGTACACAAATAAGAGGACATAAAGAGGCTTTCAGACTTCCATTGGAATGAAGGTCACACTAAGGAGCTGAGGGCAATGTTGAGATCCCTTACCTCCCCAGTCCTTTGTTTGCATGTACTTAGTGTCAAATACTTTGAAACAGAATCGCGTGAAACTCTCTTCATCAGTAAAATTCAGTATTCTGCAGTTAAGACTGGTTGCTGTGCAGAACCTGAATAAAGAACAGTTCTGTTGACAAAAAACAGAATGTGTAAATGCAAAAGCTTTGTCTTCCAATATTTGTTTTATGAAAAACACAATCCAAGAATGAGGTGATGTGTTTATTTGATAGGTCCAGGATGTTTGTTCTGGAAAAATGATATTCAGTATCAGGGTTTCTTTTCCATCTGGTCTAATTGTACTGTGTTAATCCCAGGTGGATTTATAGTTCCTCACCACGAGTATCAGCTGGAAATGAAGCCAGCTGACTTCTGTGTGGTTTTAATTGAAAGAGCATGTCCTTGAGTCTGTTGTGTCTCATTTCAGACAGAAAATAGTACAGGTATGGGATATGGCATCCTGGGGACATGGAGGATAAAGAATAAGAACAAGGCGAGGGAGGATTACAGTTTTGGAGAAAACATTTGGGGTTTGTTTATTATATGTTTGGGCTAAAGGTGTGCTGTCTCTTTCTTTCTCAGACTTTTTTTCCATCTGGTTATCTTATTCCTCTGACTCACTGCACCCATGGCAACAAGGCAGAGTGCTCCAATAAAGAGAAGGCTGGGGTGTGTTCTCTGCAGCACACGACCTACAGCTCTCCCATCACTGGTGCGTGTCCAGGGAAAAAGGCATGGGGGGCTGGCTCAAGAGGCTGGGGGCAGTTTGTCCTAATTCCTTTCAACACTTGATGTTTCCATTCTAGGTGTCGTTCCAATGCCAGCCTCAGAACTAAAAACAGTCAATATTCCTGCTTTTCATATAACACCATTGAACATAATGGTGTCACCAAATTCCATAGCTGCTGCACCTGTACTGAGCAACTCCTGCCTCAATTCTAGCAGTACGAGTTCTGCCCCAAATCCAAGCTCTTCAGCTCTGAACTTTATGCTGCAACACATAGGACTACTACCTGCTGGTGTGCAAGTTGCTGCAAATCCTGTTCTTCAGCATGTGCCAGTCTCTTCCCAATCAGAAAATATCGGCCATAGCTCAGGGAGCACAAATGTGCAAGAAGGGAAGGTGAGTTAAAATATATGATAACTCCACCATGGTGGGTTGTGTGGGAAGTGCGGTGCAGTAATTCCCTTACAGCAGGTAAAATTTATAAATAAACATTTCTTTTTGATCTTTAGAAATCAGCACTGCCCAAAAAGAGCTAGCAGTGAAGGCCAGCCTAAGTACAGTAGAAATGAGAGGTTAGCAAGGAAGATAAGTGACTTATTTTTGGTGGAAGTGGAGCCAGCTGGAAGATGACAAGATGTGAAGAGACAACTGTTTTAGAGGGAGGATTTTACATAGATCTGAGATTGTACTTATTAACAAACAGTCCCTTTGTTATTTTATCTTTCCTTGTTATTTCCCTAATCTACCTTCAAGTTCTTGTATTTAATAATAGCTTTTCTTTAGTAGGCTTTTCTTTAGTAGGGTAGGACTGTACAGGATTTTAAATACTTCTTTTCCCACAGGAAGTTTCTCTATATTTTATGTAATACTGTACTGCCTAATATCTGTTTGTGTTAAAAAAGAAGGGGAAGAGAAAAAGTATATTTTTATGTATTTTTTATATATATATCAAGGAATGCAGATATATCCTTCTCAGCAAAAAGTCAAGTTTTTATATTTCAGGGGAAAAAAAAAAAATTGCTAACATCCTGCAGAAACTTAGAAGTAGAATTTACTTTTTATTCCTCCATAAATGAAAGTATCTTTCTCTTTTCTCTTCAGCCTTCTGCTCCAAAGGAACCTCAGGAGCCTCAGACAGTTACAGAAAACTTTTTCCGCACACCAGGAGGGCCAAACACAGAACCTTCGCTATCTGCAAACTCAGATGGTACCCAAAGAACCTCTCAAGAAGCTCTGTATATTCCTCAACGAAAACTTGAAGTTTCAGAAGACTAATTTTGGGATAGGGAATTGCTGACTGTGTTAGCAGGCAAAATTACTTACTGGTAACACACTGCACACGTCTGGCATTGTATGATGGACAATGGTTTGGACATGTATTGCCAAGATCTCAATGCTGGAATAGCCTTAATTGATGCTTTAGAAAATAAAACTGACTCTTAAGGAGAAAGTTAATGCCTAATTAATTTTTCCGAAAGGCTTACCTGAAGTGTTTTAACGACAAAGTTATGTATCTAGTGGGGTTTTTTGTGTGTTGACTTCTTCTATGCAAAGTAAAATGAAATTATCTTTGTACAGAAAGGTACAGTCAGTACATATTTTGCACCAAAAAAAAAGTACTGTGAGTGTGTAAATATTTCATCTTAGCAAAAAGGCTATTGTTAAAATGTTTTGCTTCTATGTTTAATAATGCTCTCTTGTAAAGTTAATAAGAAGCCCAAAAAACCCCAAAAATTTTCTTAATCAATTTTTATATAAGTTAAGAATTATTTATACTGTATTTTTAAATCGATTTGTTCAGATTAAACTTACATAAAATTCTACACTGGCTTTTTCTGTTTGATCAGATTAGATTACCTAAATTTTACATTGCATATTCACTGGCATCTCTTCATTCTTTTTTTGTCAGGCAGGGCTTTGCTGTGTTCTGAAGGAAGGGGAAAAAATGGTATTTTGTGAAAAAGTGAATTAAGTAACTCAATGTAACTTCTGAATTCTTAGCAGTAGATAATACAACTCCTAAAAACAGGTTAGAACAAAACAGGAAGGAAGGTATCATCCTGGAGCCTTCAGGAACGTGTGTCCAAGCGTCACAGAAATTTCAAACAGGTTCAATCAAACCACTTGAATTATAATACAGGCAGCCATGTCTCATATACACTGAAGGAAGAAAGGTGAAGGCTCCTCATACAGTTTACACTCATATAACAAGTAACAGCTAACAAAATAAATAAAAATACAGTGTATCTGCCTTCCCAGGTACAATGGGCCTGGTATAGGAAAAATGGTAGCAAAGCCCAAGATTCAGGCTTGGTCTGCATAAAAAAATACAATTAAAACGGCTACCACAGTAAAACAAACTCATCTGCTCTTTAATAATGCAGAGATCTAAAATACACCTGACAGAACACGATCACTATTGAAATATTCCTAAACAAAGGGGAAAGAAGAATAATAGCTGAAAGAGGGAAGAATTCTCACTAGAGCACTGAGTATCCAAAGAGATAACTGATCTTCCTTACACCTATGAATTTCATTTTGGAAAGATAAAGGTAAAGACTTTATAAACTTGCATTTTTCAGTGGAAACAAACTACACTCCTTTCATTTTTTGAGCACCACCCCTGACAGACTAAGAAACTCCAGTAATCAGGCTTGGTGAAATGGTCTCCTCACACATGGTGCTGAGAAAGCTGAGCATATTTTGGAAAGTTGAGCACATTTTGTGACTTGCTGTCCAGTGTCCCTTGGCTCCTGACACATTGCAGTTGCTTTTTCATGAGCACTTTTCTTCCTATATGCTGGTTTTGCAGGCTGAAAATCTGGTTTCTCAGCTCCAAGGGTCTCATGCCCCAGCAGACCTGCATTTGTCTCTGACAGCCCAGGTCTCTGCTCTTCCCACCTGTCTCACCTCCCCTGGAACGTGCCCTGAGTACCTGATGGGCTCTGGGAAGTCCCTCTGATCCCCAGGCAGCCTTTTCTTTTGAGTCGCTGTGTTCCAGCTCTCCGGGAAAATCCAGTCCATTGATTTACAGAAGACTCTACGTTCTCACTCCAGTTCGTAATATGCAACTGCAGCTGCATATTTTGAGTCTTTTCTTCCAATCCCAGGAAGTGTTACCTCTGTGCTAACCACAGTTGACCTGGAATGATAGGTAATCCCAACTAACCTGTATAGATCCAGCTGTTCCATTGAGCTGTAAAGAGCCTTTCAACAATCATTACAGGGGCACACAGCAGCACAGAAATTAAGCAGCACCCAACACCAGGAAGACTAAAAGTTCTTCACCCGCATTTTTCCCTTAAATCCTCTACCAAAACTAAAGGGAAAATACTTACATTTTGGGGCAAAAACTTTGTATGCAGAGTTCCCTGAAGTTGGTTATGGTGCAAATCCATCCAAGTACATGATCTATAAAATATAAATGGACATTAGAGAAGGTTCATCCCTCTTAAATGTCAGGGGTCCTAATAGGAGTCACCAAGGGTGCAAATACAAAGACTCTAGAAGCTTCTTGGTGCTTCCCATGAACTCCAAAAGGGAGCTCAGGCCTGCCCCAACCCCTCCTCTCTGCCCTCGTACAATGAACCCTCACACCACACACTGCACCCTCTTTTGCATTTGGCTTTAGCTGATAGAGAACTGTTCCATTAACTATATGGGGAGAATGACCAAGAAGAGATGGAATCCTCTACTCAGGGAAGAAATAGTCCAATTTTACACCAAGGACCTGCATTATAAAATCCATGCCAGACTCAACAGCAAACAGATTTATAGCTTCATAAGAGTTTTCTTAGCAGCCTCAGCTAACAGACCCCTAAATCCTAAAGTATGATGTGGATTTGGCATCTAATTTTTTTATGCTTCCATGAAAGCCCCCAAGTTGAGACTTTTAGCTTGAGAGTTCTGGTGCTTAACCCCTGGGATGGATCCTTTCATACAGAGCAAAGTCCATGATCCTGAAAAATAGTGCTAAATTCAGGCATCTGTTCAGAAAATGAGAATTTGCTTCTGAACCTTCAAAGCCCTTAAAATAAAGCCCTGTAAAACAGTGCTTCATACTTTACTGCCCACATCTTTAACATGTCTGCAGCCTCATCCATTTCCAAGGGGCTCAGTCAGTCATGGCAAATATAATTGCAATAATTACACAAGCTAAATATTATACATATTAGCTACCCATCTTAATTCCTAAAAACAGTAAAAAAAATGGAATATTTGAGTTAATAGCCTAATTCTCTGTATCCTAGAAGACAAACCGGTTGTATCTCTCAAACCATGAACTGCAGAATGAAATGCTATTTAGTTTAAAACTGTTGTCTTCCTGGGGGTGCTACAAACAAGTTTCGATGTATTATTATTTTTAACAATTATTTAGGTAAATTACTTTTGGCAATGTGACCATTAATAACTAGATCATAATTTCGGGAAAGTTATTTTATGATTCACATTTATGCAATGCAGTAGAGCAACTATAAAACTTTAATCTTTATTTCTGATCTGTTAGGCTGCAGTCAGGAATGTCCTTTAGGTGTAATCTGAGGGGCTGCATTGTTGTCCACCTACTCACAAGTGGACATAAGGGAACAAAATGCCAGGCTTTTGTCAGAGGTTATTTTCAGCTTGGTGATAGCAATGGCATTGCTCAGATCCCTGAAACTCTGATTCCCCTCCCCTCCCAGCTTGTAGGGCAGGCAGAGGTGGTCACTGCATTTAAAAGGAGCAGGAACCCCTCCCGTTCAAACCCTCTGAGACCGAAAAAAAGGGAGAAACTTCAAGCAACTCCGGTAAGTAGAGTCTCCTGGGTTCTGCCGAAATGGGTTTGGGTATTTTTTTATTCCTAACAGAAGCCATTTGTTGCCTGATAAAGAAAACCATGTAGGTATAGTACAGAAATATGAGTCCTATAGGAGCAGTGTTTTAGGTTTGGAATAGCCAATAGAAAGATTCTTCTGGCTCAGCCAAGCGAGCAGCTACTGGTGTTGCAAGAGCAGGGCTGGGGGGGATCCTCATTAGAGACACTCATTTGGACTGGATAACAGAAGTTTCAGAATGTTTCAAAATTATGTTACAAAGCTACAGAATTATTTTTCTGCAAGCAGCCAGTCTTTAGAAAGCACATGTACACAGCATACAAATTTGTGTGCTTCCATAGTAGTATTCTGAAAGTAAAAAAATTAAAACACACCCCCCCAAATCTTCAAAATATTTAATGTCAGTGACCAATTGGTTTCATGTCAAATAATATCTGCATATCTATGCAGACTTGACAGAAAATGGCTAGGAAAGAATACAGGATGAAAGGATTATTCCCAAATCCATCATTCAAGCAATCTAAGAGAGCAGAATTGGCCAAGTCTTCAGAAAAAATCCCCAATAATTCAAATAAATAAACACATAAATACATACTTGTTTTTACTATGTAAAGTTTTCTGCCTAAAGGTAAAATTATTTCAGAGAATAAAGCTGTGTATGCAAATAAAATAATTCTGTGTCTTACCTCAGTCATACAGTGCTATTTCAAAGTCTGTAATAGTTTTGCCTGGCACTTAAAAGACTTAGTGCAGGGATAAGGATTTAGACAAGGATCTTATGGAAGGAATAGTGAAAGCTGATAGCCCAGGATTAGGCCTGGAAAAAGGAATGGGTCATTTGTACAGCATGATGCAGTTTCCCACAGCCACATGGATCAGACTGAATTATGAGTGTGAATGTACAAGCATGTGAATGTGGGGTGTGGTTGGTTTCTAAGTCAGAATGAAGTACCTTTTCCTGGTGTCAAGATACTGTATTTTTTGAAGACACAATCTTAAATTTCTACAAAAGTGTGCATAAAGGAAATTTCAAAGGAAATGTGGCATCATTAGGCTAGAAAATAATAGAAAAAGTGGAAGAACATAGATGAAAGCAAGGAAATGGGACACTATCAACTCTCAGCAATGTACATCACGTGCTTGACATCAAGTCGGTTAAAATAAGTCAGTTAAAATCTTTTGTTTCAAAGCGCCATGTGTAACTTAGTGTAACCAGTATCAATGAAAAATCAGTATTTACTTTCCAGTGTTGGAATTCCCATCCCTTGACCTCTCTGTTGCTTTATTGAAGAATTAAGGGGGAAATGCTGGTTATTATGAGATCATGGTGGAAGCTCAATGAAAGACGCTAATAAAATTTACCTGTAGCCACAGTCCACTGAATGCATTGGAATATCAGAAATACAATTATAAAAACATAACAACATCACATCTCCATCAAATGAGCTTAGTCTTCAAACACAAATGCTCCCTCTGTTGTGAATCTCTCCTGCTGAGGGAGAAAAGTGTTCGACAAGGGGCTGGATTTTGACAGAAACACCTCCAGGCTGTTTGAGACGCAGTGGAATCTCAAATGCAGACACATCAAAATAAAGCCTCACTGTGAGTGTCAGTTGCAGAGAAAAACCACAGCAACATTTTATTGCTATTATATGAAGGAAGACATATCTTGCTACCCCCACAGTGCTGGTGGGGTGAGTACCACTAAAGACGGTCAAATGAGTCATGGTGGTCACAGGACAGGTCACAGCAGAGCTGTGATTAGATACCAGAGTGAAGTTCTGGCTGCATTGGCTACTCCCACAGACTTCAGCTGGGAAAAGAATTTAAAATATGGCCTTGATACTTTGCGTTTCAATGTAGACAGCAATGTTTGAGTTTTATATTTTTATTTCTTGTTTGTTAAGTGAGGAATCAAGGAATAAGTATTCTTACCCGAGTCTAGACCAAGCACCTTAGCTGGGACTAAAATGCAGAGAGATGCAAGGCACACCCTGCCCACCACTCCCCACGCAGCATTTCTATTACCAGTGGTCACAAAGACCAATATTCCCCCTTCTGTTTATCCCCTTCAAAGCCATCCTGCAGCACATGTGGCCCCAAGATAACCCTGCCAGCCACACAATGCACAGCCCTGCAGTCCATTCAGATAAGACCTGAGCTCTAGACTGTCAAATGCATGAGCACACAGAAGAGAAAACTTGTGTTTAGCAAGGAAGCACCAGAATGAATTCCAATGAATCAATTAATTAATTACATTTTTTTGCCAGCAGCACAGTCAGGTATTAGCACTGCCTTTTACTCCTCCACATTTCATCAGGCCCATACTGCACCTATGCCCCATTTAGATCAATGGATCAAAATACATTTTTGGATTATATCCTTATCAATAGCACTTTGATTACAGAGAGACACTCTGTGGCAGTGATGTGACACCCAGATTTGGACAGTATGACTAACAGCCCAAAAGAAGACAGCTCACAATGTTTTCATGCCTGTGCAGAGCACACCAACGCTTCAAAGGCTTCCTTGCTCCGAGCCCAGCCTACGAAGTAGTGATATAAGCTCTAAATAATGGGAGGCATGAATCCTTGGCTGCACATCTTGTATATAAATTCTGCTCCATATAGAAGCTGCATTCTGAAGAATGACACAAGCTGAGTGGCAACTGAGCAGGCCCAAGAACACTCCTCCAGTTTAGCAGCAGCCTGAGTGCCCACACGTCGCTACACTAACACTCAGAAGTTTCTGTGTCACACATTTCTTATGCTTAGGATGAGTCTGCTCCACTTCCCACCAGATCACCAGAATATAACAGGTACCATTTGATGAGCAGATACGAAAAGTTAACCAGATTAAGACAACAAAGTTTAGGGAATTTCATGGGGATTTAGACACTGACATCCAATGAAATTATGGGAAGTGGGAACTTTGGATCTATTTTTTTCTGATGACAAATGGGATCCCAATTTCTATTTGCACATTGAAAGGATGGAGCTTTATCCACCGTTATAATTTAGATGAGTACAGAACTATGAGTGCCACACCCCCTGTGAAGGTTATTTTCTCATGGTAACCCTGCTGCACAGGCATCATCTGCAGGGATGGCCACTCATCTCCAGAGGGATGAGCAAAGCCCATACAGGAAGAGCACAGACATGCCCTGGTACCTCACCTAGCTGTTCCTCCAGCCAGCACAGACATTATGGCATGCCCTGCTGTTTGTACACCAGTATCCTTATGGGAATATTTCTGCCGTGCCTTTCTTCTTTCTCCTACAGCTTCCCATCAGGTGATGGCAAAAAAACATGGAAAATGTGTATGCATGCCCAGTCATGTTACTATAATTAGCCTCAGGAACAATGGTCCTTCTAAGAGCTTTAACCACAGCCCTTGACAGCACAAGGTTCACTATCACACTTTATCAGACTTTTTCAGAGATTATTTTTTCCCCTTCAACTGATGATATAATTTGAGCTACTTTCCAACAACTGTCCTTGCTGCCACAGACTCAGAGGCTTGGTGTGCCTTTGAGGAGAGCTAACAGAGAAGAAGAAGTTTTACAGAGACCAGAGGTACAAACCACTCTTCTTCCAGGCAGCTGTCAGTGCTGCCTCAGCTGGGAAGGGATTCCACTGGAAACCTTATTTGAAAGGGAACACTGTAGACACAAAAACTTCATTTTAATTTTCAAGGAAGTGTCGCAAAACTGATTTTTATCCATAGTTGCTCTTCCTGCTTTTAAAATGTTTGAAGCATTGCTTGAACTGTTTTCATAAGAGAAAGAAAAAATGGCACCAATACAAAAGTACTTTAAAAACAGAAGAAAATATAGAATGGCAGAGTGAGAATAATCTTTTACCTACATGAAAGATTCCTTTCTGGTCCTTTATCTCACATTTAAAAGAAATGGAAAAGTCAATTTAACGGTGCTGTTCAGTAAAGGCTTCACTGAGAGAGAGAGATCAAATTCATCATCTGTTCATTGTGCATGGTTAGTTGCGTTTCTTATTTCAGATACATCAGGGTTTTTTTGCTTCTCACTTGTTACATTACAGATACACAGAGTTAGAAGAAAGCAGAGTTTTTCTTCCTTCACCATTACTGTTTTAGAACTGCCAGAGCAGTTCTACTCCTGAGCAGCCTCCCAAGAGCGCTGGGAGGGTCTGGAAGAGATTAATGATGCTGCTGCTGTATGACAGCAGAATGCTGGGCTGAGTGAGCTGGGGAGGGTGTTCAGCTGAGCATAAATCAGCCTCACAAAGAGGAGGAGAGATTGGATCTTGCACAAGGATGACAGGTACTGTTGTCTAGTGAAGGTAGCAATCACAAGAGTGACTATTTAATTATACAGGGTTAAGGATATGCTAATAACTGCTGTGGTAAGGCAGAGATGTTTGGATATGCTGGTATCTGCACTGTTACCAAACAAAGACTGCAAAACCTGCCCCCCATTGTCACGTCTCCAGTGCTATTGATTCAATGTGAGCACCATCCTTTTGCTAGACAGACAACTCTTTTGTACCAGTGCAGGAATTTTGGTCTTAGTTGTCAGAAAAGATTCCCCTCAGGGTGCAGAGCTGGCATATAGACATTGTTCATTTCATTCTGAAATTCAAAAGATTAAAGTGCAGAAGTCATTGAGATGATAAGCACAGGACATTAGTCCAATGTAAATATGTAGTAAAATGTTAGTCTAAAATGCAATTAATTGAAAATACCAGCTCTTTTACATCACTGCTGTGATAAATTCCCCTCTCTCTATCACCTGACCTCAGAAGAAAATTCTCAGGTAGCAAGTCGGATTCAGCTTTTAAAATCCTCCTCTTGCTTAAAAGTACCTTTTGGTGAATTTAATCAAACACAAATAGCACAAGTTACTTCAAAGTAACTATAATAAGAAGGTGACCAGTTTTCCAAGAAGGAGGAGGAAGGTCCATGCCAGGAGCTTGGAACACCCCAATAATACGGCGTGCAGATGATAAGATGACGTCCCAGTCTTTCCAGAAACAATGACTCAAACAAGAAAACAGAAGGGCAGGCTAAGGGCTGGGGTTGTTCCACGTGTGTGACAGCACAGTCACAGGGCAGGCACTGAGCCTGACATCAGGAGAATTGGGCTGGGCTCCTGCCCTCCTGTGTGACCTTGGGCATGGCACTTCAGTGCTAATTGGAATAGCAAGAACTGTAGTTCCATGGCTCTTTTTTTTTCTCTGGTGCTTAGATTTTAAATGCAATTGACAAAGGAAAAAACCATGCCTTAAGCACTTCAGGAACCTATCCATTATTACTCTACAATGGCTGTGCAGCACAGTGACCTTGTGGCTGTTTCATGAAGAACTCAGAAAAGGCTATGCTGGGGTACAGGAGTGGGCAATGTTGAAAGAAAATGACTGCTTGATGGAAAATAAATCCTAGATCCTCTTTTCCAGAAGAGGGTTGAGTGATCCTAGCACCTTTTCACTGAAACACCTTGCAATTATTTCACATATCTATCATCACAATATACCAAGCTAAGGAATATCCTTTTCTACAAGAGAGAATCACAGCGATTTAGACTGTGCCTGTTCCCAAAGCACCAGGGTAGCACCCTCACTTCTGCTACCACACAAGGATAGAGTATATCACATGTAAGCAGTAGCAGTTGACTGGAGAGGGAGAATTTTTTTTTTTTCTTTTTTATTAAACCAAGCTCTTCCATTTAAAAAAACCCCACAATTTCTGTTGTATTTATTTATGTAATTTTATTTCCTAGGTTAGCCCTCCAGATAAGGATGCCAAACTGGGGAGGAGGAGCCAAGTGTGGGGCCTGTGAAAAGACAGTGTACCACGCTGAGGAAATCCAGTGCAATGGAAGGAGTTTCCACAAGTCGTGCTTCCTCTGCAGTAAGCTGGGCTGAATGGTTTAACATTACAGAACCCCTACAGCTCTGTATAACTCTTTCATTAAAGCCAGAACTTCTATTTTTGTATTACTTGGCCAGCAGTTTTGTTGCCTTTTACCTGGAGCAATCTGCCTCTTGGGCTTTTGGCTTTTCTTTGTCCAAACATTGGAAAGATTTTGTCAGGGACACAGAGTTGCCGCAAAATCAAGGTATCTAGGCCCATCTCCAGGAAACTCTTCCTTCTGACTCACAATGTGGCACATAACAGGTTTGCTTCAGCTTAAAAAGTCCAGCAGAACTAAACAAACAGCACTCATTAGATAGAAGGACAACTACTTCTTCACTTTCAGGAGATGATTATTTTCACATCCCGACATTGATTTTTTCCACACCGAAAAGCTGAAAGACCCTGGTGTCATCAAAACCTTCCCACCAATGCTCTGCACATACCTCAGCCTCCTCCTTCCCATATTTCATGTAGATCCACTTCACTTACTCTTACTTACTCTTTCCCTCCACACTCCTCTGTGATGTTTGGCTTCCAGGAGTTTTGCTTTCTCTGCAGAAGAGGCAGAAATTACGAAACAAACAAACAAACAAAAAAACCCAAGAAAACCAGAGAGAAGGTACCAATTCAGCTTTGTTTGCCTTTTATAGAGAGGGAGAGAGCAAACAATTTGTTAATAACTAAAGATCAGTGAAAAATTTATTTTGCAGACAATACTTGGGATTAGTACCTTTTTAGTACAACTTCCATCATGACAGTTCAGGAGCCATTGAATCAAATTTTCTCCTTCCTTTCCTGGAGGGATAGAGACTTCATATTTGAAGGTATGAGACTAACATTTTGTGTTTAGCTAATAAAGTGCAGCACTTTGCAGAATGAGTTCAAAGGACACACCTGAGTTGTCTTTGCCTTTCTCCAGGTGCCCTAAAAGTAATGCCTAAAAGTCCAAATGATGCCTTTAGTGATGCCTGAAAGACCAAGTAAGAAAGGATTCCCTCAAAAAGTTTTCAGTTAACTGACAACCTTCAGCTAACTCTTAGAGAATGGCAGAAGGAAAATCTTGGTCTCAACTAGAACCTTCTTAATACTTCCATGTTCTGCCTATAACTATTTTATAAATAAATAAAATAAAGTATAAAAAATATAAAATATATATATAAAAAATATAAGTAAATAAAAATAAAGAGCAATCCTAATAGAGCATAGTTATGAATATTTCTCAAGTGTAAACTTCATTCTCAGTACAACTGAAATATTTTATTTTAGTGACTTTAGTGACTTGAATGACTTATATCCATTAGCTCTATTGAATATTTGGGTTGCTGTGGGGCTTTTCTTGGTTGGTTGGTTGATGGTGTATTTTGCTGTTTGTTTTTTTTAAATTTTCTTTTATTTGCCCCTTGTTTTAAGTTTGAATTGAATTATTGATAGGTTAGATACTAAAAAAAGTGTTCCCATCAGAAATATATTTAAGGTCAAATCCTTAAAGTTACCCAGCTGGCATATGAAAGGTATGTTAATTGGCTTTACTGTCCCCCATGGTTCACGTACACTATTCAGCAGCCATGGGTGCCTCAGGATCATGTATCACATTCATGGGCTTTTCTATGAACCATTTATAGGATTTCATTTCTCAACAGAAGGAAGATTTCTTCCCAGCCTAAACTCAGGCATGGAAACAGTTAGTTTAGATGCACGTTTTTACATATCTAAATAAAACTATTTCAAATATAACTTCTATTTCCCATTATATTTGACCGGGCATACAAAACACATCAGTATTTTTTGACCAAAGAAGTTTCAGCAGAATTAGAAACAATTCAAAGCAATCTGTTAACACAGGAAGAATCGGACAAGCTAAACTTTATATAATCCTCTCTGCTCCATAGTTTTTCCCTACAAGTATTGCAAGAGAGAAACTTGTTTCCAGCAGCCCCTCCTTCCCATGCAGACTCCTGTTTACCTGCAGACTGATGTTTCACTGAGAGCTTTTACCCAAAGTGCAGCTGTGATGGATATTTGGCAGGATCTCCCACTATCAACCTGGATCTCCTCAGCACCGGTGGGAGAACAGGATCTGTTGGCAGATGACAGGTCTCAAAGTTATTTCAACAATAGCACTTCAAGGGCTTTTGCTCTGTCTGTCGTGGTGAATCGATACCCTATCCCTAGGGTACCAGAAATAGAAACACTTTATCTGCTGCTAGAGTTTCCATCATCCCATAACTCCCTTAGCAAATATAATTATCATCTTAAAGCAAGATGAGGAGATCAGGTTCACACATTTACAGAAGTGTCTCATTTTATTTCTGTTAAGTATAAAGGTCTTTGCAAACTATTTCCTCCTCCTTGCAATGCAGGGAGGATGAAAGCCACAAAGATAACTGGAGAGCTGGGGATGTATAACTAGTATTACATACTGCCCCTTAACAGCAAGCTGGTCTGGGGGTTGGAACTACATAAAGTTCCTTCCAACCCAAACCATTCTAGGAATCTGTAATTAAAGCTGCAGAGGTTCTAGGGTGAAAATTCCTGGCAGTGGATAAATTGGATTCAGAGGACATTTAAAGTAAACATGTAGGAAAGGGGCTAATCAAACCCCCAGATAGCTCCTCCAGAGCTTGCACTACTGGCCACTTCTAATACGTCTGTATTTCACAGCTTTCTGTTGCATACATGAACTCAGCAACTTTGTTTTCCAAGCTATCAATAGCCCATGACTGGAATGCCCTCTGGAGGGCAAGCATTCATTCTAAGGATTCTGAAGAGAAAGTTTTTGCCTATTTTTTCCCCACTTCTAATAAACTACTGTCAAACAGTGAACAATTCATAAGAAGTATGAAATAGTAATTTTTTAGCATACTAGAAAATCCTGGTTTTCAAGAGAGACTCTGAATTGAAAGACGTTCCTCTCTGTGGAGTGGAGGCTGTCTCACACGGAGTTCCCAAAGAGGTGCAGCAAACACAGGCATGAACTCCTCGGCAAGTAGTGAGGAGTGTAGCTACTATTTTTTTCCCCTATTCATTATTAGTAGTGCTGTAGATGATATAATTTGTATTCCCTGATGAAAGCTGGGAATTCCTATGGCATCTTCTGTCCAAAAGCCTGCCAGACCTTTCTTAGTGAGCTAAACTAAACCATCATTCTCTGTACCAAACATGATTTGTAAAAGCTCTGTTTGGGAACGGCTACATCCACAGTCTTGACACCGTAGATGGAGTCTGACAGATCTGACATTTGCTTTGCCATAGTGCCACAGCTCCACCAAACAAGTAATGATAAAAGAACCCCAACATGTCTGGCCTGACTCCAGACATGGTGTTGATTTTAAAGCCTCTTTCAGAAACACACCACATCAAAACAGCCTGGGCTGAGCTGAGAAAGCCACCACAGACTCAGAGCAAGTATTTTGAAAAGTCCAGATGCACAGTAGCATTGATGTCTCTGCAACCTTCTTTCCTCCCTCTTTTAATGGTTTGGGAGTTGAGGATGGTTATCTCAAGTCCATTTTAAGCTTCACAGATCCCTGGGGTTACAGGATAACTTCAGAGAGGCGAAAGAATAACAGGTTTTGTGCATACACATGCACCTCCCCCTTACTTCAGCAATAGCCCAGTCAAGTTTTACACTGACAAGTTTTATAATGACTGGCTCCTTTCCCCGTATTTTTAAAGCTAACCAAAAACAGGCACTAATTCTAATTATTTTAAACACACAAATTCAAATTTGAAAAGGCAAATGCTGCTACATACCTCTCTCTCCCTGTTTTCAGTGGCTTGCAGGAAGGCTCTGGACAGCACCACTGTAGCAGCTCATGAATCTGAAATCTACTGCAAAACCTGTTACGGGAGAAAATACGGCCCCAAAGGTGTTGGCTTTGGACAAGGGGCTGGATGCCTCAGCACTGACACTGGAGACCACCTGGGCTTGAATCTTCAGCAGTGAGTTAAATCCCAATGACAGCTCCTTTTTCTGGTCCTACTTGTCTCTTACCAGGGTGTTTTATATGTTTTATTCTGTTTCTATAACAACATCCAGCATAAGGAGCAGAGCAGACTTTCCTACACCCTTTCCCTCCATGGACACAGTAATTTACAGTTTTTAATGATGTTCAATCTCTTTAAGTCTGCTTTCAAATTATGTCCTCCTTCAATAGGCAATTATTCTGCAGAAACAGCCTTTATATGCCACCACGCATGTAAATACTCACTGCAATTGTAATCTGCCATTTGCAGCACAGTGGTGAAGTCACATTCACCATAGAAAAAGATTTTTTTTCCTGTTGGAGGCTAAAATACAGTTAACGTTTTACTCTTAGAGAAATAATCACATTACCCCATACTGTTAGTTCTCCTCTCAATGCGGGAAATAACATTTCTAAATCCTCCCTGTGGTTCAAATAACACTTACAAACACACTAAGAATGTATTTGAACAAAGAAATTCTAATGGGATACCATCTTCCAAAAGCACATAATTGGCTCTGACAGTTCATTTTTATAGGATTTTCCTGCAATTCTCAAAGCTGCACATTTCTAAATCAACGACGCTTCTTCCTTCTGGTGGTCTGACTATAAAGAAACCAATTAACCAAGAAGCTGTGTAGGAAATAAAAGCTTAAACAATGTATTAAACTGTAGCTCCTGTACCATACAAATCCATTAGGGGCAGAGTTCTGCACTGAAAAATGTTGCATCCTGTGGATATAATGACCTGTTGCAGTCCAACTACCTGATAATTCAGAAATCACTCTGCAAAAGGCTTTATGCACAAAGATATAAAGCACAAAGCTCAGAAATAAAAAAACAAAGCTACTTTTCTGATGTCCTGACCCCAGGCCAGGTAAGAACCGCAATTCCCTGTCCAAATATTTCACTGCCTAATGAAATTACGGCATGAAAAACCTGAATTTTTATTTTTAGTTTGATGAGTACCAGCAGATAACCAGTTACAAAGACTAGAGACATCTTTTCTTCCATTCATCCATTTTCCCTCTTGCCTCTCAATGAGAGAAAACTGGTTTTCACTTCAATTTTTATTAAATATAATCTTTTCTGCATGTGACTGCTGCCAGCTTCTCAATCACACAACACAGAATTCAATAGAGTACTTCAATTTTCTTCTTTTTTTATCCCCTTTTGCATGTCAGAGACCAGAAATTTAGTATTTTCTTATGCCTTACTAAAAAATAATGAAATCCTTTTTCTAAAGAAGGTAACATTTTTAAGCAGCTTTAAAACTTCTGTTTTAGGGGGTCACCAAAGCCTGCTCGCCCTTCAACACCAACTAATGCTTCCAAGTTTGCCAAAAAGATGGTAGATGTGGATAAATGTCCCCGTTGTGGCAAATCAGTGTATGCTGCGGAGAAGATCATGGGAGGAGGGAAAGTAAGTATTGACTTCAGTGCTAGGAGAAAAACCCCACCATTTTATAATGGTGAGAAACTATAGCTAAGAGGTCTCAGATAATTTAAATTTTCATTCATAAAGAAAATATGAGGATGAATTTGCAAATTGCTACAATAGGTTTAAAGTCTTGTACTTCCTGTAAACATTTTTCAACTTTTTGCTTCTTACTGATGTCTGAGGACCAAGCACAGATTACTGTACAAGGTGGCTCTTCCTCCATCTCTGGGTATAAACATTTATTTGTAGTGGCAATTGAAGATATATTAGACAATGTAACTGTTGTTAACAAGGCTAACCCAGAATGACTTAAAATGGAAGCCACAGCATCAACAAATTAATTTAAGCTTTCCACACCACACAAAGCAGTACTTCTTTGTTCCTTGTATCTGCTGGCTGTGCACTTTCTGTTCCATACAATGAATTATCTTCCTTTGCTCAGCCTTGGCACAAGACCTGCTTCCGCTGCGCTATTTGTGGGAAGAGTTTAGAATCCACGAACGTTACAGACAAGGATGGAGAGCTCTACTGTAAAGGTGAGAGTTGCAGGGAGCTGAACTGTGGTACAGAGTCAATGGAAAGTTAGTGTCTTTAGACCTATGATTGCCATTGCAATTTACCTTGCTGTACACCTAACATCCCCAGGATATTTTTTTAACAACTTTCTCAAAGCAAAGTGCTATGGTAACATTGCAGTTGCAACTTTTACCATTAACATTTAAATTTTAAAGCCACGATTTTTCAAATGTGACGTCTCAAATCTGTCAGACCTTCTAACAGAGCACTGGCCATATCTGCTGGGCAGGCTCTTGTACCTGCACAGTCTCACTCACTTAAAAGAAAAAATCCACAATGATACAGATCTTTAGTCCTCCAAATCAGAATTCTTGACAGTAAAATTTAAAGATATTTCCACTGCATTGGTAGCACAGAAGATAATGCAAAAATGATAAATTATACATCTAGATGTTCTTCTCAGATCCAGAAAGGTCACAGACTTCACCTGACTTCTAGAAATAGCTAAAGGGGAAAAAAATAGGCAAAGCTTTAATATCCAAAGCTAAATTTTATAGAGAACCCTTAAAAAGAATACCAGAGTTCTGTGACTTTGCATACAGTCTGTCAACCCAAAGTGGATCAAATTGGCATATTTGGAAAAATATGCTCACCATTACCTCTTAGCAGAGTTGTGATAAATAACTACGCACACACTAATGAATATAGAGTTTAAATGGAATTACTTAAATGTGCATCAATAGTTTCTGGATTATGCTCAAGTTCTCCTTAAAAATCTCTGGCTTACTCTGTATTACTCATCAGACCAAGTTTTATTAAGAATTTTCAGATGGGAAAGTAGCTTTAATGAAAATATTACTTAGATCTGTATAGTTTCTTAATTTTTTATGAGATCACCAGATTCAACTTTTGTGTAATTCAAATATGTGATACCAGTTTCACTATTAAGATCTGGATAAACTTAAGGGAAATACACTATTTCAAATTTGCTTCCTTTTTATCAACTTAAATTTGATAGTAATTTAGAAATGAAAAACAAAAGACATTTACCTCTGAGAGCCTTCAGAGTGCCATTTACCTCCCCCTCCTTCTTTTGCAGTTTGCTATGCAAAAAATTTTGGTCCCAAAGGAATTGGGTTTGGTGGCCTCACTCAAGTGGAAAAGAAAGAGTGTGAATGAGAAGAAATAGATGCAACAGACTCAAACTGCTGCTGATGCCACCAAGTGACAGTTGTCAAGTAAAACATTAACCATCACATACTTCTAAGAACCTAGAGCATTTGATTAAGGTTTTCCACCTTGCAGGAAAAGTTAATGAGTTGCATCTTCAAAAATTCTTAGAGTAGATTTAAAAGGTACAGTGATAAAACTAGACTCATGTTTGTGTTTAGTATATAAAGACAAGGAACCTCATGGAACATTATTACTTCTTGAACTAGTACTTGTCACATTTTAGACTGGAATTTTAGACTCATGGTGCCCCATTACGATAGGGATCCCTTCTGGAGTGAAGGGTCCAGGTGTTCCCAGTTAGACTGTACTTTCTTTTGTTCACAATGTTAACTCATCTGTATTTCCACCAGTCTCCTAGTTGAGTTTTGAACATGCTAGCATTTGTGTTATAACAAGTAGATGTCATTTGCTTTGAGACAATTAAAAAGGATTTAAAATTTTCTCTCTCTGAAGGTGTTCTTAGAAAAACCCAACATTTTCTCGGAATACAGTAAGTTTTGTCTGTTTTTAAGCTATAATAAAGTAATTACTGCTTCACATTTTTATTTTTATTTGCATTTGCTTGTGCTTATACATTCTACAATGTTTCAGATAAATGGATTTCACCATGATGAATTAAACCCCCCATTTTTTAATTTCAATAATTGCATTTCACTACATTACTTAGGATGCCAGTTCTAGATGGTATCTGATTTTAATTTCCTGATCTTGAACTTTTTCCCTGCTGGTTTTTATTGTTATCTAATTTGTTACTTTCATATCACACTGTTCAGCTAGCCCCTCCTTTTCTTGGGAATGTGACTAACATTAGCTATTACAGATGCAGTGGGGAACAATTGCTTCTCTTTATGGATATTGCTATCTTCCATCACAAACGTACCCATTTTCATATCCTAACAGGGCATATATATATGAAAAACATAAAAGTCACACTCCTTATGGTTTTGTCCCCACCCACTCTTCACTGGTCACATATCCCTTGCATGTATTTCAGACTGCAAAAATACATTTATAAGTATGAAAGATCTATTTTATTACATATAAAGTCTTCAAATACAAAGACTTACTAGAGGTTTGCAAAACGTAAGCAATAAAACTACAATGTAATTGTAATATTAAGTTTTTAAACATGAGCATTCACCTTAATTTTCAAATTCAAGTGTCTTTTATTACCAGAAAAGTAGAGTCCCAACATCACTTTGAAATCCTATCCCAAAAACTTACCTTTAAAAATATATATATTTGTGTCATCTCCTCACATAAAATTTTAAATTGTTTCAGCTCAAACTATACATACACAGACACACAGTGACTGTTCCATATACAAATCTGCTGTTTCTTATACAAGTTAAGTTTAATATTTGAAACAACAAGAAAAAATAAAAACAAGCAGCTTCAGAAAAAATTGTAAAAATTAACAAAATATCCAGTTTTATGTAGCTTTCAGCTCAACTGTCTTAGAAATTAAGCAAAACTTTACACAGAATGAACATTTTTCTCCTTTGCCAGATGAAAAAGTTTGTATTGCTTGGTCCAGTCAACTATGTTGGGTTTGAACATACCAAAGCAACTGCACTGAAAAAAGTCTGCAAAATTCTGGAAGCATCCAAGGCTGAAAAAAAGAGAAAAATATGCATTAATAAACCTAAAAAAAGAAGACTGCAAGTATGAAAAATACCACTTCACCATGAGACATTACTTAAGATATTAACCTGTCAAGGGAGACAGCTCAGGGAGAAGAAACAGCTCTCAGTTGAGCATTGTTCCTTTGCTGAACTTTTACAACATGTTTTACATTAACAAATGAGAGTAGATTAAGTTGAACTCAAATATTTAAAAGTTAGTAAGATCTCATCTGTTAGTATACCTGAGGAAAAAGGCAAAATTTAGTACCGACTTCTATTAATAAAGTTAAATACTGCAAGAGAAGCTAGTAAGGGACCAGTTCATACTGTAATTCTCTTTCTGACCCTACACAACAGACACAGAGACTGATGAATAAATTAGAGGACAGTACTCCCTCACCCCCAGAACAGTGTTTTTGCATTTATGAAGCAGTGAAACAAATTAGTACTGAAGAGATAACATGCTTAAAACACTCTATTCAATGATACCCACTTGTATGGAGTCCTTCTGAGTGAAACAGGATGCTTAGAGGATTTTCTCTGTACCAGGATATTCATTCTTTCATGTGAGGTCAACCCCAGGAACACAATCTGATTGGAAAAAAAATGTAAGCAATGCTTACAACATGAACATCACAGATTAAAATTCTGGTGAGACCAAAAGGTACTAATTAGAGGGGAGCAGTGGGGAAGAGGCTCGACATATCTAACAAATAAGTAACCACTACTGTAACTGATGACTGAAAGGTATGTTTTTAAATGTCTCCTGGGCTAAAACAGAATCTGGCAAGCTCTAACACCAGCTTCCAGAGAAGGCAAACTTAATTGGGATGTCTGTAGAAGTATAAAATCTATCACAGTTAAGCACCAATCTCCTCAGATTTTTGTCTACAGTCTACCACACAAAATGGTAGAAAAAGATCCCTTGATCCACAATGACACTAAATGCCATAAAGCAGTACGTTTTCAAATCACTGTGTATGAAACACAGTAGTTAAACTGTAAATATCCTCCCTATCTTTTTCCAGCATGATATCCCAGTGTCTTGGACACTGCAAAACTCTAGCAGTACATGTCTAAAATTGTAGAGCTTTTGCTTTTTGGTTTTTTTTTTACTAAACAAGATATAAAACAAGCCTTTAGCTCAGTATGTTTAACACATATTTCAAAGACATCTCTTTCCCAAGAGCTGATAAACAACTGTTTCACAGATGTTTTAAGACAGCTCTTCTCAATTTTGTTTGCATAGCCAAGCTTTTCTCTGAGAAAAACATAAACAAGAAATTTGACTGTCCTCAACAAGATAAAATCCAGGTCATACGTTTTTACAGTAGCAGTGGGATTTAATACAGTCTAATGACATATGGCTGAGCTCTGCCATAGAATTTTCAACTCAGGAATAGCCATGCTACTAAGCTTTAGTGCAGTTTTGGGGTCATGAATATCAGTTATATTAGTCAAATAAATTTCTTGTCTAAATACAACTTTTTACAGGCTTGAAATTTCTGATGAGTAGTAAACCCAAACTCAGTTACAGGAACAATTTGTAGACTGTGATTCTATTGCTTCCAACAGGGAAATTATGAGTGCATAAGAACCTGTGAAACTTCAAGGTCTGCTCTGAGATTTAAAAGAAGCACCTTCCTGTGACAATAATCAGGGAGAGCAGGCACAGAGTTTTTATGGGAGTAAATTATCCAGGGAAAAGCTTTAATGTGACAAGAAGCATAAACTGAAGGAAAATATTACCTGATAAAGCTGAACAGTGAGCCACACAGAGGCCCATAGGGTGTGGAAACAGGCTACTGAGGAGATGTAGGAAACCCAGGGAGAACAGGACACTGTCTGGGTGAAGTATGTCCAGGCTCCATCTTGATGGAAACTTGCACAGTGGTTGGACCAATCTGACAAGACACATAATCAATTAATGGTGCTTTTAAGCCCTTAAGAGCTGAGCAAAGACTATTTGCATAAAATGAATATTACATAGCAACGTCTTGTAGAAATGGCACATTTCATCTACCCTGTTGCCACGTAAAAGCACCCACACAGATGCATGACTGCTTGCTGTTCTGGCTGCATAATCTCTACACTCTGTGCTCATGATCCACAGAAAAACATCCATATTTTTAAAGGTTGGTGCTATGGTAATTCATCCTAGCAACTAAATTCTAAGGGCTTTCCTCTCCTTTCCAATATTTTTTTTAATTTTTCAAAGTAACAGTTCAGATTTATTAATAAGATACACTTTTTTCCTCTTCAGAATTAAACTACTTTAAAACAAAAAAAAAGAATTTTGTGTTTATTATAGATATTTCCAAATTAAAAAAAAGAAATCAATCAAGCTTTTGCAATAATGTATTTACAAACTATTTACAGAACTTGTTTTCTGTTACAGCAAAGGGCATCCAGATTAGAACCTGACCTTTCTCCACATGGCTTTCCTATTTCCTCTCTAACAAAATGCTTCCTTCTATTTCATTTTCCAATGGATATCCCACTACAGCAGCATCTTGGTTCTTGCTCAACACAAACGCAGTAAGGTATTTGACCAAAGACTCAGAAAGGATGCATTTTCACTTAAGCTACACAGTAACATCACTGCTGAAATAAGGTATCACTTGTGCAGGTTACACTTGCTGGAAATGAAATGCTGAAAAATAAAGACCACACAGAGAAGGGTTTGAAAGCTAAATAAAATTGAATTCATGGATACATACACTGAAAAGTTCCATAAAGCAGCCAGACACCAGTCACCATCATGAAAAACAGGAACAAAAGGTAGTAATAATGGTTCCCAATGCCTGAAATTGAGCAAAAAAAGGAAAGAATTTTTTAAAGTTGGACATTTTAAAATTCAGCAGTATTTGCATTCCCACTGAAATTAGCAGGAATAAAAAGAGAGTCAAAACCATTTCTTATTTTAACCTCTGCCATCCACAAGAGAGCTTGGCAAGGCTGATCTCTCTCTCAACTTTCTCCTGTAAGCCACTCCAATTTATATAATAGAATTAGTTAGATAAAGACAAACAGGATTTGTCTCTCCTTCAGAGCAAATCTTCAGCTGTTTTAGTATGATGAAAACTAATTAAGCAACCACAACTCCCTCCCATGCACAATAAAACTGTCTCATATGACTGAGAAGTCTAAGCTGTTCAATTTGTCTGACCTTGTGTCCTTCAGAATTGAAAACATACACATAAAAAACTCCCAAACCTCTGTCACAAAAACTGTTATATGAAGATTTTTTTTTTAAATTACAATCGTATTGCTCAAACCTCTGAGACAACACCAGAAGGATGACTCAGCACCTTGTAAATAGCAAACATTGTAAATATAGCATTTAACACTAGGAAAAAAGCTATTGGCAAAAAAAAAGGTGAGAAATATATTGTTACAAATGTGAAGCTATCACCTTCCTGTCCTGAGCATCCCCAGTAATGAGCCAGAAAGGAAAAGAGAGGGTGAGAGGGAAGAACACAAGAAGATGGAAACGCCCTACAGCGTTATCTCAGTGGTACAGCTGCTCCACTCAGACCTGTCCCTAACAGTGACAAGAGGCAATGGAAGTTCAGGAAGTCACACAAGTCCAGCCACTTCATGTGTTCATTCTCCTCATCCACAGCTACTGCATTAAAATGTCAGACTGTGCACACTTGTCTGGTTCTTTTAGTATCTATTCCTGGATACACTGTCCAAAAAAGTTTGTCTAATCCCTTTTTGAACCTGCTGATATTGCCTATGATTGCAACCCCTTACAGCAAGGCCCAAAATTTCACTGCCTGCCATGTGGAGACATTTTTTCCTTTATCAATTTTAATTCCCTAGTTCTACTATAATGTGCTTGGTTAATAATTCTGTATTCACTTAAGCCACCATCTTATTAATTTTTTTCTTTCCTTTTTTTAAAGTCTCAATCATATCCCCTGTTTCCTCCCTCTCCAAAGAAAGAGTTACAGATTGTGTGGTCTGTGTCCTTAGGGTGACCACTCTAACAACCCCTGAATAATGTTATTTGCTTTTCTCTCTTCCACCTAATTTCCCTCTGGCACCTATCAATGGGCACCTACCCCTTCAGTATCAACAGGATATTCTTGCATCACGTGTACTCTCTCTTTAAGGCAATAAATGCTATCTCTGCAACTTTTAAAATATGTGGCATTTTCAAATTTGATAAAACACACACTCTCACCTATGCACTGTCCAGTCCACAGAGAATGCTGATCATATTTGGCTACACATGCTTGGCAAGCAAGGCAATGCACAGATCTCAAAGGCTTCCTTACCTAGGTGGGGATGAAAGAAAAGAATACACTCATGGCAGAAGCATTTGCTCAAAGTTTAAGGCATCACCTTACAGTTACGACCACATTTTGCATAATTGTATTTTGCAATATGACCTCATATCACAGAACACAGATGAGAACTATACACTCCAAAAAAAAAAGATGGAATTAATTTTTTAAAATCAAGATTAAAGTCCAAGAATCTCAAAGAATCTCTTGTCACCATAAAAGAAATAGAGAAATCTAAACAATATATAACAAACTATTTTTGTAGCACTTTAATGACAAGCAGTGAGGAAAAAGGCTTTTTATGGCAGTATTGAGTAAAAGGCAGATTCACAAAGAACAGAAGTACAAAAGCCCCACTTACAAGACATGATGTGCAGAATGTTCTGAAGTCCAAGCAACCAGCTTCTGCAAGAGCTATTATGTTCTGAAAGACAAAGTATTTTGTGCTTGCACTTGGATCACAATTCCATAGGTGCTATAAAGAGTCCTACATTAGGACTTCTGCATTTTTTAAGTATTTAAAGTGCCAAGCGTGAACAGGAATAAGAACTTGCTATATAAAGAGGAGCACAAGAAAAAACAAACTAATAAAGACTAATGCATCTTCACCCACACAAGATTGCTCAGAAAAGTATCTCTGTGTTGCCAAAATTAAAAAATTATGTGAATTACATATTCCATACAATGAGATGGCATCTCTCATATAGTCAGTCAGACTTCAGGGAGATGAAGTCTGCTCCTTTATAAGGACATGTTTATGAGTCCTGTGGCAATATCTTAAAACTGCAGTTTATTCTCCCTGGCAGTCTGAAGAAATACAACCTCAAGGAGAGCCACGTGATGACAAACAAAATGCTTTCCTTAATGCATAGGCTGGGGAGACCAGACACTAAATTCTCTATTGATTGGCTGCTCATGATTTATTTTGGCCACTATAAAACAGTTTGGAAATAGCATGTGAGTTGCACAATGTTCAAGCACAAAAATCAAACCATTATACATATCCTAAAAGTGCCTGATAAAATTTAAATAATTACTAGCATATAATATATAGGATAGCACTGTGACTATTTCTTTCTAACCAGAGACAACTGAAGCAGAAATTATGCAAAACTTGTATTTTTTAAGCTAAATTCTATGAGAATTCATATCACAGATAACACCAGTGAGTCTGTACAACCTTTGGCCAAAGCTCGCATTTCAATGAGGGGATAGATGCAAGGAAATTATAGCAGAACGAGGAAGATGAGGAAAAAAGCAGTAGAAGGAGAAATTCTCCAACACCTGTGTTGTTAAATGACATTGCTAAAAACTCTTTGAGGAAGAATATTTCACTGCTTTCCAGTTCAACAAAGCTGCACATGATGACAAACCAAAAGTACATACATGTTGCACCACGTCAACCTTTCCATTTGTTTTTACAAAAATCTCCTACCTCTTTCCTTTCTTCTTCTGAAGTCTTTATATATCCAGGATCAGTACTCCAGGTTTTATAGAAATAATAGAGAAGACCCATCATGCTGAACATGACAGTGATTTTAAGAATTACATTTGTGGTATGTGATAGTCAGGTTAAGGACTATATTCTTATAACTCATAACACCATTATTTGTCTAACAAGTAAAATATCCTAAAATTAGTTTATACTAGTTACAAGCAAGACACAAGAAGGAAAAAATTACTTTCACTTTGTCAGAAGGATCCTCTCTGTCCTTCCAAGGCCATTTTATCAGAGAAATTGAATATTCTGTCTAGTTTGAGTGCTGGAGAAGACTCTTACAACTGTATAAATTTGCATCATAATATGGCTCCACGTCCTCCTTAAAAGTCCTCCAGATTTTTGCCTTTGATTATTTCACAGATATGAAACAAATTTGATTTCTTCTTTCCCTCTGAAGCTTTTGTACTTTATTTAAACAGTATCAGTCAGACATGCACAGCTATAAAGCTTCTGACAGCTGTGAGATTCGTTTGGCTGCTGCACTCACCCCTAACTCAAACAGGTGGCTCTTATGCAGTCTTACCTTGTCCTATTCATTTTAGCTAAAAGCAACTAAATATATTCATTCAGAAAAATGTAACTGGAAGTCATCCTGAAACAATTTTTGTCACACAAAAAAGCCCCCAAGCACACACTGCTAAATGCTTCTGAAGGTAATGGGATATTAGGAACAGTTTTTACACCATGAACTAAAGCCATCTCTGTATCAGATGAGTAGGGAAGAAAAACACGTCAAGATTAACTGCCTCTGTACAACAACAGAAAAATGTGGAGTGGGACAAGTTTCATACTAATTCAATTCATGCATCAAAGTTGAGAGCTCAGGCTGCTAAAGAACAGTCCCTGCTGCCACCAAGGAGCAGGCAGAGAGCTCAAGCTGGACTGCATCTCCAGTGACCCCTCAGTCACTCTATGACCTCCAGTGCATATAATTTTTAAAAATGCAAGATAGCAACCTCAAGGTTGTTTTGTCTTATGAACTAACAACACTGCAAACAGTTCTAACTAAAATCAATATGATAATTTAGGAAATAGTGGCACAAACACCAGCTGTGTTTGTTACAATGCAGTTGCAGGGTACAATTTTAGAAGTCAAAATGATGATATGTTTCTTGTGGATACTGCTGGTCTATTTTCACTGCTATTGGTTTTTTTGAGCTCAGAGAAATCCTTAATTAGTATGACTGGATTTTCATTCAGTCTAGAGGAAGTTTGACAGACAAATGCAGCTAACTAAAATCCTGAAAACTTTTAAAACATTCAGATATGTGACCAGCTCCAGAAGGAAAACACATTCATGAGAAATAGGGTTGGACAGTGAAATGGAAACCTAGCCACTGGCCCATCTCACCAGGCTATGGTTAGGACTTCAGAATATTGCTATGCTCACTATCTTCAGCAAAGTGTCTGACTCAAATCCCTACCAGTGGAATTTTTTTTCCTTTTAACTTAGATGATACCGATAAAACAAACCTTAAAGCTTCACAACAATTCACAAAATGGTGTGAATAACACCATTTCCATTTACACAAGCATGTGTGAATCTCCAGCAGGAATATACTTGATCAGTTCAAAGTTAATCCTGATAATTCTATTAAGGACATATTAATTTGGAACAGTACAAGAGAAAATGTAATTTAAAGGCTGAATTAAGAATTAATTAAAACTGTGGAGCAATATATTATAGCTGGTTTAGTACAAAATTATACGCAGTTCTAAGTATTTTCCTAAAGGCCTTTTCACACAAC
Organism: Poecile atricapillus; assembly: GCF_030490865.1. Classification (NCBI taxonomy): domain Eukaryota; kingdom Metazoa; phylum Chordata; class Aves; order Passeriformes; family Paridae; genus Poecile; species Poecile atricapillus. The sequence goes on along the minus strand of NC_081249.1, from coordinate 128,904,037 downwards.
TTTACCAATAAACAGATACCTACTGTGTAACAAAAGAGCAGAGCACTGCAAAGAGAGCACAAACTACTAAACTGTTTTTGTACTCATCTGTGAAAAGCTTCTTCAAAGAAAGTAAATGTCAGAAATTAATCCACTGTATACTACAGATTCAGTGTAACCTGTGAATAAAAATGGGAGACTGGACAGTCTGTTTTGCAGGAACACAAAGAAATTTTTTCTTTTTTTTTTAGGGAGGTGGAGGTAAAGGATGTTGTTTTTAAAGGCAGGAGCATGAATACCACTAACTATTGAACGCTTACCATTTTAGAAAGAAGAGATGCTTTTAAAATTACTATTAATATAGGTGTTACCCAGTTATACCACATGCCAAAATACATCACTGTACAACAGTCTCAGTGAGGAAGACTAAAGAGTGACATGGAGATGCTAACAGAAACAATTAATTTTATAACAAACATCTTCATTCTGATACTCCAGTAACACATGAAATAGTGCAGGTTATAAAGACAAAAATCTACAGACAAAAGAAGGTACAGATTTTTAGTCAGCGTATAACTTAAAAGTCACTTTGCTCCTTCCCAATGGGATTAAACCAATCTTACCTAATAATACTGATACTAACAGTCACATGGAATTATCTGGAACTGCTCATCACTGTTTGCACAACCAGGTTTAGATTTACAAGAAACTCCAAGGAGAGTTGCATTTCTTGAGTATAAAGGATATCAGGAAGGAACCAGAAAAACCAGGTCATGGACATCCAAAAAACTGAACTTAGCAGAAATGCTGTGGGAAGATACCTTAGATTCTTGAGCCCCATGAGTTGCCTGAAAGAACATTAAAAGAAAAAAATGTTTTTCAAAATACATCTGAAACATAAATCCATAGAATATAAATAATCTTATTTGTAACTGTAAAAATTTCATTTACGGTTTACTTCAAGTCTCTCAAAGCAGTCAAGAACTGCCACTCAAAACCACTATTTATCCATATACAGGGCATTAACAATACAAAAATAAAGCTGAAGAGTGCTCTATTCCAGTACAATATTATGTAAGAAAAGTGCTGTAGGACTGGGTGAAAACTCCAATCTATCTATTTGCACACAGACAGCATTGTCGTATCAGTGACCACTGACTGTGGCAGAAAAAAGTGAGAAACAACTCAAGATAATACTGGGAGCTCTGGGGAACAGAGAGAGAGGGGACTGCTCATTAAAACTCATCTTTGACAGAATATAGCAGGAAAACGTTGTGATAAAGGACATTTCTGAGCAGATATCTCCATGTCTACCAGATGCAGACCGTTAATAACGATCTGACAATAAAATTAGCAAACAGACCGGGTTTGGGTTTTTTTTTTTCAAATCCTTCAGTGACAAGAAACTATTATTGTATACACTTAAATACATTCAATTTCTATAGTCATTCATTCTAAAAAGTACCTGTATTTAAACTCTTCACACACCATGCAACCATTTCTCAGAAGGTACCTTTATACTAAATGAAACTAAACTCTGAAAATAATTATGTATCAGATACTTTTTAAAGTGTCTTTGACAAGTAAGTACAAAAACAGAGAGAAAAAGCCGCAAACCTCACAAACAGAGACATCCCAAATAGCAGGCCAAGAAGCAAACCTCCTTTTAAAAGCCAAGAATCAGAACTCAAGTCCATGACATATCCAATGGCCCATATGAATGTCAAGGAAGATGCCAACATCAGGAAGAGCTGTTAAAATTATAATTGTTAAAATATGACAAAGTACTTAAGCAAGTCTTATCTAAAAGTATTCAGTTCATGTAATAACAAATGCTGAAAGACTCAAAATAAGATAGGACACATCAATACATCAAAAGCAGGGGTGAGGTATGACACAAAACATCCCACCAAACCACTCCTATGTGCTTTTAAAGAATTCTATTTTGTGCACCCAATTTCAGAAATTACTCTTGTTAATTTGCATGTCACTAACCACAGCATGCTCAAGCTTTATTTCCACTAGTTATTACTCAGGAAATTACCTCATATTTCTCTATTATTTTCAGCAACCTGTTATTTCTCCTGTTTCTCATTCTTTCTTCCTCTTGTATCATATAAATCATGAAGTGATTCTGACTTTGATAAGCAATGTCAAGCGGTGTCTCTCCCTTTAACAACAGAAAGGGTTATTTATTTATGTACTTAACACATACTCTCATTTTCAACAGAAGCAAGAAATGAATATAGTTAAAACAAGACTAACTGGGCAGTTACTTCCCAGCTCCATCTCCCCCATTTTTTTTATGGCAAAGGTAAGCTAAATTCAGAGTGCTAACATGCTCAAATCAGAGCTTCGTAGTTCTAAAAACTGATACTTGCAAATAGCTTGCACCTATTTATCTGTTGGACTGCCTCCAGTAACATGTCTATATAGTAATGGGAATCTATACTTTCAACATTTTTACTATCAATTTCTACAAATATTAAGTAGAAGCCTTTCATATGTGATAACCTTTTGAATGTACAAACAGGCATTGCCAAACATCAGCTTTCACACGAGGACATTCACTTAAAATTAAGTCTTTACAAGTCTGACTGAACATTAAGAAACATATTTTTTTAAATATGCCCAAGTCCTCATGACATTTTTAAACAGAAAACAGCCAAAATCCAAAATAAGAGATAAAAAAGAATTTAAACAAGGCCCTAAGAAAATGAAACTAATTAAACACCCCAAGAAAATGAAACCAAAAAGGGTGAGGGAGCAGAATCTGCAAAGGACACAATTACTGTTGAGTGAACACAAGGCTTGGCTATTTGTTACACAAAGGTTGCAAATGGTTGCATCCATACTTTGAGTCACACCTCAAGAAAGGTGCTACTTCCTTTCGGGAAAGACTAAGAACATCTGCTCTTAGCCAACTCCTGCTGTAACGTACATCCAACATGGAGAGGACTGTGATTTTCCTTTACATTCATTTTACACATTCATGCCACATAGGACAAAGTATCACAAAGGAAATTTTACCTTGACATTTTTTATGTTCAGGCTGGCACCAGCTTCCAGCAACAAATCCACTGCACTAGTATTTCCTGAGGCTATTGCCCAATGCAGTGCAGTATTCTTTTGAACATTGTCTACAGCATTGAGAGAAGGGTTAAACTTTAAGAGATACCTCATGGGCTCTGGTCTAGATGAAAATAAAGTATGAGAGTTAACAAACAGAAGATAATTAGACTGGAAATGAAACTTTTGAACACTATAAAACAATAGTTCCCATCTGTGAAACAACAGCAGATATATAATGCCTTCTCAGAACCAGTTCATCGGTGATAGATCCATGTTTAGAATTCCAGACCTACCCTGGGAGTTTTTCTCCAGACCATGCTACCTTACCATTTTAACAAATATGAGGTTCATAACACAGGTTATATCTTCTACAACACCATACGTAGCTTGTATCTCCCCGTTTTATTTGTTTTAAATGCATTTCACTGCATCCACACCCATTTGTTTTCATTTTGCAGAAAATAAAAATAAGGCTGCAGGTGATTCAGCCACAAACCTAAAATTCTTTTAGAAATTCTTTTCACTTTCTTTTCTATATCCAGTGAGCTATTCCCAACTCCTAATCTCTGAAACACCTCATATTTTAGTACAAATAGAAGGTAAAGGAATGTCAGATTAAAAAAAAAAAAAAACAACAGTAAGGAAAATTTCACCTGACTGCTTCTTGAGTACAATACAATAGACTCTTCAGTTACTCTCTACTTACCCAATGACTTTTTGTGCTGTTAACATTAAAGGTGTTTGTCCATTGAGGTCTATTGTGTCTATGTTCTAAGAATAAGATAACAAGCAAGTGATTACCAGTGATTTCAGGAAACAGTGGAATTCAAGGCTATACAACTAGCTTAGCTTCACTAATGAACAGAGAAAGGACAGAAATCAAATTATATCAGCCAAGAAGCCAGCACTCATTTAAAATGTTATCCTCCTACAAGTTTTGTATATCATCCCTTTCAGAATATTCTGAGTTTCCATTTAAGGAAATTTTTAAGGGAGAGACTCCAATAAGGATATTTTTAAGTGAATCATGTCAACTGTATTTCTTGTCCTCCTTGCAAAGAAATACAATAAATAAGGATCTTGTAAAGCAATGCTAACCATGTTTCTTGTGTAAATAGATGTACATAACAGATGTACAGAAAATAAGAAAGCCAGGTTTATTAAAACAACAAAGAAGGATTATATATCTCAAGACATAGTTAAATATCTAACCTAAATTTTCTTCCTTCCTCTTTTTTACCTTTCTTCCTTCTTTACAAGAAAGGTTTCCTTGCTCCCTGCCTCCATCCATCATTACATTAGCACAGATTTTCTTAGAAGAATTATTCACTTGGATATTTTTAGTAGAAGATAGGTGGGCCAACAACTTTATTAGGCTTGTGATATACACCACTATACCTACATTCCGGAAATCAGTTACTCTCCCTAAAGAGAACTTATTGAGAAAGAAAATAGACCTAGCAAACTTTTAAATCCTAACACTATATTGCTCCTCAGAATCAGTCTAGGTCATATAAGAACTCTCCTGTCATTCTTATTAGCAAGTTGTTACACTTGCCATTAATTCTGCTCATTTCAGATAAGAAATAAGCTAAGAGACATCAACTACCACGGATACATGGTAGTGTAATGAAAATTCAGACCTAATTGATAATTTATTCTGCATTCTTCAATTGATGGAGAACTGCACATATTATTAGTTACAAAACTGTAATCAAATCAAATATTTCATGATGTCTGTACATCATATACTGCTTCTTATTCCCAGCCAAGCCATTGGTTATGTCACAGCACCACAAATCTGCACAGCTTTAACAACACCCCTAAACATGCTGAAATGCAGGTGAATCTGGATATAGGGAATGACAGGAATAGGGAAGAGTATTAAAAAATAATATGTACAAATATAAAAAAGATCTAAATTTGTCTGCACTTCTAGCACAGAAAAATAGGTGTAGAGTCACTGCTTTTCATCTAGGGAAAAAAAAAAGTTAATTCTGAAATGTCTCCTACACAGAGGCAGCTACTCGTAAGCAGAAAACAACATTAGGGACATCAGCAACATACCTGGCCTTTTGCTATTAGGTAGGTTATGATGGGCATGTGTTGGAACAGCACTGCTAAATGAATGCTACTCAATCCTTCCCCATCAATAAGACTGGGATCCGCTCCACATTTCAACAATAACATGACCATGGGAAGGTGTCCTTGTCTATAACGATACGTGAAATAAAACTATAGAGATGATGAAAAAAATGGATATTTTAATGAAAGTATTGCCTTAACAATTCTCATAGGCATCCCAAAAAAAATTCAGACTCTCATGGCTTTTTTCAGTAAATTATATTAAATATATACACCACAATAAATGAGCCTAGGGCAAAGCATTAATTTAGAATAGTTATGTTACTGTGGTTATTCTACAGTAACTTCTCCTGTGAACAGTCATCCAAGCCTCTGACTCTGGCAAAAGACTGACACTCTAGAAGAAAGCACTGATTGTCCAATGGGAGACTTCACACTTGGAGAAGTTTCCCCAGAATAGTTATTTCAGGTTACGTTTTCTATAGACAAGCAGTGCTTTGTCCTCTGGATCTCAGAAAACGCTACCACAGCTGTGAACATCGACAGATTTGCAGTTACTGGGTGCAAGCAGCATTACCTAATGGCCCAGTGCAGGGGTGTAGAATTCAAATCTCCACCGAGCTGATCCACTATCGCACCTTTGGAAATGTAATATCTGTGTAATAACAACACAGTAAGGTCAGGAACACAAATAATAAAATAGCTAAATATTATACTAAAGATAAAATAGTTAAAGGAGTAAACAATTAATAATAAAAATTCACTAGAGAAGCAAATGGACAAAAGTGGTTTGGTAGTAAATAACGCTGTTTCAAGAAGATGGTGAACAAAAAATATAGTCTTAGCAGGGTACTTCTAAACTCAGCTTTCATCTTTGTATCAGAAACAAACCCAGGAAAATCTAATGATTTCATGTATTACATGATTTCATGTACTACATGATTTCACATGTAAATAAACAGACTATCTTTACATTTCAGTGACATTTTCACAAAGATAAGTGCATTAAAATTTGAATTACACCCTTTTCTTCTCAAGCAGCACAATCCTTTGTTTTCAAGTACAAAAGCAACAAAGTCATTATAGATAACAATGACAGAATACGCTGTGTTACTGTCACAGGGACTCCCAGCTCACTTCACCAGCTCCTGTCTGTTGTTTATTGCTGCCCAGTGAAGAAGAGTCACATTTTCTTTGTCTGGCTGTCGAACATCATATCCTGCTTCTATCAGTTCTTTGCATCGCTCTAGGAGTCCATATCTTAAATAAGAAAAAAAAAAAAATCAATTTAGTTATAATTTTTTTCAGTATTCTCCAGTCCAGAGACAGCTGCATCCTAAAGAAAAAAATACATCTCAGTAAGCATCACCCAGCAGTTCCTACTGGAGCAAATTCCATATTGCATTCACTGGAAGCCTTGTAAAAAGAGTGGGGCTGTGCCTTGATGAGTAAAATTTTCTACTTAAACAAGTTTGCTTTAAATGCTTCCATTTACAATAGCACCTATAAGTGATTTTTCTTCTTCTGCTACAGGGAGAAAATGAAACTGAAAACATTTCCTTTGTAAAAATATCCAGCCTGTCTCACATTTGAGCACACTCCCATCTTTTTCAACACTGCACACTCAGAACATGTACTTACTGTGTAGCCTTGACAATATCACAGGTGCTGGGGTCTTCAGCAATGGGATATGGGCCTGGGAGATCTTTATCTCTATGGACGCTGTGGCTGCTGTGCATATGAGGTCGGTGAGACCCATGGCAGTGGCTTTTACACTGGAGGTTAACAAAGCAATTATTAACCATTATTTATCGGCTGCACACCACACACACCTCCCTCTTTACCAGAAGCACTCACTGTGCGTATTAGTTTCTGTTAATACAAACGAAGATGTTAATTCAAAGCACATTTAAAACCTCCTGGCAAGAAATCAATCCTTTTATTTGCGGAGGACAGCGGGGATGTGGTAAAGGTGCATCAGGACAAATTAGAGGCCTTCAGCACCCTGCAGAGCTGGTTACCGACACAGCAGCCTCACCCACAACACCGCTGCCACACCAGAAACCACAACCTATGACCTTGGGGAGCCGTAGGTACAACCTACGTACCCTTGGGGAAGGTTTGAAACGCACTTGGCAGCCACAGTGCCACCCATGCAGCCAGGAACCGACGCGAGGGAACAGACAAGGCAGGGTAGGACACGAACAGCTCTTGCCCGGGAGCCCCCGCCAGGCCCCAGCGGCACTGCAGCCGCCCCGGCCCCGCCCCCGCCGCCTGCCAGGGGCACGCGGCCGCGCTCCGCACCCGCGGCCCGGGCAGCACCGGGTCCCAGCCCCGCTTCAGCCCCGGCACTGCCCGCAGGCTTCCCGCTCACCGCCGGGCCGGTGCTCGCCATGCCCGCGGCCCCGCAGCTTCCTGCTCCCGCTTCCTGGGCACGGCGGCGGGGCGGGGCCGGGCACACACCGCCCTGGCGGGGCGGCACCGGGGCGGCACCGGAGGAGCCATCCCTGAGCTACCCCGGCCGCTGCGGAGCCGTTTGGGCGGGAAGATCGGCGCCTTCCAGGTTTGTTCAGTCGTGCCTGAAATGGTTCTTTCCCTTTTACCCAGGCCGCCACACCGAAAAAAATCTTTCGTTTAAGCACAGGGTCCTCCTGGGTCGCGGACAAGGACCCTTTTCGTGGACAAGGCGAATTTTTCGGGGGGCTGTGCTTCAGCAGGTGGAAGCAATGCCTTGGTGAAGGCTCTGGAGTACAAGTCGGGTGAAGAGAGGCTGAGGGCGCGGCGGGAGCTCAACCTGGAGAATAGGAGGCTCAGCGGGGAGCTTTTGACTCTCCGCAATTCCCTGGAAGAAGTACTGCCACCTCCTGGCTGGCACGGCTCTCACAGGAGTTCAAGGCCATTTAGGACCATTTCCACCCGCAGCTGAACCCCAATGTCGCGTCATAATGACCGCCAGGTGAGGGAGGAGCCGCCATTTTAGGGCAAGCTGTGAGGGGCAAGCGGTCACCACCTGAAGAAATGAGGATAACCTGGGAAACACCCACAGGTGTCAAACACCCAAAAGCTTCCCAGGTGAGATGGGACTCTGGCAGCCCCCAGAGTGACGCCATCTCTTCTAGTCTGAGAAGAAAGCATGGGGTGACTGGAGAACTCCAGCTCAATGGCTGTGGGCTAGGTCAGAGCAGGCAGAGCAGTCACTGGCATCCCAGGACTATGGGGACCTCACACTCCTGGAGAACATGTGTTATGGCCCTTGGAGGATTGGCAGTGTTATAAGTGAGTAGCTGATTTGATTAATAAAAATAATTTATTAAAAAAATATAATCGTAAAAAGCCACAAGCAAAAATCAGTTGGATGCTATACTAGGCGAACAGCATCAGGTGAGGCAGGGAGGAGCTTGCTAGCACCGCTTCACCATGCTTCGCAAACTGCGACTGTCCTAGGGTGTTTTTTACATGTTTTCAGGCTTTTTTGGGGTTTCTTGGAATACTCTTCTTGCAGACAAATATTCATGCTGTTTTGGGTGTATATGTTGTTATCTTGTCAGGTTTCTTGGAAATACACTTCTTGCAGACAAATATTCACGAGTTATAATCTTATCGGACAGAGGTTTCTTGGAAGTATGCTCCTTGCAGATGCATATTCTTGTTGGCCTTGCTGCATATCACTATAATCTTGTCAGAGAAGATTTCTTGGAAATATGCTAGGATTCTTATTAGACGAGATTATAACTTTAGCACAAATTTATTTATGCTATGTATTACAGCAGTCACTGCTCACAGGTCATTGGAAAAGGAATAATTATCACTCCCAGCTCAGCCTCCAGACCAGGGCTGACACACAGAGCTCTCACCATCCCCTCACAGTGGGGTCCTGGCTGGAAGGATCACAGTTCAGGTCAGGTCTTCAGGTAGAGGCTTGGAGAGCCATGCAGGGCACAAGACAGTCAGCAGCCCTCATGAAAGGAAAAGAAAAATGAAAGAACAGGCGCATTTATGAAAAAATCCATTTTCCCCCCAATCCCTGTGGGAGGAATGATGGGTTTGTCTTTACAAGCAAGCTGTGGGTCTGCTGCTAAGATGCAGCTATCACTGAGAGACAACAGAAACAATGGGATGGATTCCACTAAAAGATCAAAGAGGCACTGAAAGAACACTATGAATTCCATAAGAGTTAAGAATTAAGAAGGGATTATGCACTGGGGGGGGGGGGGGGTGGCGGGGGTGGGGTGGGGGGGAAGGTATCACAGGTATCAGGCGTTCCGGGAAGTCTGTACCTCTTAAGTACCTCAGCCTATGGGGAAAGAGAGAAGGGACGAGCGGCCGGGAATTAAGATAAAAAGGAGGCTGCGCCCTCCAAAAATTTGAGAGACCCCAGGGGAATGCCCCATGGCCTCTCCCTTTATTTGAATAAAGAAAAAAGGACTCCTCTGTCTCCTTTTTGGACATAAACCTCTGGTGTTTGTGGATTAATTTTCTTGACAACTGTTTTGGTAGGTGAGTGCAGTAGACAGAAGGTGGCACAGGTTTAGTAGATGGCACCTGCCCACAGGGCCAGGGCAGGCAACTGGGTGCTTTCCTGTGACTAGAATAGTTACTGCACTTTCCATCTCCATGAGTTGTTTTTAAGGCAGAGGAAGATGTTTTGGGGAAGTGCAATGAACCCAGCACCATGGGAGTGACTCCAACATTTCAACATTTCCCTTGAGCTCCATGTCCATGCCTTACGTAGCTGTGGGCTCAGCTGGTCAAAGGCCCAGCCCTGCCTCCCCTTTCAGGGGAAGAAAGAGGAAGAGTTCATCAGGGCTCAATCTGAAATGAAGTTTTGGTGCTTACAGAAGCACAGCTTTGGTAGCAGAGGAACATCTCTGCTCCTGCCACCCGCTGGCCCTTGGAATGCACACACAGCCCTAGTTTCATTTCAGGAGACACCAAGAAGCTTGACAGTCTGAAAGGGCAGCTGTTGTTTCACTGTTGCAGTTCTTGGCTTGTTAAACACCCTCCTAGCTGTACTACAGCCTGTGCTTGAAGACACAAAAGTACCATCCTGGAGGAAAAGCATCAAAAGCTTGACAAAGGCTGAAGGGAGTGCCTTTGATTACCCCTTTTCCCAAGAGGTCTCTTGAGCTGAAGTTGCTAACAAGGACCGGACTTGACAGCCTAGAATGGGTTTATGGTTTTATTTTTTGGGTCCTCAGTCCTGCATGGGATTCAGTAAGTGGGTGCTGCAGAGGCTCCAGCAAGGCATCAGAAACGCCTGCCCCGCACCCAAGGGTGGCGCAAGATCTCCTCCAGCTCTGGCCTGTCCGCGGGGTGCTTGGACAAACACCAGCGGATCAGATGTTGGCACTCTGGGGAGAGAAGCCAGAAAGAGCTGGTCATTTTCAGAAGGCTCCAGCTCAGCTGCTCACGGCGCCCACGGGGCCCGGGCCGCGTTGCGTGTGCTCAGAGCTGCGCCAGCCTCCCAGCCGACTCTGCCCTGTGTGGGAGAGTGGCACGGTGGGACACATCCACCTCCTTCACGGTTGCACGGGCCACCTCCTGCAGCCAGCTCTTGAGGGCAGATGGATGTCCTGTGGAGCTGTGTGAGGGCCATGCTGGGCTGCATGCTGCCATCTGCAAAAGTCTGCCTTCTTGAGGCCAGATACCAACCTGGAGAGACCTGCTGCCTGAAGAAGGGCTGCCCGAACATGATGTCACGGTCCTCCTGGAAGGGGTGGTTTCCACAGACCATGACATACAGCAGCACACCCAGGGACCAGATGGTCGCTGAATGGCCATGGTAGCAGCCAAGGTAGATCCACTCGGGTGGCCTGTACGCGCGTGTTCCTAGGGGAGATGGGAGAAGGCGCTGTCCAGATGCAGGCTGCTGGCTTTCAGCGCCTGGTGCTCGCCTCCTGGCAGAGGCAGGAGAGGCACCGGTGGACAACACTTCTCCCCGAGGCCACCCCACATCCCCCAGCCAAGTGGCCAAAGCCAAGAAACCATTCTGCAAGGCAAAGAAGGCCAGCGGAGCAGCCCAAGCCCTTGTGGGCCTGCTAAGCTGAGGGGCCAGGACCTGGCTTTTGCAGCTCCCCCCGTCGGCAGGGCCAGCAGCCAGCTCCTGGGGCACAGCATCTGCTGCCAAAGGGCAGCCAGCAGCCAGCTGAAGGATGCAGCCTGCAGCCGAGGAGGGAATGGGGCCGTGCAGTGCCTGGCACTGGGAGCAGGGCCCGGGCTGTGGGCTCACCGGCAAATTGCGTGAAGGCCCGCTCCTGGAGAAAGGTGCTGCAACCAAAGTCAATGAGCTTCAGGTGGCCGCTCTCCAGGTCCACGAGGAGGTTCTCCGGCTTGATGTCTCGGTGCAGGACGCCGCAGGCAGTGCAGTGCCGCACGGCCTCCAGCACCTGGCAGAAAAGCCAGCATGCCACCTCCTCACACAGGAACCCCTGCTCCAGCAGGAAGTGCCGGAGATCCTGCGATGGCTCTGGACGCTCCATCACCAGCAGGAAGCTGTCAGGCAGCTCAAACCAGTCCAGGAGCTGGATGATGTTGTGGCAGCCAGAGCCCACCTTCTCCAAGATCACGATCTCCATGGGAACACGGGTGCCATCGGGCTGTGAGGAAGAGACAATGCCTCCAGCAGGCCTGATGCTGCCCTGTGGCTGTGCTGCCTCCTGCCTGGGATGCCCCAGTGCCCTCTTGGGCAGACTCCCTGGTGCTTGGGATTCCTCCTGCCCAGGGGTTGCTTGGAGGTGCCCCCTGCCCGGCCCTACGGTCCGTGTTTGGCATCTCTGGGCCCACAATGCCCCGGCTTGCACGCTCAGCCCATGCCCGCTCCCCCAGCCATCTACCGCCTCCCACTCCCGGCACCCTGGGCTTATCCCTGCCAGCCGTGCCCCGCTCTGTCCCGCTGGCCCCGCTCACACACCAGCTTGTCCCACTGCAGGACGCTGTCCCGAGCCACGCGTTTGATAGCCACCTGCAAGGCATTGAGAGAGAGAGGCTTAGCTCAAGTCCTGCCCCTCCCCATCCCTCCCCCTCCTCGCACGCCCGGCCATCACGGCCACTCACGGGGCTCCCATCCGAGAGGCGGATGCCTGAGAAAACGGTGCCGAAGCCACCACTGCCCAGCTGCGGACCCAGCTGATACAGCTCCTGCAGCTTCTTCTTTTGCTCTGCGACCAAGACCGAGCCATCAGCCTTGTGCCCAGGAACCTCCCCAAATGCCCGCGAGTGCAGCGGGCCGGGCCAGTGTGGGTCATGTTGCTCTGACCTGCTTCCTGCCGCCTGCCGAGCAGTGGCCAACGCCTTGCAGCCGTCGGGCTGTTGAGCAGCAGAGCTGGGACAGCAGAGCACGGAGAGGCTGCAGGAGCCGGAGTGCAGTGTGGCTGGATGGCACCGTCACTGTCACTGTCCCCGGCGTTGTGGGCTGGACTCTGCTGTTGAGAACGGCCGGGGCTACAGCCCAAGGCTTTGCACAGGGGGGTCCCAGGAGCAGCTGCAAAGCAGACGGGTTTTTGAAGCCGTGCCATCAGAGGCACTGGAAACAGCCAGGGACTGGGCTGCTCTCAGGGGCCATGGCCTGGCCTGGGGTGTCCCTCAGGAGCACTGGGCGAGCCTCAGACAGCTCCTCAGGAGATCTCACCTGCTCTTAGAAAGGCCTTTGTGGTAGTCAAGGCCTTTCTTGGGGCAGCTTCCTGGAGATGGAGGAACCTCCTTGGTGTCTTGAGGGTCGTCTCCACCACCAGGCTTGGGCTGTTGGCAGCTGGCACAACTTGCCCAGAGTTCTGGGAGCTGTGGGATGACAACTGCTGCTGCCAGGATGCTTGCTGCTCCGCCAGCTGCTCCTGAGAAGGCTCCCCTGGATTGGGCTGGGCTCCCACTTGGACTTCTGGGCTTTCCCTGGCCACGTCAATGGTCAGGCTTGTACCCTTACTGTTGAAGTCTGGGAGTCCAAGGGAGCTGGGAGAACTGTGCATGGGCTCTGCACCTTCTGCAGGCTGACAGGTCTCCCTGAGCCTCTGTGAGGGATGGAGGCTGTCAGAGATAGCAGAGGCTCCTGGCAGAATGGAGGCTCTCTGACAGCCTGAGGTTCCTGCATGGATGGTGGGTCTCTGCTGCTGTGCCATCCTTGCAGGGGTTGAGGCTTTCCCAGGGGTGGTGGAGAATTTTGCTGGGAGCAGCCTCTTGGGGTGATGGCAGCTTCTGGAGGAACCAGACGAGCCACAGCAGGCCAGGTGGCCTCGGTTCACCAGCTCTTCCAGTTCTTTCCAGAGTGCCTGCCACATCCCAGGGTAAAGTGGCGCACATGTCCCATTGCGATCCCAGAGCAGCAGCATCAGTTCCTGCAGCTCCTGGGCCACTGCCATGCAGGAGCCCCAGCTGCAGGAGCTGTCCAGAGGGATCGCGGGAGCACGTGGCCACTTGCCAGGGGCCGCCAGGGGCCTGGAGTATCTCGGAGCCACAGGGGCTCCTCGGTTCCTCCGTGAGCCTCTAGGCCGGACCCCACAGCGCTTGCCATGGCGCTTTGGCTTCCATGTCTGCTGCCTCCGTGGTTGCCAGTGGCCAACAGCCCACCAGACAGCCACAGCGGCCAGCAGCAGGACAAGCACAGTCATCAGGACAGCACCGTCATCCATGACTCCAGCACGTCCCATCGCGACTGCACTGACAGCTGTGGGTGCTGGCCGGTGTTATAGAGCGACAACGCAATGATGTCACAGTGCTGTGGCCAGGACAACTGTGGGACATCACAGCCCTGCCTCATGCCAGCTCTCAGCCCCTTTGTGCCGTCACGGCCCCTCCTGCCTCAGGGATCAGCAGAACTGGCTCATCTCTGAAGATGGACGTGGCCAGAAAAAGCCTGGAAGTAAGAACGGGAGCTCAGTCCGTTGTTGCAATGAATCATTCCCTGGACCAAATGGTGGCACATCAGGAAGGGTGCTGGTGCCAGCAGTGTCAAGCCCACAGCTCCCAAGATGCTGCCGCACTACCAGCTGGAAACAAACACTACTCTGTGCCTGAAAAAATCCTCCAGAGACAAAGGGAGTTGAAGTTCCTCTGTCTCTGGGGAGCTCTCCTGAACTGGCTGTCGAGGGCAGGAAGAGTTTTTTCTTAGCAGCTCACTGACTTCTGCAATGCCTCTGCTATAAATAAATCAGGATTTGCCAGGGAGTGCTCATGGTGCTTCCACTGCTCTGGTTTTGACTGGGATAAGGTGTCTTTCTTCCCAATAGCTGTCACATGTTGTTGGGTTTGGATGGGAATGCTGTGGATCAAACAGGGGTGGTTTGCTTTCCACTGAGCAGGACTTACCCTCTTCAAGGACTTTGCAGTGTCCCTTGGTACAATGCAATGTTTTCCACTGGGAAGGGAGGGATGAGTGTTGAAGACAGAGGCAAAGAATGCACTAAACCCCTGTACCATGTCTCTGTCCCTGTTTGTGAGGTGACCATCCACACCCTAGAAGGGGACAATGTTATTTCTACAATGTTTTTTTCCATTCATGTATTTTAAAACTCTTTTTATTGTGTCCCACATTTCTGGCCACCTTCATCTCCAGTTGAGCTTTCACCATACCAAATTTCTCCCTACAGTGGCAAGAAACATCTGTGTATTCTTCTCTTGACCTCACTCCCACTGGCCACACAACTTCCTTTTCCATCCTCTTTCCCAGAGAAGCTGCCTGTTCCGGGAGCCAGCCTTCTGCCTTGCCTGCTTGGGTTCCAACATTTGGGAATTGCCTGCTCCTGTGCTCTTAGGAGGTGATGTTTCCAAAGTGACCAGCAATGATGGACCCCAGCAGCCTCAACAACATTTTTTCCTGGGGACCTTGCGTACCAGTTCCCTGAGCAGCCTGAAGTCTGCTCTCCTCAAGCCCCGAGCTGAGGTTTTGCTGGCCCTTTTTCTCTTGTCATATGTTTGAACCTAAATTTAGTTGTGGTTGCTGTGGCCAAGATGGCCACCAATCCCCACTTGGCTCAGGGCATGTGGGGCTCAGAAGGAGGCCTGGCTCTGGGGGGGCTAAGCTAAAGAATCCTGGGCTGGGGGGGGGCTCCCCCCTTACTGGGAGGAGGCTTCCTCGGGAGGAAGAAGGGTCTGGCAAGAGCCACAAGGCCCCTGGCCAAGGGACGGCAGCGGGGGATGTGTCCATAGCAGATGCTGTCCGGAAGGAGCTTTGGGAAGGAGTGGGTGTGTGTACCATGATGGTCATGGATGGGGAGACAAAGAATGCACAACTCATGCTCCAGGTGCTCATGAGACAAACAGCCTCCTGTAATATTTAGAACTCACTTAAATACTCAGTTCAAATTTCCCAGGCTAGACAGCCATTGGCTGATACTTCTTTCCCTGCTCAGCGTCCTGGCCAGTGGTGTGCAGTGGTTCAGACATAAATTAGGCTAGCCACACTAGATTTGTGTTATGTCTAGATTTACTTCATCCAGTCCAGACCAGCTGCACTGTGACACTACTGCAACAATTCATCCTTTTCAGTTAAATTTAAAAAAAAATATAAATTGCTTTTTGTTGTCTTATCTGCAAGGGCCCTTTGCAGACATGATAGCAGGTACAGCATAGGTTTAATTTGAAGTTTTTGAATTAATTTGACAAACTTAGTTCTCTTCTGCTAGCAACATGCTTTGTGTACTAAATTGAGTTTGCAACACTCACTTCCAGGAACTGGCAGGTAAGATCACAATCCTTCAAGCTAACACGCCATGGGTTAACTCCTTATTGTTACAAGTTACAACTTAACATTAAAAACAAGAAACTGCTTAGAACTGACATTATTCTAGAACTCTAGAAACAAGAAACTAAAACATTCAACATTTAGAACCGTGAGAAAAACTCAGCAGAAAAACAATTTGAAAACAAACAGTTTTTAAATGAACTGTCCTTTTCAGGAGTCTCTGATTTCCATGAGGTAGATGAACAAGTTGTTCTGGTCACTCCTCTTCAATCTTCTCCATTACATCCATTGAGGTTCTGTCAGGAGGCTGTTGTTTGTGGTCCCGGGCAGGACATAGAGCAGGACAGACACATCTGGCAGGTACCCATTCTTTCCAGTGTCTGTGGAAACACAGGCATATCCCCTTCCCCAGGTAATGAAACTCCATGGGCCTCCCCACTTCTTAGTGAGAAGGTCTTTCACCATTACCTTGGGTTTAGGCAACTGTTCATCTCCAGATGATTGTAATGATAGAAAGGGATTTAAAATGACTGGGTTCTGGTGCTTTTCTGATACTGTTAGCTGATTTAGTTTGTCAATAGCCTTAGCTATCTTGCTCTGTGGTGTCTCACCAGACATTCCTGCCTTTTCTTTTTCAGTAATATGTTTTAAAGTGCCATGTGCTCTTTCCACAATGGCTTGTCCCATTGCTATTTGAGGAATTCCTGTGTGGTGTGCTACACCCCAGAGCTGTAGGAAATGTCTTGTTCTCTGTGAAGTGTATGCAGGGCCATTGTCTGTTTGGATGGTGTGAGGGATGCCCAAAACAGCAAAGGCTGACCGCCAATGTGCAATGGCATCCCGGCCCTTTTCTCCTGTGTGCACTGTAGCCCATATTGCTGATGAGAAGCTGTCAGTGGATAAGTGTACACATTGTAAGCGTCCAAATTCAGGGATGTGTGTGACATGGGTTGGGCAGATTTGAAAGGCATGCAGTCCACGAGGGTTTACCCCCAGCTGCAGTGGTGCAGTGTGGCCTTGGCGGTCAGCACAGGTGCTAACAATATTATGAGCCTCTGTGTTTGTCAATTGGAATTGCCGTTGTAGGGCTCAAACACCCTGATGGAAGAAATCATGTGATGCTTTTGCTTGTGCTAGTGTGTCTGGCTGTGGTGCTCTCCAGGCAGGGCTCACTAGCATATCTGCTCTGGCGTTGCCTTCTGTGATAAAACCTGGTAGATTTGCGTGACTCCTGATGTGTAAAATATAATAATGGTAGGTTCTGGCTTGGATGCCATGGCATAGAGTCTTTAGCAGATTGAATAATTGTGCATTATTGTGGGGGCTGGGAAACCAGCTGATTCAGAGATCCTGGCTCTCCCTTGGAGGCAAGGCACTTTATCTCAGAGAGAGAAAAGTGTCACTCCCAGAAATCTTGGAGTTAGTTCTGTTAAACTGTTACACTCCATTGGTGCTCTCCCCTGCCATTCCACCCTGATACATGTGTATCCCAGTTTCCCCCGCACCCCTCTCCTCCCCTATAAATACCCCAGTTTTTCCCCTGTTCGAGGAGAGCTGCTGTCACTGGCTCCCTTTGCCGAGGGCCCTGCTTTAATAAAGGCTAGTTCTCTGCACAACGCCACACAGCGCTCTAGTCTCTCTCTCCGTGTCGCCTGCACGCTGTTGCTGAGCTGAGCTGAAATCGCTCACCAGGCAGAGGATGTGCCTATGCCTCCGAGCAGTCCAACCTCGGACCTCTTCTTCCAGGTCATCGCGGCACCCCTGCCACCTCCGCCGCCACAGCAACTGGTGCTCACCACGAGGCATTCAAAGAAGCCGCTGGGGAAGCGTCTGCCTGCAGTTTGAACTTTGGAGCGTGTCACTGTTGGAGCTGCCACCCCTCGAGGAGACCTTCTTGCGTTTCAGCAAGAGGCGATCCAAGAGGCTGCGACCGGGACCTTTGCTTATCATCCGGGGCAAGGAGGAGGAGGCCTTGAGGACCGGCCGCCAGGTGACCACCCGCCCACCAGATTTCTTTTTGCCTGTTGGCATCTACCAAAGAGAAATTGTAAGTCGATCCCTTGAAGGGTTTTTGGGCTTTTGTTTCGTTGCTATTTTACTGCTGGGTGGGGAGTGAATAAGGATGGGAAATCAGTCCTTGAGATCGAGACTGACCCCTCCTGAGAGGGACTTGTACGTCCAAGTTGTGGGCGCCTTAAAAGCAGGAAATTTTAAGTTTTCTAAAGGGGAGTTAAAGAGGTTTATTCACTGGGTTTTTAAACATTTTAAGATGGATGCTGATTCTGTTAAATTGGGAAATTTTTAGGATAATGTGGGGAGAAGGTGTTCAAGCGAGGGGAGATTTTTCTGTTGCCAAGTTTTTTCCTGTGTTTCAAAATATTATCCTTTCATTGGAAAAAGAGGGGAAAAAGGTTGAGGGAGTTTCGGGTCCCCAGTTAAAACTCCCATCCCATCAACCTCTCCAAGTGCCCCTAAACCCTCTTCCCTATCTGAGGGGCAGTCGGCGGGTAGACGTAGCCTCCAGGCACAGGGTTGCTGCTGTCTCCCTGACACGCCGCCACCGTCTCTCTACCCTTACCGGGCTGGCACTGGCCATGCCGCTCTGGGTCTTTCCTCTAAGCTCTCCCCTATGCCCTCACACCCGGTTGTATCCCTCCCAGTTCCTAGCGTTAGTACAGATAGCGCCGGCAACGTGGCCAGCCCTGCCATTTTGTCCCACTCACACTCTGGTTTTCCTGCCCTTGAAGCCCAAAATGGCCACTTTCCCACCTCTACCCCTTCTCTTCCTGCCGTGCCCTGCTCCTCTTCCCATCCCACTGCGGCGTTGGGTGTAAACGCGTCGGGCCCCGCCCCATCCATCGGGAAACCCCTTCCCGTCACGGACCCCGGTCCTGCCCCTTCATGCCAGGGCCCTGCCCCCAACAACACGCCTGCTCCAGGGTCCCAACACCCCGGGACCAGGAATCACAAAGGGACCAACCCTGGGCACCCGAGTCGGCCCCGCGCTATCATCAAGCGCCCCCCATCTCCACAAGGGGATGAGAGCAGTGAATCTTCCTATTCAGATTCTGAATATGAAGATCACTGGGCTGAGGTGCAGAGGGAAGCCACACGGGCGGGGAACTCACCTCTGTCCCGGAAAATACTTGCCTTTCCAGTAAATACAGAGGAGAGACAGGGCAGGGGCACAAGTTGCTGCCTGGGGGTCCCTTCACTATAGGGAATTGCAGGAACTTTGTAAGGCTGCTGAAGAACATGGCCAGGGCTCACATTTTTTCAAACACTTGTTGGAAGCCTCCTTCACTGCCCACGTCATGGTCCCCCATGACATCAAAAATATTATGAACTGCCTTTTCTCCCCAGTAGAATATATGTTGTGGGAGAGGCAATGGAAAAAAAATCTAAAACAGTTGGCAGATGTCTATGCTAAAGATGCAAACCGACCAAATTTAACCTTGGAGCAATTAGCAGGAGAAGGCGATTTCCAAAAGCCCCGAGATCAGGCCCGGGATCTGCCTGAAGCAGCCTTACAGGATATTGCCAATGCTGCCAAGATATCTCTTTTTGCCACCCCTGATGACAAAGTGCCGAGGCAGTGCTTCACCAATATCAAACAAGGGGCTAGTCCTTTATTAAGTATATCGATAAGTGAAAAGTGGCCATTAAAAAGCAAATAGAGAGCCCTCAGGCGCAAAAGGAATTATTAGTAAAAATAGCAATGGCCAATGCTAATTCGGAGTGCAAAGCAGTCTTACGGGCCCTCCCACTGGACCCAGAAGCAACCATAGATCAGATGGTTGAAGCCTGCACCAAGCACTCCTCTGCCTCAAGTGAGAATACAGTGGCACTTGCAGTAGCTAAGGGAGTGGCAGAAGTGATAGCTGGAGTTTATGCTGCAGACCCCAATAGAAATCGTTGTTTTAACTGTGGTGAGCCTGGACATTTCTTCAAGAACTGTCCGGAGAGACGTTTTGTACAACCACCTGCCCACCAACGGTTACCCAGACCAAATTGGCGTTCAGGAAACTTCAAGCAGAGCGCGGAACGGCCCCGCGCTCTGACATCAAATCAAATGCTGCACTGCTCCACCCCTCCTGCCAAATCCACCATCCTGCCTCCACGGGGACCCCAATCTCAAACCCAGCAGGTGGAGCGCTTCAGATGGGAACCTGGTGCCAATTGGTAACTAGACTCTCTTTACATATGAAGGGTGACTGTATTTACACAATCCCCACAGGGAAACATGGACCACCAGGTGGTCCCTCCAGCAGCTTAATACTTGGGGATCCAACCAACTCTCCGGGACAAATTCATACCCTTCCTGAGGTTCAAACTATATACCCTGGAGATGAAATTTCCATCTTCCTGACCTGCATAGACCCTCCTTATTATTTAAAGGAACAGACTCCCATGGCACAGGCCTTTTTACTTCCCAACGACTGCCCGGAACAGGTTCCCCTCAACCCCAGCGCTATGTGGACTCAGGTTGTGGGCTCCAGTAAACCCGTCATAGACTTCAGCCTGTTTTGCAAAGGGGAAAAAATCCAGGGCCCAGGAATGCTGGACACCAGAGCGGATGTCACCATCATCGCCCGCGCCGAGTGGCCAGACAACTGGGAGTTACAACCTGTGGCAGGCATGATTTTGGGAATTGGAGGGATGACAGCTTCCATGAGGAGCAAGTGGAATGTTGTCATTGAAGGACCCGAGGGGAAAATGGCAACCATTAGGCCATTTGTAGTGAGGGCACCAATCACCCTCTGGGGAAGGGATCTATTGTCCCAATGGGGATTGGGACAATCTCTGCAGATTCCCAGCAGGGATTTTTAGTGGGGGTCACTGAGGAGTGGGCCAAGCCTACCATCCCTCACCTCACCTGGAAACAGCACCATCCAGTGTGGGTTGCTCAGTGGCCCCTATCTGAGACAAAATTGTGCGCACTGGAAGCCCTCGTGGAGGAGCAGCTTGCCAAGGGCCACATCACTGAGTCCAACAGCCCTTGGAACTCCCCTGTCTTTGTTCTACGTAAACCAGGCAAGGACAGGTGGAGACTCCTCCACGACCTTAGGAAGATCAACGATGTCATCGAGGACATGGGACCCCTTCAGCCTGGTATGCCCTCCCCTTCAATGCTCCCTTGGGATTGGAAGCTGGCCATCATTGACATCAAGGACTGTTTTTTCCACATACCCCTCCATCCTCGAGACACCCCCAGGTCTGCATTCTCAGTTCCCTCCCCAAACAGACAGGCGCCTTTAAAGAGGTACCATTGGCTGGTCCTCCCACAAGGGATGAAAAATTCGCCCACCATCTGCCAATGGCACGTAGCCCACATCCTGTCACCTGTGAGGGCCCTGTTCCCAGATGCCATCATCCTCCATTACATGGATGACATCCTGGTTTGTGCTGCTGACGACGACTGTCTGCACCGGACTTTACAAAAAACTATCCAGACAATTGAGGACGCGGGGTTTGAAATCCAAGAAGACAAGATCCAGCACACCTGCCCTTGGACCTACCTGGGACTCTGGATCCGTGAGCAGACCGTCGTACCCCAGCAGCTGACCATCAGAGACGACCCCAAGATCCTGCGGGACTTACATCAGCTCTGCGGGTCCATCAACTGGGTACGCCCTCTGCTTGGGGTAATGACGGAAGTTCTTGCGCCCCTATTCAACCTGCTCCACAGCAGCGAGACCCTCAATTCACCACGCTCCCTCACGCCAGAGGCCCGGGAATCCATCACCAAGGTCCAGGAGGTCCTGTCTTCGTGGCAAGCCCACAGCTATGAGCCCGGCCTGCCTTTCCCACTGGTTATCCTGGGTAAGGCCCCGCGCTTACACGCGCTCATTTTTCAATGGGACATAGCATTGAAGGATCCTCTCCTTATCATCAAGTGGATCTTTACACATAACCAACCTACTAAGACCATTATCACTCCACAAGAAATCATGGCTGAACTCGTTAAAAGAGCCAGAGCCCGTCTCCACACTCTTGCGGGTTGTGAGTTCACCTGCATCTTCCCCCCATTGACAACTGGAGATTTGGAGCCTTTGCTCCAAACCAATGAGAGCCTTCAGTTCGTTCTTCATAGCTATTCAGGCCAAATTTCTATACATCCACCTGGCCACAGACTTTTCAAAACCACATTTAATTTGGTTCCCAAATTATTACAGAGCAAAACACTGCTCTAGGCTCTGCCATTTTTTACAGACGGCTCGGGGAAATCCCACAAGACAGTCATGATTTGGAAAGACCCCAAGACACAGAAGTGGGAGTCTGATGTCCAAGTGGTTGAGGGATCACCACAGATTGCTGAATTAGCAGCCGTTGTCAGAGCTTTTGAGAAATTCCAAGAACCTTTCAATCTGGTGACCGATTCGGCTTATGTGGCTGGAATAGCTAGGACACACATTTCTGAAAGAGGTCTCTAACCCACATTTATGCAAATTGCTTTCTGAATTAATATACCTTATCTCCCACAGAAAGCAACCACACTATGTCATGCTTGTGAGGGCGCACACCGACCTCCCAGGTGCCGTTGCTGGATGAAACAGGAGGGCAGACACCTTAGCCATGCCTGCTGGAGCAGCCATTGTCCCGGACAATTTCGCTCAAGCAAAACTGTCCCACCAGTTCTTCCACCAAAACGTGCCTGCACTGATTAGAATGTTCAAACTACCCAGGGACCAGGCTAGGGCAATAGTTGCCACCTGTCCCAATTGCCAATCATTCCAGATACCTGTCGTTAACTCCGGGGTTAACCCCCGAGGACTTAACAGCTGCCAGATATGGCAAACTGATGTCACTCACGTCCCGTCCTTTGGGAGAGTTAACTACGTACACGTCTCAGTGGACACCTTCTCTGGTGCAGTGTTTGCCTCAGCCCACTCAGGAGAAAATGCCAAGCATACCATCCAACATTTTCTCCTTGCGTTTGCTACCCTGGGAATCCCGGAACAAATTAAAACAGACAATGGACCCGCTTACACCTCTCACAAATTAAGAGACTTTTTCAATCAGTGGGGAGTGAAGCACACCACGGGCATACCGCATTCTCCTACAGGGCAATCAATTGTGGAGAGGACCCACCAAAACCTGAAAAAAGTCCTTGATCAGCAGCAGGGAGGAACAGAGATCATTCCTCCCATTGAGAGGCTCTGGAAAGCTCTGTAGGTCATGAATTTTCTAAACTGTTCATCTACAGAGTCTGACCCCCCTGTAATACGGCAACTTCTCCAATTTGACCCATGCCAAACTCACCGAGAAGCCGCCGGTGCTGATCAAGGATCCTGAATCGCAAATGACATCAGGACCTTTCCCATTGATTACCTGGTGGAGAGGGTATGCGTGTGTGTCCACACCATCAGGACCTAAGTGGCTCCCAGGGAAAAATGTAAAACCTTATTTAGGCCCTACAAACCCTGCACCAGACTCATAAACTTCAAAGTCTCCTGAGACCCACACAGGTCCAGAAAAACAACAGACCACTGCAGCCTGGAAACGGAGACGTTGCCGGAGTCCACCAAACCGACCTGCCACCAGACCATCAACCAGAAGCCAAACCGTCCTGCTACCAGGACCGCAACAAGACAAGAGCCAACGTCAAGCCCGACACTGGGACATTGCACAAGTTTTCTTAACTCTCTCCCCCTCCCTTTTCCCTCTCTCCCTTCCCCTTCTTACCCTCATTACCTAACCCAAATTGCCAGTTTACACCAACATGCAACTCAATGCTGCTGCTGGTGTCTGGTCATGTGTCCCCTATGCACAAAATAGCCCCACCAGCAACCAACTACCTCATCCCCAATGCCCATTCCCTGCTTATAGTTATTTTTTTTTTAGAAAGAGGGGGGAGACAGGAGAGGAAGGGGAAAAACAAAATAGTCCACCCCCCCCCCCCAAAAGTCAGAGCTAATCTTTTTATGTTTTGTTATAGAAAATGGAGAGCAAAATCATCCTTGGGTTCCTGACATTCCTGACCATCTGGATGCTCCTGAGAACATCAGCTGTGGATGCCTGGCTAGTAGCACAGCCCCAGGAGAATGTGTGGATCACCCTCGCAAAGACTCTCAAACAAGAACACATGTGCTTGTCCATGGGCAGCGCCACCAACCCTCTGTCATCCTGCCTGGTAGGGATTCCTTTAAAGCCTCATGAATATCCTTTCACAGGGAAAGAACCCAACCCGGTAGACATTTGGGACGAGTGGACAAAGATCTTACCCCATGCACCAAGGAACCCCAGGAATTGGAGCCTTTGGGGTCCTCCAAGGCTACCTATTGCGTCAATTTTGATTATCACCTGTTGGTATATTTTATATATTAGTAAAGGCCTGTCTGCACAAACCAGTCTTTGAAATAAGTCGTGGTATTGAAGGCTAAACTCCTTGAAACCTTCCTGCAGAAGAGAGAGTAAAGCAAAACAATATCCTTGTGTACAGGAGAAAAAATGTAAATCTGTGTGTATTAGCCAATGGTAATTTGCTTAGCCCACAGACCCTGTAGAACCCTATAAAAGGTGTGTTAAAGATAGAAATAAACGGTGTTCACTTCTACTTCTGAGAAGGGTGGTGAAAAAGCTGGTGGTCTCTCAATATTTGGCACCCAAACTGGGACACCCTGCGGGCAGAGGGGCTTCGGCGGGTCCACGCATGGTGGGACAGAGCCATGGACCGAGGTTGGTGGAGCAGATCTGAGCACAGATAGATGCTGCCTTGGATCGGTACCGGATAGGCAACCTGAACGTGGTGAGACGCGATGCGGTTAGACGTGGAAATTCAGGTTGCTGGGGGAGTCCGAGGGGCGGAAGTGTTGTAGAGGGGTCGCGACCTTCCCCCCCGCCATTTGCCGCTAGCATGGAAGTGGAATTTGCAGCGGTGAAAAATCTGCTTCTTTGTGTTCTCATTAAACGAGGTGAAGCAGTCCGGGAAAAAGACCTGGATATGCTCATTATATGGGCTAATTTTCACAGGCATTTGGCAGTGCCTCCACTGATCTTTGCAGTGAAGGAATGGACAGATTTAAGGGCTCTGATATGGGAAACGACAATCATGGAAAAGAGCAAGGACACTCTGTCTCTCGGTCGAACTTGGCAGATTGTAATTAATACCTTAAAAAACAATAAAACGTGATATGCTGGGGCTGTGGGCCCTGTAATTCTACCTGCATCACAGTGGCAGATGCCTTTACCTCCCACTGCTGGGGAAGCACTCCTATCTGTGCTGCCCTTGGAGAGAGGGAGGGAGAGTCAGAGAGAAGAAAATAATGAGAAGGAAGTTCCACAGCGAACGCTGAAACAACGGACAGAATCTGTTCAGTTATGGCAGGATGTGATACATCCGGAACTATTTGCTTCACTTTTGGAGTCACTCTTAACACAACAATCTTATTTAAGTTCCAACTTTACCACCCTGGAAGAAAAGAAGCCTAATTTAGACTGGTTTCTACCCGAACCAGGGGGACATGGGGAAGCACTGAGGTGTGTGCAGAGAACAAAGGCACCCTGGGGGCAGAGGCAGTGCAAGAAAAGTTCCAAGGCCACGCTGAACAATTACAGAAGCAGTTGAGCAGAAACAGGTGGCTCAGACAGCTTCAAAGAGAGACAAAATAGCCAAAATGTCGCGAACTATATGGTATCTAGTTCAAAATTCATCACTGTAATTAGAAGTTGGTAAGCTGCAATGGTCGCCGTTGGTAGCACCTGGCCGTGAGAGACTTTTCGTGTAACATCGCCTGCTTTTGTAAAATCATGCCCTTTTCCCTCTATCTGCAAACAACGAGAGTGAAATTGAGAGAAAAAACTGTATGTGTTAAAGTTAACTTTGTGAGGCTTTTTTTCTTTTTTCTCTCAGTTTTTCCTCTCTGCGAGAGTATGTGGAGAATGTGAAGAAAGATAACAGCAGCAGAGAGCAGCAGCAGGGCGGGCAGTCCACCCCCCCACTCCGTCTCTAAGAGAAAGGACCGGGATAGTACCCAGTTTGTGGAAAAGTCATGATTCATTGGTTTTTTAAAATGTTTTTATATACCCTTTTAGAGTTAATTTTGTGTTTTAAGTAATTACGAGTTTATGCAGTTGCAGTTTTTAGAGTTCTGCTAGAGAAATTATTGTGATTCTTTGAAAGTTAAAAAAAAAAGAAAAGAACAAGGTGTTTAAGGTGAATATTAACGAAGTTGTCTTACAATAATTAGTTTTAAAACCTAAGGTTAAAACATGGTGTGATTTACAGCTAC
This sequence comes from Poecile atricapillus, assembly GCF_030490865.1. Classification (NCBI taxonomy): domain Eukaryota; kingdom Metazoa; phylum Chordata; class Aves; order Passeriformes; family Paridae; genus Poecile; species Poecile atricapillus. The sequence goes on along the minus strand of NC_081249.1, from coordinate 128,877,997 downwards.
TAGGAAAACCTTCCAAGTAATGTTATCTACAGAAGAGATTTGTGGTTTAAAAAATAATTAGTTAAGAGAACTTTACTGTACAAGACAAAGTTAAGTTAGAGCATATATTATCTATTTGCTTCTTTTCTCCACAATTTTAATAAGGTAATTTCAATGTGAGTCCTTTTGTTATATAAAACACATATAAGTGCATATATACCAATTTGGATTTTGGACTTTAGTTTAAGAATTGGACTTAATGCTTCTGAAAAGTGCTACAAAAGCTGAATGGCAACTTGCCAAATCCTCTGTTGTTGTGGTTTTTCTCTGGAAAACTGCATTTTAAAATCCTAACCAACTTAAGCACATACTAGGCAAATTCCTGTTAGGAATAAGTATTTTTAGTAACATTTGCAGTTATTGTGAGTTATTCTCAAAGCTAGATGACATAGAATTGTGATGTATTTGTTACATTTTTATAATCTTTATAGTGAATCCATGTTACTGTTATACTGTGTTTAAAAGGTATATATCAAACTTTTAGTTGCTTTTTGTAGTAACAGAATAAGATTAAGTTATGTTTTCATTTAATATAGATTAAGTGTTAATAGAATTAAGAATAGTCAAGTTTTATTATGCTTAGGCTTGAATGTTTTAAGGTTAAGTTTTGTAACTTAGATATTCTTTTAAGGTTAAGTTTTGTTATTTCATTTTGTTATAATTAGTTTTTATTAGGTTTAAATATTGTTTAATTTAAATTGTTTTATGTTTTATTGGAGACACTTGTCTAAACTGCAAAGTATAGTTATTTTCCTAGAGAGAGGAAGATAGCTACAAGTGAAACAGCTGTGATAGAACGCTTATGAACACCTGCTTGTGGATAAAAGTGAATGCAGTCTGTGACACCCTTGACTTCATCGCGAGTTCTATTGGTTGTTGCAATCTCTGCAGTTTTTATAGCTTGTTAGCTTTATAGTTTGTTATAGCTTTCTTATTTTTCAGTGTTTCCAGAATTTTAAGAAGATGTACCATTGCCGAGGATCAGCTGCCATGGGAGAGGCTTTGGATTAAACCAACTGCTGCATGGTTTAATTGGTCTGGTACCTAAGGCTTCTGATCATTTGCTTTGTACAAATGCATTTTAACAGTTTGCTGTGCTGTAAGCATCTCATAGCTGCTACTACTGAGAACCTTGTTTTAGAAATGAGTTAAGAGGCATCATTCCAGTTTAAAGCCTAGGTCCTGGCCAAGCCTTGACTTTACCTGGACAGAATGTTTGCCTGCAGATCCAGATGTTTTCTGTACCAAATCAGTATTTGAGTCACTTTTTGACTCAGCAGTTTGACCCTATTAATATGACAGCTGGATCAACTTTGAAGTGGGTTTGGAGAATCATTTCTGGAGGTGGTTATCCAATCCTTCACTGATGATTTTTTGTTGTTTCTGTTTGTTTGCAAACTATGGGATGCTGGTGCAGTGTTTTAGTAATTAATAGTAGTTTTATATTACATATGTTATTAATAATGTTCATGATTTAATTGATTTTTAACTACTATAGGTTCTTATTCATTGTGTATATGGTTTTGTGTTGATGTGTATAACAGAAGTACATCTCATTTTTATTTTTTGTTAAGAAAACGGGGGAAATGGATGCCCTAAAAGCATTTGATTAGTGTAACTCACTAACTTCAAGGAGAGAAGTCTCTGTGTTTTGTTGGCAGGTTCAAAAAGGTCACCTGTTTATCTGACCAGACTATGTGCCTCTGAACACATGAGATCCAGTGAACAGAGAAGTCACCACACAGCCTTAGTACTCCAGACATGGATCAGAAGTGGACCTGTCAGGACACAGTTGTGTCTGAACACTACACAGACAGTTTACCAACAGAAATTTTATGTTGTTATTATGATGTTGTGTCTCTACCAATTTTTCAGTTATCCTTTGTTTTAAGATTTAGAAGGATCTGAAGAACAACCTGAACATCGAAGCCCTCAGTCACCGATCAGCTGCCAGCTGACACCACGGGAGCAGTGAACGTTCCAAGACTGAATCGTGTTAAATCATAGTCTGTTTGTGAAGGAAATTCTGTAGAAGATCTAAGAAAAGTGTAGAGACTCCATCTAACAGTATATAACGCAAATTGTAGTTGTGTGTTTACCCATTCAGCAAATTGCTTTCACGCTTAGACTACATATGTACGAGAGCACGTGTGTTAAAAGTAGTTATATAATAGTTTAAGATAAAGTGTTTAGCCTGTGTAGTAATTGTTATATTAGTATAAATTATAAGCATTCCCTGTTGCTGCTGAAGATGAATAGATCACACGGACACAGGTCGAGGTGTGGTGAAAAGAAGAGAGAGTTTATTTTTCCTCCCAGGATTTATAGGTTTCTGACCACAGCCAGGGATTGGATGGTCAGGATAAGACTTTCTCACTGCACTGGCCATGAGAGATGCCCATCACAAGACATGTAACAGAAAGAATGTACACATATCTATGTTAACAGTTACTGTCCTGGGAAAGTCCTTAGAAAACCATGTTAGCAAGCTCAGAAGCTGAGTTTTCAGGGCGACATTCCCCTCTTCAACAGCTAGTGTAAACATCTTTGAAAGTTCATTTAACATTAATATCTTAATTATGAGTTTGCAAATATGATGTCATTTGCCTAGAACAAACTGCTTATAGTAATTGTGCTGTGTATAGTCCCGACCAGCTGTCTGCTAACTAACATCCAAAAGCGACAGAACATATGGGTCACTCTGGCATATTGAACTGGCTAAAGGTCAATGTGTCTGAGCCTAGCCACACCTGGAGATCCTTTTCACATCTGTCTTGTAGGAGTCCCTGAATGGGATCCTCAAGTTTAAAGGTTTAATTAGTAACGAGGCTCGACTGAATCAATTGGCAGATGTTGGAGTCTGAGATACAGACTGTGTGCCCTTGCTTTTAATATTTAGTTCCAAGATTCAAAGAAACACTGAATTTCATATAATATGAAATTCATGTGCATGTTTTCATGGTGATACATGAAAACAAATGTTAAAGTTAGATAGGAAATGTGTAAATGTGTAGATTAGAAAGTTTCTTAAATCACTGGGTGAAAAAGTAGTTTAGAGAACAGGAGACAAGATGGAGGATTTAGGGTGTTGTCTCTTATCCTTCTTCTTTCTTCTTCATGTTCTTCTCCTAGGGGTGTTTGGGTAGTAGTAGGTGATTGGGTAGAAAATGTCACAGTGCAGCACACAGGTGTTGGGTCATTGGGTCACTAAGGAAAATAGTTTAGTTGGCACCTGTTAATTGGGTAAATAGACATATAAAAGACCTTGAAGAAGATCTTTGTTAGCCATTTTACCCCTTTTCTATCATAGTGCACATAGCTCCTTGTACCTTGTAATGCTGATAAGAAAAAATAAACAACTGAGACCGAACGAGAGAAAAAACCGCCTCCCTCTCATCAATCTTCAGTTCAAAGGGAAAAAGAACCCAAATCAAAAAGTCCACAAACAGACAAATGGCGCCCAACGTGGGGCACTTTGAACTGAAGGCTCCTGTTCAGAAAAAAACAAACAAACAAACAAAAAAGAAGAGAAGACAGCGGAAAGCTGGAAAAAAGAGAAGACAGCGGAAAGCTGGAAAACTCCCTGGAAAGGGGAAAAAGAAGATCTCGGTAATCCCAGTGCTGGTGAGAGCGGACAAGCCAAGACAGACATCTGTGAGCTGTGGAACGGATCACGGATAGAGGAGCTGAGAGAAAGCTGACCCTGAGGTCAGGTAAGCCGTTAAAAGGGAGCAAAAATATGAGAAACATGTCCAAACCTGAGGGGGAGGTTTTGGCTACCTTGGAAGCTATGGTAAAGGAACACCCGCTCTCTGTATCCACGGATGAGTTTAAAAGCCTTCTATCCTGGGTACGAGTAGAATTCCCTAATGTGAATTCAGAGAATATTTTTACCCCAAGCCTGTGGGAGAAGATAAACGTGAGAGTATATGAAAAAACCACTCTTAGAGACGAGGTAGCAGCTGAACTTCTAACAGCTTCTGCAGTGACTTATGAAGTCATCGCCTGTAAATGGGAGTCTGAAACTCAGGCAAAGGACACTATGGGTCCAGAAAAACAGAAGGGTTTGTTTCAGTCAGATGCGGAATGCTTATTACCGCACACTGTAAAGTCTGTATCAGACTTCCTGAAATCTACCTTAGGAATGTCTAAGCCTGTTGAAAGCCCAGAGAAACAACTATACAGAGACGAGGAGGCGATTCAAAAATGCGGGCAAAAAGAATTTGCAAAAAGGGGTCTTAGAGCTTTTGCAAGAGTGTCTCAGTTCTCTTGGAGCTGTTCCAGCAGCCGGTATGCTGGTGCCGGCAGAAGAGGGAGGGGAAACTTCCTTGGCCGCCTGCGTGCCGGCAGCCGAGTCCCTTTCCGGCCCTAGGGGGGTGGAGGGGACAGCCCTGTCCCCCCTGGGAGGGTACGGGGGGGTTCGGCCCGACCCAGAGCAGCTCGGGACCTCCACGGGCACGGCGGTCCCTGCGCCCCGCCTGCCAGGGGTGGGCTTGGAGCCACAGCTGTCAGTCAACGTGACGTCAGCAGTGACGCAACCACAGCCGGAGCTCTATACCCCGCCTGCGGCACCACCCCCAGGCCAGCCCTCATCAGGGGTGCCCATGACATCACAGGGAGGCGTGGTCCCGTCCCTCTGTGCCCAGCCCGGAGCCGGGGCACAGGCGGGTGGAGAAACCGAGCCTCGGCCTGCACCGAGCGCTGCAGCGGCACTTTTAAAATTGAATTCGCTTGACAATACAGCTGCGGCAGAGCAACAACATCTTGAAAAAACAACAGCTTCACCACCGCAGATAGTTTCACTGGACACCACACAAAGCCAAGAGTCTTTTGAGCACAGCCGTGCTAATGCACAGTTCTGTCAATCTACAAATCCTCCCACAGACATGGACACAGAGTTACTGGACATATCAGTACAAAGTCCAGCATCTCTCAAATGGTTTCAGAAAAATAGCCGAAAAGCCAAAATCAAAAGCATTGTAAGATGCATTGCTGGCTGATCTGCAAATTAGAGCAGTCACAAGCTTCAGAGAGAAGCCCCTATTGAAGTGCCTTCAAAAATAGATTTAAAAGTTTAAAAATGTTGCATAATAGAATGCATATGGATGTTGTATTTCTAATGATATCTGTTGATTTTGTTTTTACAGAATAACGTAGAAAAACATGATACTTAAGCATCCCAAAAAATTTAAAAAAATTAGGTTCTGTTTTAGTATTCTTAATACATGAAGGTTTTAAAAATGTTATCTTCTCTATGTATCTACTGATAATGTAATATTGTATGATATGGAGTGATCAAGTATTACTGAAATTACAGTTAATTTCTGCAAGATGCATTTCTTTAAAATTAAGTTGAAAAATCATATGATTAATCCTACAGAAAAAAGATTTAATGACAGGTTTCTTTCATTTTTAACCTTTCATTTGAATAAGTGTATTGTAGATTTAGTTCAATACAGTTTTCAGTAATCTCAAAGTTATATTAACCATATATTACCCATTTGCTTGGTATTTTTTTTACAATTTTAATAAAGAAATTTTAATGTGAGTCCTTTTGTTATATAAAAAAAAACAAAAAAACAACCAAAACCAAACCTGTATAACAGCATATATACCAATCTGGATTTTAGTTAAAAAAGTTAAACTTAATGTTTCTGAAAAGTACTACAAAAGCTGAATCGCAAATTACCAAATCTGTGGTGTTGTATTTTTTCTCTAGTAAAACTGCATTCTAAAAATCCTAACAAATTTAAGCATATACCAAGCAAATTCTTGTTACGAATGGTATTTTTAATAACATGTGCAGTTATTATAAATTATTCTCAAAACCAGATAACACAGAATGATGATAAATTTGTTGCATCCCTATAATCTCTATAGTGAACCAATATTCCTATTATATTGTGTTCAAAGAAGTGTATACCAAACTTTTAATTGCCTTTTTTTATAATAACAGAGTAAGATTAAGTTGTGTTTTCATCTAATATAGATTGTGTTAATAGAATTAATCAAAGTTAAATTTCACTATGTTTAAGTTTGAGTGTTTTTAAGTTAAGTTATAACTTTGGTATTTTTTGATTTTAAGTTTTGTTACTTCCTTTTATCATAATTAATTTTTAACAGGTTTAAATTTAAATTGCTTTATGTTTTATTGAAGATGTTTATTTAAATTGCAAAGTATAATTATTTTCCTATAGAGATGAAGATAATTACAACTGAAACAGTGGTGACAGAACACTGGTGAACACCTGCTTAAGAATAGAAGTGAATGCAATTTGTGACACCCGTGATTTCACTAGAAGTTCTATTGTTTGTTATAATCTCTACAGTTTTAGTTTTCTAAAAGTTGCATAAAAAACTTAGTGATTGTTATTTACAAAAAAATTTAAAGTTTTTCACTTTAATTCATTTTTAGTCACTAAGACGTGAATATTTTAAATTTATCTTGATTTCCTCAGACACTCACTGATGACATATTCATTCTATAATGTAAATTTATAGATTTCTATGATGAGCATTATGTATAAAGTGTCATTGTATTTACAGGCAGCTTTATACATATTTTAATATATCTTTGTGTAATTACCTTTTAGACACGTGTCATTTGAGATTTTTTTTGTTTTCTCACTACAGATGCATCTTGGTAAATAAGTTATGCAGCTGCTTCTACACAGAGTTTTTTTGTCTTGGTTTTTACTCTTTTCCTTGTTTAAAAAGATTTGCATTTGCCTAATCCAATGTATCTTTATTATTTTAGTTTCCAAAATTCTAGGAAGATGTGTCATGGTTGAAAGTCAAGGGTTATGAAAGAAACTTCAGATTGAATTGACTACTGAATGGTTTGATTGGTCGATTGCCTAGAACATCTGATCATTGTTTTATACAAATGCCTTTTAAAAGTTTGCTGTGTTTTAAGCATCTTATAGCTGCTATTTTTAAACCCCTTGCTTTGAAAATGAGTTAGGAGACATCTTTCCAGATGAAGCCTAAGGCTCTGGCCAAGCCTTGACTTTACCTGGATGGAGAATTTACCAATAAACCTAGAAGTTTTCTGCATCAAAATAATATTCAGGTCAATTTGACTTGGCAATTAGTGAATTAATATAGCAGATGGATTTTACAGTGAGCTTGGAAAATTGTTATCCAGACATGATTTTCCAATCTTCCATTGATTTATCAGCTGTGGCAGACTCTGGGATGAGAGTATATATTTAGTACATTTAGCAATTCATATTACAGATTATTTAGATAAGTTTAATATCGCATAATATTAATTATGCATCTTCTTAATAAGTTTTTAATTTCTGTAAAAGTGTTATTTCCTATGTGTATACATGTGCAAGTGTTTTACTTTGATGGTTTTTCATTTTCATAACAAAAAAACAAATACCTTACTTAATTATATAAAGAAAAAGGGGGGGGACCAAGGCTATGCCTCGGAAGTATAAAAACCTTATATATCTTAAATTTTTGGAAAAAACGTAAAGATCTTATATCTATTGCAAATAATTCTTGAACAGTCCTTTTTAAACAAGTCTTTTACAAAGCCAATTCCATCAATTACCAGGTATTGTTCTAACAAGTACTCAAGCAAAGTTAAGAGAGAATTCTTTGCGTCTAGTCAAAAGTTCAGAAACAAGATTAAAAAATTCATTTCAATTAATAATTTGGAGGAAAGTCTATGTTTGTGTATTCACAGGTTCAAAGCAGAAGTAACTTCCTAGAGAAAAACATAGAAACTCATCAGCTGCAGAGACAAGCAGACAGCCCAAAGAGCAGAAGAGCGAGCACGCTGATGTGAACTGTATCAAGACCACAGCTGACAGCAAAACAGCTTGGATCCCACATGCAAGAACAATGGACTTTGGGTTCCAAGTGAAAAAGTGGGAAAATGAATATTGTAAAGCCTCATTTGTTAAAACAGGAGTGAAGGAAAAATAACCCTTCTTGAAAAGTAATCCAAAGAAAGATTTAGGTTGTTTTTTTTTTGTTTGGTTTTTTTTTTTTTTTTTTTTAATAACAACAGACAGGCAATGTTGCAAGAGTGCAGTTGCACTGTTGGCTTCACATTAAGACAACTTGAAGCCTGTTGGCAAGCAAAAATTACCAAAGTTCTCAATGTTACCATAGAGCCCTCAGAGGAATTAGATTTGTTAAGTTCCACCAATACCTCAGGTGGATGGATAATGTTTGAACCCCAAACAAAAGCCGTTCTAACAAAGTAATGCAGCACTGGGCTGCAGTCAACCCCATGGCTGATGTCGTTACTACCACTGAAAGTAAAGCCTTTATTCGTGGTGCAGTCTCACAGGACAATTACCAAAGTGATTACCTAGTTCCATATTCCTAATCTGTGGAGATAGAGCATGGAATGGAATTCCTGCTAATCCACATAGAAGACTCTGTTATCTTGGGAAACTTACTTTGTTTCCATCCAAGCTTACACCAATTGCTGAATGTAGCTGACAAAATAAAAAACATCAAACAGTCAAAGAGAAGCCTGAATGAATTAAGGCTTGGCAACTCTATAAAGGCTCGCTTGTTAGACTAAGAAAGAATTGAACTTAATATCCACAATGTTAAGTGAGCTTTCAGCCGATGTGAGTAGTGTACGTTATGCAGTATTAGAAAATTGAGCTGCAATTGACTTCTTGCTCTTAGCACAAAGACATGGTTCTGAGGAATTTGAAGGCATGTGCTGCTTGAATCTTCCTGATCATTCAGTTTCCATCCATGAGCAACTACAACAGCTACAGGATGGGTTACATGCCCTGAAAGAAGATAGTGACCCCATTGGAAGTTGGTTCGGCAGCTGGGGTATCACTGGATGGTTGAAGTCTCTTGTGCTACAAGGAGGACGGACTTTACTTATAGTGTTAATCGGGGTGACAGTCTAAGTTGTATGTTATCTCGTCTTCATAAGAGTATAGAATGAGTCACATCCAAAGCCTGGTTTGTGCAAAAAGAGAAAGGGGGAATTGTTGATATGTTTTATATATTAGTAAAGGCCTGTCTGCACAAGCCAGTCTTTGAAATAAGTGGTGATATTAAAAGCTAAAGTCCTTGAAACCTTCCTGCAGAAGAGAGAGTAAAGCAAAACAATATCCTTGTGTACAGGAGAAAGAACGTAGACCTGTGTGTTTTAGCCAATGGTAGTTTTCTTAGCCCACGGACCCTGTAGAACCCTATAAAAGGTGTGCTAAAGATAGAAATAAACAGCGTTCACATTTACTTCTGAGAAGACTGGTGAATAGCTAGCGGTCTCTCAATAAAGAGTGAAGTTGGATTCACACCAATAAGATCAAAAGACCTAAGGACTGGACTGTAACACCGAAACCGAGTGATACCAACTGGACTCTTAAGCAGAGATCGGGCGGTAATGAACTGAAACAATCCAAATGATCCAAGGGATGAGCTAAGAATCACACCTAACTGGGAAGTAAGACCAAGCCTGTATCAGTAGTTTCAAGTCCTGCCTGGACAAGTTCTGGGACACCTTCGATATCCACCTTGGGGAGGAAAACTCCCACTCCAAACAGGTGGATTGGGGCTGTTTTGGTTGGGAGATCCTCATATATTTTTGCTTTTGCCTGTGATTTGTATAAAGGAGGGGGGAGAATCACAACTTCCATCAGTGCCACATCATATACCTAGTCTAAACCATCCCAATACGAGACATGCTAGCTAGATTAAATATAAGTGTTTAAATTAGAGAAAAATAGGTATTGTGGTTCACAAAGTTAAGCCTCTCATTGGAGAGGCAGGAAGTGTTGTGTGCCAAATCTCTTAAAAATAACTTAAATGATAACTTTTGCTTTGCAGATGGGAAATTACTAGTGCCTGTTGAGTGGGAAATACCTGAGGAATGGTGGGAAACTACTGTTAAAAGGTGTCGAAAAGGATTTTCTTAGAAATTAGAAAAGAGGAAGTGACCAGGAAAGAGGAAGTGACCAGGAAAGAGGAAGTGGCCAGGAAATAGGGGGCAAGACCAGATTGGCCACTACAACTCGCCACTGAGAAGAATATAAAACACCTGCTGTGAGCTGCAACCTCATAGGCAGGATTGGTGGGGGTGTAAGCCATACTGGACCTCTATTATTCCTTCTTCTGTCACTTATCTTTTTCCCTTTTGAGATGCCAGCAAAGCCATGTTACAAATGCTATCAAAAGCTTTACATGGAAGGACACCGGGCTTCCTTTTTATTACCCACACAAATATCAATAGTCACTGCTATAACCCATCCAAGCTAGGTATTAGTATACGTAAAGAGAAAAATATTAGATGACAGACAATCTAAGAACAAGGGGTATCAGACTGAAAAACAATTACCTGAAAAGAGAAAAATTCATTTGCTTCACGGTTACCGCCAGAGAAAAGAACCAAGATTTGGTAAGAGAACAAGTGGTAAGTAAAAAGATAAAGCCAACACAGCAACCTAGACCTGTATTAACCTTATGTCAAGACCTGGGTGCAAGGCTCAAACAGAAATTGAATAGAGAAAATTTCTTAATGAAGTGAAAATACTCCCTGTAAAAAGTAAGATAATCTATTAGGAATAAGATAGTGGAAAAAGTTAAACTTCCTTTTGTGTGTTATAGCTGGTTTAATTTTTTTGTTGTATTCTCTGTTTTATTCAGCTAATTACTGTGTAATCCAAAAACATGCAGATAAGCAAAAAAAAAAAAGTTTATTGCTCAAGACAAATTATTTACAAAGAATAAAAGAGGGGATTTGTTATAGATACATACTATATTGTTGGCTTCTCGTAAATATTAAAATGAATGTTATGTGTATAAGAATGGAAATTTTGTTCTATTAATATAGTTTATTTATATTATTGATGAAACTTAGAAATAGTGGTATAATACATATATGTTAGGCTATAGAATAGTATTAAAATAAAAACTGCTTTTGTTTGCATAACCCAAAGACTGAGAGAAAAAAAAAAAATATGGCTAGAGAAATCCTGCATTTCTAAACTATCATACCCAGATGAAGACAGCAGTGACCAGAACTCTGGGGGGAGGAATTTATTGCAATTCTGGTATCAGGGAATGTAAATCACGATGGCGTTAAGAAGATTGATCTATTGGGAAGGGGGCAAGAGAAAACTAAACAGAAGAACACCAAAGATCCTAAGAAGAATGTATGAATATGTATGAGAATGTATGAATATGTATGAGAATTTATGGCTATGTTGTAGGGTTCTGTTTTTAAGGGACGATCCTTTGTTAGTAAGGTGTGCTCTCTTGGCTGAATGCAGAGACAGCTGGCCATATCTGTATACTTTATTTTTTTCTCCTAATTGTATTTTTTTTTATTAAACTTTTAAGTTCTATCAAAATTACGTGAACCTCGTTTTTCACACAGTGAAGAAAGCTGTTTGCAGCGAAAAATCGCTAAAAATCCATAATACTTTCTGGCCTTATCCATACAAATAGAAGAAAATACTCACCAGAGCGAACGGAGGCTGGATATCCACTCAACCACCTCCACTTCTGAAGGTGTGATTGCTCTTTGTACAAGAAATGTGATCAGGATATGACAAAAAAAGCTTTATTAGCTTTAATAACGTGGGCAAAGAACCACGTTTTAGATACAACCAAAGAAGTGGCTTTTGATACAAATATGTGGGAACGGATTGGACATTTTATTCTTATAGCAGTCTCAAAAGGGGATGATGATGCTATAAAGGTTTTAAAACCTTAGAGATTTATTTTTAACATAATGAAACAAATAAATGCTGACCTGAAAAGCGGGAACAGAGCTCTGGAGAGGACAGAGACAGTTTGGAACACCGTTCCAAGCCCCTGCAGGGAGCGGCACCACCAAACAGCTGTCCCGCGCGGTAGGGCTGCTTTAAACGCACCTGTCTCACCAGAACTGCTTTCTAGAGCGCCGTTTTCTACAAGTCTGCCTAGCCAGAGAGCCTGGGGAGCAGGCTGTACCCCACCAGGCAGAGAAACGGCAGCATGAGATGACCAGAGAAATGTAGCAACCCTGCCAGGTGTCCGGACCCCGCTGAGCGGCAGAACAAAGGAGAACGGTGGGTCCTGGGTTGTGCCGGCACCGCCCCTCAGCCACCGCAGCCGCCCACACCCCTCAGCGGCCTGGAAACGCCCGGCCCACCCCCGCCCCGAGCTGATTGGCTCAGCCCAGAAGCCACGCCCACCATCCGCCTCCACTGGCCACGCCTACAGGCTGCTGCTGCGGGGGGCAGGGCCCGAGATGACGTCACGTAAAATGGCCGGATCCGAACTCGGAAGTGCCCCAGAAGCTTCAAAGAGCGTGCCGGCGCCGAACCCCGACCCAGCACCCAGCGCAGTTCCAGCTTCGCCACAGCTACAAGCACATCATTCACAGCCAGAAGAAGCCACACAGCAGAAGGAAACACAAGATCTCCACAAAGAGAACTAGAATCTTCACCTCACCACTAGCCCAGAAGGACAAGCACGTCTAGCCACGCTGTCAGCTGCTTCAAACCTACTGATGTTCAAGGCAGAAAACGTCCCCACTAGAGATCCACTGATCTTCTGGATGGAGGTAAAACAAAAAGCAGTTGAAAGCGGGGGGGATTGAACTGAACTGATCTCTGCACCCGTGTATTTACCAATAGAAGAGGGCTGGCAGCAGGGAGGGGGAACAATAGGAGCATTCCCAGTTGTGCGAAGTAATGGCACAACACCTGATCAATATGTACCCTTTAACTGGCAAGTCCTTTCCGAGCTACGCCAGCTGGCTGCTAACAGGGACTAGGATCTCCTGCTGTAGCAAGTATGCTAAGATTTATAACTGCTAGTGAATTAACTCCATATGATATGCAGCACTTTGCAAAATCAATCTCTAGTCTGGTGCAGTATATGATGTTTGAAACGGCCTGGAGATCTTACGCAGAGAATCAGGGGTTGAAAAATGCAATAACTTCGCAGCAGGACCCATGCTTTGGGGCAGGCATTCCTCAACTAATGGGATTGTATCCCACAGAAGATCTCCAAACCCAGGCTCGCTTGAACTCTGCAATTCTAGCCCAAGTGAAAGACTCAGCAATGTGAGCTCAAACAAAAATTACAGACTTGTCAGTGCCAACCCAAAGCCATTCAAGCATAAGACAGAACCCCAATGAGTTATATATGTATGGACGCTAACTGTGAAACAGAGGAGCACAGTGCCTGTGAAAATTGCAGGCCACATAACTTTCTCAGTCTTGCCTGAGAAAGTGGCCTGGGAAATCATGAGGAGGAATTAAAACAATCCTCACAGACAGAAAACAGCCTTGCAGGTGCTGTTTGTCTGTTCCTTGTTTTCTTGCAGGAGAAGGTCGAGGGGTGGTGAGCCCCACTGACCAATGATGGTGATGTGTTAGTTTACTAACCAGTAAGAGTTTCTTTTCTGTACTTTCCACATATCGGTCTAGAAAAAAGACCTGAAGCAATAAACTAAGAGAAAATTCTCCTGATTGACTCCTGAGAGAGTCTGTGTCGTTCTTCTCGCCGTTCCTAATAGAGTGACATATATGCAATTCATAGAAGGTTTGCAGGATGCTATGGAAAAACAAATCACAAACAGTGAAAAAAGGGGTCAATTGATGCTAGAATTGGCACGAGATACTGCAAACCAAGACTCTAGAAAAATTATAGATGCATTACCTCAAGAGAATCCCTCTCTGGAGGAGATGATTACAGCATGCGCTAAGGTTGGGACTGGATCTCATAACATGGATATGCTAGCCAATTCTATTAGAGCTGCTGTTAAACTCACAGCCTATTGCTATAAGCATGGACAACAAGGCCACGTGAAAATAAACTGTGCACACAAGCCCATTCTACAGGGGACATCTCAGGGACAAAGAAGTGGCAATGCAAGCCACTGATGTGGGAGAGTCGGACATACAGCCAAGGTATGCTGGTCCAAATTTCATGTTAATGGGCAATCTCTCAAAGACCAGGGAAAAGAGAAGCCCAACGTGAAGGGGAAACACATGATGACACAAGTATTTTCCCACCCTCCAGCACAAGCCTGTGTGACCAGCTATTGAAAGACCCCCGAGCTGTTCACCAATCTTCACAGAAGTAATTGTGAATGCCAGTTTATTTCTATCTTTAGCACACTTTTATAGGGTTCTACAGGGTCTGCAGGCAGAACAAGCTACTATTGGCTAACACACACAGTTTACATTTTTTCTCTTACACACAAGGATATTGTTTTGCTTTACTCTCTCTTCTGCATGAAGGTTTCAAGGACTATAGCCCTTAATATCACGACTTAGTTCAAAGGCTGGTTTGTGCATACAGGCCTTTACTAATATATAAAATATAGCAACAATTCCCCCTTTCTCTTTTTGCACAAACCAGGCTTTGGATAAGATAACATACAACTTAGACTGTCATCCCAATTAACATTATAAGTAAAGTCCGTCCCCCTTCTAGCATAAGAGACCTCAACCATCTAGTGATGCCCCAGCTGGCGAACCAACTTCCAATGGGATCACTATCTTCTTTCAGGACATGTAACCCATCCTGTAGCTGTTGTAGTTGCTCATGGATGGAAGCTGAATGATCAGTAAGATCTAAGCAGCACATGTCTTCAAACTCCCCACAACCATGTCCTTGTGCTAAGAGCAAAAAGTCAATTGCAACTTGATTTCATAGTACTGCATGATATACACTACTCACATCGCCTGAAAGCTCACTTAACATTGTGGATGTTAAGTTTAATTCTTTCCTAGTCTAGCAAGCGAGCCTTTTTAGGGTGGCTAAACTTTAATTCATTCAGGCTTCGCTTTGACTGTTTGATGTTCTTCATTTTGCTAGCTATATTCAACAATTGATGTAAGCTTGGGTGGAACAAAGTGAGTTTCCCAAGATAACAGGGTCTTCCATGTGGATTAGCAAGAATCTAATTCCATGCTCTATCTCCACAGATTAGGAATATGGAACTAGGTGATCATTTTGGTAATTGTGCTGTGAGATTGCACCACGAATAAAGGCTTTACTTACAGTGGTAGTAACGAGATCAGCTATAGGGTTGACTGCAGCCCAGTGCTGCATTACTTTGTTAGAATGACTTTTTGTCGGGGGTTCAAACATTATCCATCCACCCGAGGTATTGGTGGAACATAACAAATCTAATTCTTCTGAGGGTTGTAACATTAAGAACTTTGGTAATTTTTGCTTGCTAACAGGCTTCAAGTTGTCTTAATGTGAAGCCAGCAGTGCGACTGCACTCTTGCAACACTGCCAATCGATTCAGTCGAGTCTCGTTACTAATTAAAGCTTTAAATGCTGGAGGATCCCATTCAGGGACTCCTGTGAGACAGGTGCGAAAGGATCTCCAGGGGTGGCTAGGCTCAAACACATTGACCTTTGGCTAGTTCAATGTGCCAGAGTGACCCATATGTTCTGTCACTTTTGGATGTTAGTTAGCAGACAGTTGGTCATGACTATACACAACACAATTACCATAAGCATTTTACCATGTAAATGACACCATATTTGCAAACTCACAGCTAGAACTTCAATTGTTAAATGAACTTTCAAAGATGCTTACACTACCTCTTGAAGGGGGAATACTTATACTTTATACTAACATAACAATTACTACACAAGCTAAACACTTAAACTATTATCTAACTACTTTTAACACAGGTGCTCTGGTATATGTGTAGTCTAAGCGTGAAAGCAATTTGCTAAAAGGGTAAACACATAACTACAATTTGCTTTATATACAGTTAAATGGAGTCTCTACACTTCTTAGATCTTCTACAGAATTTCTCCAGCACGATTCAGTCCTGGAACGTTCACTGCTCTCATGATGTCAGCTGGCAGTTGATCGGTGACTGAGGGCTTCGATGTTCAAGTTGTTCTTCAAATCCTTCTAAATCTTAAAACAAAGGATACCTGAAAATTGGTAGAGACACAACATCATAATAACAACATAAAATCTCTGTTGGCAACTGTCTATATAGTGTTCAGACACAACTGTGTCCTGACAGGTCCACTTCTGATCCATGTCTGGAGTACCACGGCTGTGTGATGACTTCTCTGTTCACTGGATCTCGTGTGTTCAGAGGCACATAGTCTGGTCAGATGAACAGGTGACCTTTCTGAACCTGCCAACAAAACACAGACACTTCTCTCCTTGAAGTTAATGAATTATACTAATTAAATGCTTTAGGGCATCAATCTCCCCCGTTTTCTTAAAAAAAAATAAAAATGAGATGTACTTCTGTTATAAGCAACAACATCAACACAAAACCATATACACAATTAATAAGAACTTATACTAGTTAAAAATCAATTAAATCTTAAACATTATTAATAGGGTATATATTATAAAACTACTATTAATTACTAAAACACTGCACTAGCATCCCATAGTTAGCAAACAAACAGAAACAAAAAATCAGTGAAGGATTGGATCATCACCTCCGGAAAATGATTCTCCAAGCCCACTTCAAAATTGATCCAGCTGTCATATTAATAGGGTCAAATTGCGGAGTCAAAAAGTGACTCAAATACTGATTTGAGACAGAAAATATCTGGATCTGTTGGCAAACATTCTGTCCAGGTAAAGTCAAGGCTTGGCCAGGGCCTTAGGCTTTAAACTGGAAAGATGCCTCTTAACTCATTTCTAAAACAAGGTTCTCAATAGTAGCAGCTATGAGATGCTTACAGTACAGCAAACTGTTAAAATGCATTTGTACAAAGCAAATGATTAGGAGCCTTAGGTACCAGACCAATTAAACCATGCAGCAGTTGGTTTAATCTGAAGCCTTTCCTATGGCATTTGATCCTCAGCAATGGCACATCTTCTTAAAATTCTGGAAACACTGAAAAATAAGAAAACTATAACAAACGAAAACTATAACAAACAAAAACTGCAGAGATTGCAACAACTAGTAGAACTCCTAATGGAGTCAAGGGTGTCACAGACTGCATTCACTTCTATCCATAAGCAGGTGTGCACCAGTGTTCCATCACAGCTGTCTCAGCTGTGGCCGTCCTCTTCACTCTAGGAAAACAATTATACTTTGAAGTTTAAACAAGTGTCTCCAAGAAAACATAAAACAATTTAAATTAAACAATATCTAAACCCAATAATAATTACATATGACAAAAGGAAATAATAAACTTAACCTTAAAAGAATATCTAAGTTAGAAAACTTAACTTAAAAGCATTCAAGCCTAAACATTATAAAACCTGACTATCCTTAATTCTATTAACACTTAATCTATATTAAATGAAAACATAACTTAATCTTATTCTGTTACTACAAAAAAACAACTAAAAGTTTAATATATACCTTTTAAACACAATATAACAATAACATGGATTCACTATAAAGATTATAAAAATGTAGCAAACACATCACAATTCTATGTCATCTAGCTTTGAGAATAACCCACAATAACTGCAAATGTTACTAAAAATACTTATTCATAATAAAAATTTATAAGCATAGTATATGCTTAAATTGGTTAGGATGTTAAAGTGCAGTTTTTCTGGAGAAAACCACAACAACAACATGGGATTTGGCAAGTTGCCATCCAGCTCTTGTAGCACTTTTCAAAAACATGAAGTCCAATTTTTAAACTAAAATCTAAAATCCAAATTGGTATATATGCAGTTATATGTGTTTTATATAACAAAAGGACTCACATTAAAATTCCCTTATTAAAATTGTGGAAAAAACAAGCAAATAGATAATATGTTCCTTAACTTAACTTTGTCTTGTACAGTAAAATTCTCTTGACTAATTATTTCTTAAACCACAAATCTCTTCTGTAGATAACATTAATTGGAAGGTTTTCCTAGAAGCAGTAAATCACACCATGTTTTAACCTTGGGTTCTAAAACCAATTATTGCAAGGCAACTTCTGTTAGTATTCACCTTAAACACTTTTTTTTTTTTTTTTCCAAACCTTCGAAGAACCACAATAATTCCTCTAGTAAAACTCTAAAAACTGCAACTGCATAAACTCATAATTACTTAAAACACAAAATTAACTCCAAAAAGGTATACAAAAACACTCCGAAAAACCAATAAATCACGACCCTGCAACAAACCAGGCACCATCTCAGTGCCCCCCCCGAGAGAGGGAGCGGGGGGGTGGACTGCCCACCCCGCCGCTGCTGCAGCTCTGCTCTTATCTTTCTTCACATTCTCTACATACTCTCGCAGCGAGGAAAAGCGGAGAGAAAGAAAAAAAGCCTCACAAAGTTTAACAAATGCAGTTTTTTCTCTCAATCTCTCTTGTTGTTCGCTGATAGAGGAAGAAAAGGCATGATTTTGCAAAAGCAGGCGATTTTACACGAAAAGTCTCTCATGGCCAGGTGCTAACAACAGCGATCATTGCAGTTTATCAGCTTCTAATTACAAGGATGAATTTTGAACTAGATACCATATAGTTTGAGATTTTTTGACTAGTTTGTCTCTCTTTGAAGCTGTCTGAGCCACCTGTTTCTGCTCAGTTGTTTCTGTAATTGTTCAGAGTTGCCTTGGAACTTTCCTTGCACTGCTTCTACCCCCAGGGTGCCTTTGTTCTCTGCGCC
Organism: Poecile atricapillus; assembly: GCF_030490865.1. Classification (NCBI taxonomy): domain Eukaryota; kingdom Metazoa; phylum Chordata; class Aves; order Passeriformes; family Paridae; genus Poecile; species Poecile atricapillus. The sequence continues at coordinate 128,859,405 of NC_081249.1, read as the reverse complement.
CACCTTGCTCCCTCATGTCTCCCTGGTTCGGGTGGAAACCAGTCTAAATTAGGCTTCTTTTCTTTCAGGGTGGTAAAGATGGAACTTAAATAAGGTTGTAGTGCTAAAAGTGACTCCAAAAATGAAGCAAATAGTTCTGGATGTATCACATCCTGCCATAACTGAACAGATTCTGTTCGTTGGTTCAGCGTTCCCTGTGGAACTTTTTTTTCTCTTTATTTTCTTCTCCCTAACTCTCCCTCCCTCTCTCCAAGGGCAGCACAGATAGGAGTGCTTGCCCAGCAGTGGGAGGTAAAGGCATCTGCCGCTGTGACGCAGGTAGAATTACGGAGCTCACAGCCTCAGCATATTAATTACAATCTGCCAAGTTCGACCGAGAAACACAGTGTCCTTGCTCTTTTCCGTAATTGCCATTTCCCATATCAGAGCCGATATATATCAGTCCGTTCTTGCCCCGCAAGAAGCAGTGAGCACTGCAAATGCCCAAGACAATTAGCCCATATAATGAGCATATCCAGGTCCCTTTCCTGGGCTGCTTCGCCTCGTTTAACGAGGATGCAGAGAAGCAGTTTATCTGCCGCCGCAAATTCCACATCCATGCTGACAGCACCCCGCAAGAGGGAAGGTTGCGACCCTTCTACAAACGCCCTTGCCTTCTGGGCCCCCCCCAGCAGCCTTACTTCCACGTCTAACCGCTCCGCGTCTCACCGCGCTCAGGCTGCCTATCTGGTGCCGATCCGAGCCCACGACGTAGCGCCCAGATCCACTCCGATGACTCCAAAGCCCTTCTGCCCGCAGGGATGTCTCTGGTCGGAGCGCCAAATATTGAGAGACCCCTGAGCTGTTCACCAATCTTCACAGAAGTAATTGTGAATGCCAGTTTATTTCTATCTTTAGCACACTTTTATAGGGTTCTACAGGGTCTGCAGGCAGAGCAAGTTACTATTGGCTAACACACACAGTTTACATTTTTTCTCTTACACACAAGGATATTGTTTTGCTTTACTCTCTCTTCTGCATGAAGGTTTCAAGGACTTTAGCCCTTAATATCACGACTTAGTTCAAAGGCTGGTTTGTGCATACAGGCCTTTACTAATATATAAAATATAGCAACAACCAGCTCACAGCAAGGACAAGGGGATCAGCTGGCATGGATGTTTCCACCTCAATCCCAATAACCATAAACTCATTCCAAGTGCACAAAGTCTCTCTCGAGGCCCACGGGCTCATAGGGCAAGGACTGAGTGCGCCGCTAATAGGGAGATGCAGTGCAACTTTACAAGGTATCTTTGTGTACCCAGGTGTTACGGATGCTGATTTTACAAAACAAATACAAGCCATGGTGTCAACCCCTACTCCCCCTGTGACTATCCCTGCTAAGACCAGAATTGCACAACTTCTTCCTTTTAACTCTTCTGTCCCCAAAGCAGATTCTAAGGAGCCAGGAGACCAAGGCTTCGGATCAACAGGACAGCCCCAGGTGTACTGGACTCGAGTCGTAGGTGATCAAAGACCGAATATGGTTTGTACTGCTACGATGCTTCAGGCGAGGCCCTCACAGATAAAGGTCAGTGGCATGATTGACACAGGAGCAGATGTCACCATTATCTCTACCAACACATGGCACTCATCCTGGCCTACCACACCTGCAGGATCTGCTGTTGCTGGCCTTGGAGGGACCACACAGAGCTGTTTGAGCAGCAATCCGGTGTTAATCAAAAATCCAGAAGGCCAAGTAGCCACAGTACGGCCTTACATCACTGCAGTGCCACTGAACTTGTGGGGGAGGGATGTTCTGTCAGCATGGGGGTTAGAGTGGGAAGGGATTTTTGACAGGGGCCACTGTATTGATGGGTGTAAATTATCCTACTCCAGCCCTGAAATGGCTTACAGATCAGCCCATGTGGGTGCCACAGTGGTCCCTTGAAAAGCTAGATGCCCTAAAATCGTTAGTACAAGAACAGCTAGCCCAAGGACACTTAGAGCCATCTATGAGCCCTTGGAACACCCCAGTATTTGTCATAAAAAATAAGAAAAAAATCCGATAAATGGAGATTTCTCCACTACCTAAGAAAAGTCAATTCTGTGATAGAAAGCATGGGCACATTGCAAGCAGGTATGCCATCTCCCACAATGATACCTACCTCCTGGGACATTCTGACAGTAGATTTGAAAGATTGTTTCTTTACTATTCCACAGCACCCTGATGATACCCCAGAGTTTGCTTTTACAGTGCCTTCCATTAATAACACAGCAACAGTGCAACATTATCAATGGAAAGTCCTACCCCAGGGGATGAAAAACAGTCCCGCAGTTTGCCAGTGGTACATTGCACAGGCACTCTCATCAGTGAGAAAGCAATTTCCAAGGGCATACTGTTACCATTACATGGATGACATTTTAATTGCAACCCAAACCAAAAAAGAGCTTTCAGAGATTCAGCCAAGCTTCCTGCAAGCATTAAAAACATTTGGGCTGCAGGTAGCACCAGAGAAGGTGCAGCAGCAAGCACCTTGGAAATATTCAGGACTCAAAATAATGAACCAGACTATACAACCACAAACAATTCAATTTTCAACCAAAATTCAGACACTAAAGGATGCACAAAAACCCATCAGCTGGGTCAGACCTTATTTAGGACTGACAAATTCACAATTAGCACCTTTATTTGACCTACTACAAGGTGATCCGGAATTAACTTCCCCTAGAAAATTAACCCCAGAGGCAAAGGCTGCTCTCAAAACAGTGGAGCAAGCTATCTCAAACTAACAAGTCCACCGGCTATGCCCAGGCTGCCCTGCACCCTACTGCTATTCTAGGACAGTAGAACACTCACTGGCCTGATCCTTTGCACATCCTAGAGCGGCTGTTTTTACCTCATCAACCAAAAAAGACAGCACCCACAGTATTTGAGCTAAGAGCACAGTTAATCATCAAATGTCGTCACAGGTCTTTACAGTTGAACACAAGAGATCCTTCACGAATTATACCTGTGACACAAGAACATTTTGAATGGTGTTTTACTAACAGTACGGCCTTGCAAAGAGCCCTGAAAAATTTCACAGGACAAATTGCTTATCATTTACCAAGCCAGAGATTGTTAAAGTTAAGTGGAGACACCACATTATCTCTTAAACCTCTGAATAGCAGAACAGCCTTCAAGGGTGTTACAGTGTTTACAGATGGCTCTGGGAAAACAGGGAAAGCCACAGTGACCTGGAAAGAGGAGGCTGAGTGGCAAGTGTTGGAAAGTTATCAGAACGCATCTCCCCAGTTAGTAGAATTACATGCTGTAGCTATGGCTTTCCAACGTTTTCCCCATATCCCTCTAAATATAGTAACTGATTCTGCATTTCTAGCTGACATCACATAGAGATTAGACCAAGCACTGTTAAAGGAAATTGATAATGTGCCATGGCGGCAGAGGTGGCAGGGGTGCCGCGATGACCCGGAAGAAGAGGTCCGAGGCTGGACTGCTCGGAGGCACAGGCACATCCTCTGCCTGGTGAGCGATTTCAGCTCAGCTCAGCAACAGCGTGCAGGCGACACGGAGAGAGAGACTAGAGCGCTGTGTGGCGTTGTGCAGAGAACTAGCCTTTATTAAAGCAGGGCCCTCGGCAAAGGGAGCCAGTGACAGCAGCTCTCCTCGAACAGGGGAAAAACTGGGGTATTTATAGGGGAGGAGAGGGGTGCGGGGGAAACTGGGATACACATGTATCAGGGTGGAATGGCAGGGGAGAGCACCAATGGAGTGTAACAGTTTAACAGAACTAACTCCAAGATTTCTGGGAGTGACACTTTTCTCTCTCTGAGATAAAGTGCCTTGCCTCCAAGGGAGAGCCAGGATCTCTGAATCAGCTGGTTTCCCAGCCCCCACAATAATGCACAATTATTCAATCTGCTAAAGACTCTATGCCATGGCATCCAAGCCAGAACCTACCATTATTATATTTTACACATCAGGAGTCACGCAAATCTACCAGGTTTTATCACAGAAGGCAACGCCAGAGCAGATATGCTAGTGAGCCCTGCCTGGAGAGCACCACAGCCAGACACACTAGCACAAGCAAAAGCATCACATGATTTCTTCCATCAGGGTGTTTGAGCCCTACAACGGCAATTCCAATTGACAAACACAGAGGCTCATAATATTGTTAGCACCTGTGCTGACCGCCAAGGCCACACTGCACCACTGCAGCTGGGGGTAAACCCTCGTGGACTGCATGCCTTTCAAATCTGCCCAACCCATGTCACACACATCCCTGAATTTGGACGCTTACAATGTGTACACTTATCCACTGACAGCTTCTCATCAGCAATATGGGCTACAGTGCACACAGGAGAAAAGGGCCGGGATGCCATTGCACATTGGCGGTCAGCCTTTGCTGTTTTGGGCATCCCTCACACCATCCAAACAGACAATGGCCCTGCATACACTTCACAGAGAACAAGACATTTCCTACAGCTCTGGGGTGTAGCACACCACACAGGAATTCCTCAAATAGCAATGGGACAAGCCATTGTGGAAAGAGCACATGGCACTTTAAAACATATTACTGAAAAAGAAAAGGCAGGAATGTCTGGTGAGACACCACAGAGCAAGATAGCTAAGGCTATTGACACACCAAATCAGCTAACAGTATGAGAAAAGCACCAGAACCCAGTCATTTTAAATCCCTTTCTATCATTACAATCATCTGGAGATGAACAGTTGCCTAAACCCAAGGTAATGGTGAAAGACCTTCTCACTAAGAAGTGGGAAGGCCCATGGAGTTTCATTACCTGGGGAAGGGGATATGCCTGTGTTTCCACAGACACTGGAACAGAATGGGTACCTGCCAGATGTGTCTGTCCTGCTCTATGTCCTGCCCGGGACCACAAACAACAGCCTCCTGACAGAACCTCAATGGATGTAATGGAGAAGATTGAAGAGGAGTGACCAGAACAACTTGTTCATCTACCTCATGGAAATCAGAGACTCCTGAAAAGGACAGTTCATTTAAAAACTGTTTGTTTTCAAATTGTTTTTCTGCTGAGTTTTTCTCACGGTTCTAAATGTTGAATGTTTTAGTTTCTTGTTTCTAGAGTTCTAGAATAATGTCAGTTCTAAGCAGTTTCTTGTTTTTAATGTTAAGTTGTAACTTGTAACAATAAGGAGTTAACCCATGGCGTGTTAGCTTGAAGGATTGTGATCTTACCTGCCAGTTCCTGGAAGTGAGTGTTGCAAACTCAATTTAGTACACAAAGCATGTTGCTAGCAGAAGAGAACTAAGTTTGTCAAATTAATTCAAAAACTTCAAATTAAACCTATGCTGTACCTGCTATCATGTCTGCAAAGGGCCCTTGCAGATAAGACAACAAAAAGCAATTTATATTTTTTTTTAAATTTAACTGAAAAGGGTGAATTGTTGCAGTAGTGTCACAGTGCAGCTGGTCTGGACTGGATGAAGTAAATCTAGACATAACACAAATCTAGTGTGGCTAGCCTAATTTATGTCTGAACCACTGCACACCACCGGCCAGGACGCTGAGCAGGGAAAGAAGTATCAGCCAATGGCTGTCTAGCCTGGGAAATTTGAACTGAGTATTTAAGTGAGTTCTAAATATTAAAGGAGGCTGTTTGTCTCATGAGCACCTGGAGCATGAGTTGTGCATTCTTTGTCTCCCCATCCATGACCATCATGGTACACACACCCACTCCTTCCCAAAGCTCCTTCCGGACAGCATCTGCTACGGACACATCCCCCGCTGCCGTCCCTTGGCCAGGGGCCTTGTGGCTCTTGCCAGACCCTTCTTCCTCCCGAGGAAGCCTCCTCCCAGTAAGGGGGGAGCCCCCCCTCAGCCCAGGATTCTTTAGCTTAGCCCCCCCAGAGCCAGGCCTCCTTCTGAGCCCCACATGCCCTGAGCCAAGTGGGGATTGGTGGCCATCTTGGCCACAGCAACCACAACTAAATTTAGGTTCAAACATATGACAAGAGAAAAAGGGCCAGCAAAACCTCAGCTCGGGGCATGAGGAGAGCAGACTTCAGGCTGCTCAGGGAACTGGTACGCAAGGTCCCCAGGAAAAAATGTTGTTGAGGCTGCTGGGGTCCATCATTGCTGGTCACTTTGGAAACATCACCTCCTAAGAGCACAGGAGCAGGCAATTCCCAAATGTTGGAACCCAAGCAGGCAAGGCAGAAGGCTGGCTCCCGGAACAGGCAGCTTCTCTGGGAAAGAGGATGGAAAAGGAAGTTGTGTGGCCAGTGGGAGTGAGGTCAAGAGAAGAATACACAGATGTTTCTTGCCATTGTAGGGAGAAATTTGGTATGGTGAAAGCTCAGCTGGAGATGAAGGTGGCCAGAAATGTGGGACACAATAAAAAGAGTTTTAAAATACATGAATGGAAAAAAACATTGTAGAAATAACATTGTCCCCTTCTAGGGTGTGGATGGTCACCTCACAAACAGGGACAGAGACATGGTACAGGGGTTTAGTGCATTCTTTGCCTCTGTCTTCAACACTCATCCCTCCCTTCCCAGTGGAAAACATTGCATTGTACCAAGGGACACTGCAAAGTCCTTGAAGAGGGTAAGTCCTGCTCAGTGGAAAGCAAACCACCCCTGTTTGATCCACAGCATTCCCATCCAAACCCAACAACATGTGACAGCTATTGGGAAGAAAGACACCTTATCCCAGTCAAAACCAGAGCAGTGGAAGCACCATGAGCACTCCCTGGCAAATCCAGATTTATTTATAGCAGAGGCACTGCAGAAGTCAGTGAGCTGCTAAGAAAAAACTCTTCCTGCCCTCGACAGCCAGTTCAGGAGAGCTTCCCAGAGACAGAGGAACTTCAACTCCCTTTGTCTCTGGAGGATTTTTTCAGGCACAGAGTAGTGTTTGTTTCCAGCTGGTAGTGCGGCAGCATCTTGGGAGCTGTGGGCTTGACACTGCTGGCACCAGCACCCTTCCTGATGTGCCACCATTTGGTCCAGGGAATGATTCATTGCAACAACGGACTGAGCTCCCGTTCTTACTTCCAGGCTTTTTCTGGCCACGTCCATCTTCAGAGATGAGCCAGTTCTGCTGATCCCTGAGGCAGGAGGGGCCGTGACGGCACAAAGGGGCTGAGAGCTGGCATGAGGCAGGGCTGTGATGTCCCACAGTTGTCCTGGCCACAGCACTGTGACATCATTGCGTTGTCGCTCTATAACACCGGCCAGCACCCACAGCTGTCAGTGCAGTCGCGATGGGACGTGCTGGAGTCATGGATGACGGTGCTGTCCTGATGACTGTGCTTGTCCTGCTGCTGGCCGCTGTGGCTGTCTGGTGGGCTGTTGGCCACTGGCAACCACGGAGGCAGCAGACATGGAAGCCAAAGCGCCATGGCAAGCGCTGTGGGGTCCGGCCTAGAGGCTCACGGAGGAACCGAGGAGCCCCTGTGGCTCCGAGATACTCCAGGCCCCTGGCGGCCCCTGGCAAGTGGCCACGTGCTCCCGCGATCCCTCTGGACAGCTCCTGCAGCTGGGGCTCCTGCATGGCAGTGGCCCAGGAGCTGCAGGAACTGATGCTGCTGCTCTGGGATCGCAATGGGACATGTGCGCCACTTTACCCTGGGATGTGGCAGGCACTCTGGAAAGAACTGGAAGAGCTGGTGAACCGAGGCCACCTGGCCTGCTGTGGCTCGTCTGGTTCCTCCAGAAGCTGCCATCACCCCAAGAGGCTGCTCCCAGCAAAATTCTCCACCACCCCTGGGAAAGCCTCAACCCCTGCAAGGATGGCACAGCAGCAGAGACCCACCATCCATGCAGGAACCTCAGGCTGTCAGAGAGCCTCCATTCTGCCAGGAGCCTCTGCTATCTCTGACAGCCTCCATCCCTCACAGAGGCTCAGGGAGACCTGTCAGCCTGCAGAAGGTGCAGAGCCCATGCACAGTTCTCCCAGCTCCCTTGGACTCCCAGACTTCAACAGTAAGGGTACAAGCCTGACCATTGACGTGGCCAGGGAAAGCCCAGAAGTCCAAGTGGGAGCCCAGCCCAATCCAGGGGAGCCTTCTCAGGAGCAGCTGGCGGAGCAGCAAGCATCCTGGCAGCAGCAGTTGTCATCCCACAGCTCCCAGAACTCTGGGCAAGTTGTGCCAGCTGCCAACAGCCCAAGCCTGGTGGTGGAGACGACCCTCAAGACACCAAGGAGGTTCCTCCATCTCCAGGAAGCTGCCCCAAGAAAGACCTTGACTACCACAAAGGCCTTTCTAAGAGCAGGTGAGATCTCCTGAGGAGCTGTCTGAGGTTCGCCCAGTGCTCCTGAGGGACACCCCAGGCCAGGCCATGGCCCCTGAGAGCAGCCCAGTCCCTGGCTGTTTCCAGTGCCTCTGATGGCACGGCTTCAAAAACCCGTCTGCTTTGCAGCTGCTCCTGGGACCCCCCTGTGCAAAGCCTTGGGCTGTAGCCCCGGCCGTTCTCAACAGCAGAGTCCAGCCCACAACGCCGGGGACAGTGACAGTGACGGTGCCATCCAGCCACACTGCACTCCGGCTCCTGCAGCCTCTCCGTGCTCTGCTGTCCCAGCTCTGCTGCTCAACAGCCCGACGGCTGCAAGGCGTTGGCCACTGCTCGGCAGGCGGCAGGAAGCAGGTCAGAGCAACATGACCCACACTGGCCCGGCCCGCTGCACTCGCGGGCATTTGGGGAGGTTCCTGGGCACAAGGCTGATGGCTCGGTCTTGGTCGCAGAGCAAAAGAAGAAGCTGCAGGAGCTGTATCAGCTGGGTCCGCAGCTGGGCAGTGGTGGCTTCGGCACCGTTTTCTCAGGCATCCGCCTCTCGGATGGGAGCCCCGTGAGTGGCCGTGATGGCCGGGCGTGCGAGGAGGGGGAGGGATGGGGAGGGGCAGGACTTGAACTAAGCCTCTCTCTCTCAATGCCTTGCAGGTGGCTATCAAACGCGTGGCTCGGGACAGCGTCCTGCAGTGGGACAAGCTGGTGTGTGAGCGGGGCCAGCGGGACAGAGCGGGGCACGGCTGGCAGGGATAAGCCCAGGGTGCCGGGAGGGGGAGGCGGTAGATGGCTGGGGGAGCGGGCATGGGCTGAGCGTGCAAGCCGGGGCATTGTGGGCCCAGAGATGCCAAACACGGACCGTAGGGCCGGGCAGGGGGCACCTCCAAGCAACCCCTGGGCAGGAGGAATCCCAAGCACCAGGGAGTCTGCCCAAGAGGGCACTGGGGCATCCCAGGCAGGAGGCAGCACAGCCACAGGGCAGCATCAGGCCTGCTGGAGGCATTGTCTCTTCCTCACAGCCCGATGGCACCCGTGTTCCCATGGAGATCGTGATCTTGGAGAAGGTGGGCTCTGGCTGCCACAACATCATCCAGCTCCTGGACTGGTTTGAGCTGCCTGACAGCTTCCTGCTGGTGATGGAGCGTCCAGAGCCATCGCAGGATCTCCGGCACTTCCTGCTGGAGCAGGGGTTCCTGTGTGAGGAGGTGGCATGCTGGCTTTTCTGCCAGGTGCTGGAGGCCGTGCGGCACTGCACTGCCTGCGGTGTCCTGCACCGAGACATCAAGCCGGAGAACCTCCTCGTGGACCTGGAGAGCGGCCACCTGAAGCTCATTGACTTTGGTTGCAGCACCTTTCTCCAGGAGCGGGCCTTCACGCAATTTGCCGGTGAGCCCACAGCCCGGGCCCTGCTCCCAGTGCCAGGCACTGCACGGCCCCATTCCCTCCTCGGCTGCAGGCTGCATCCTTCAGCTGGCTGCTGGCTGCCCTTTGGCAGCAGATGCTGTGCCCCAGGAGCTGGCTGCTGCCCCTGCCGACGGGGGGAGCTGCAAAAGCCAGGTCCTGGCCCCTCAGCTTAGCAGGCCCACAAGGGCTTGGGCTGCTCCGCTGGCCTTCTTTGCCTTGCAGAATGGTTTCTTGGCTTTGGCCACTTGGCTGGGGGATGTGGGGTGGCCTCGGGGAGAAGTGTTGTCCACCGGTGCCTCTCCTGCCTCTGCCAGGAGGCGAGCACCAGGCGCTGAAAGCCAGCAGCCTGCGTCTGGACAGCGCCTTCTCCCATCTCCCCTAGGAACACGCGCGTACAGGCCACCCGAGTGGATCTACCTTGGCTGCTACCATGGCCATTCAGCGACCATCTGGTCCCTGGGTGTGCTGCTGTATGTCATGGTCTGTGGAAACCACCCCTTCCAGGAGGACCGTGACATCATGTTCGGGCAGCCCTTCTTCAGGCAGCAGGTCTCTCCAGGTTGGTATCTGGCCTCAAGAAGGCAGACTTTTGCAGATGGCAGCATGCAGCCCAGCATGGCCCTCACACAGCTCCACAGGACATCCATCTGCCCTCAAGAGCTGGCTGCAGGAGGTGGCCCGAGCAACCGTGAAGGAGGTGGATGTGTCCCACCGTGCCACTCTCCCACACAGGGCAGAGTCGGCTGGGAGGCTGGCGCAGCTCTGAGCACACGCAACGCGGCCCGGGCCCCGTGGGCGCCGTGAGCAGCTGAGCTGGAGCCTTCTGAAAATGACCAGCACTTTCTGGCTTCTCTCCCCAGAGTGCCAACATCTGATCCGCTGGTGTTTGTCCAAGCACCCCGCGGACAGGCCAGAGCTGGAGGAGATCTTGCGCCACCCTTGGGTGCGGGGCAGGCGTTTCTGATGCCTTGCTGGAGCCTCTGCAGCACCCACTTACTGAATCCCATGCAGGACTGAGGACCCAAAAAATAAAACCATAAACCCATTCTAGGCTGTCAAGTCCGGTCCTTGTTAGCAACTTCAGCTCAAGAGACCTCTTGGGAAAAGGGGTAATCAAAGGCACTCCCTTCAGCCTTTGTCAAGCTTTTGATGCTTTTCCTCCAGGATGGTACTTTTGTGTCTTCAAGCACAGGCTGTAGTACAGCTAGGAGGGTGTTTAACAAGCCAAGAACTGCAACAGTGAAACAACAGCTGCCCTTTCAGACTGTCAAGCTTCTTGGTGTCTCCTGAAATGAAACTAGGGCTGTGTGTGCATTCCAAGGGCCAGCGGGTGGCAGGAGCAGAGATGTTCCTCTGCTACCAAAGCTGTGCTTCTGTAAGCACCAAAACTTCATTTCAGATTGAGCCCTGATGAACTCTTCCTCTTTCTTCCCCTGAAAGGGGAGGCAGGGCTGGGCCTTTGACCAGCTGAGCCCACAGCTACGTAAGGCATGGACATGGAGCTCAAGGGAAATGTTGAAATGCTGGAGTCACTCCCATGGTGCTGGGTTCATTGCACTTCCCCAAAACATCTTCCTCTGCTTTAAAAACAACTCATGGAGATGGAAAGTGCAGTAACTATTCTAGTCACAGGAAAGCACCCAGTTGCCTGCCCTGGCCCTGTGGGCAGGTGCCATCTACTAAACCTGTGCCACCTTCTGTCTACTGCACTCACCTACCAAAACAGGTGTCAAGAAAATTAATCCACAAACACCAGAGGTTTATGTCCAAAAAGGAGACAGAGGAGTCCTTTTTTCTTTATTCAAATAAAGGGAGAGTCCATGGGGCATTCCCCTGGGGTCTCTCAAATTTTTGGAGGGCGCAGCCTCCTTTTTATCTTAATTCCCGGCCACTTGTCCCTTCTCTCTTTCCCCATAGGCTGAGGTACTTGAGAGGTACAGACTTCCCAGAATGTGTGATACTTAAGATTATCCTCAAATGTATAACATTTCCTTTTGATTTTTAATTCTTATGGAATTTATGTTTTTTTCTCCATTCTGTCTTTCATCTTTTAATATCTAATTTCATTTACCAGCAAACTTACAGTTCGTTTGTAAAGGCAAACATGTTTTTTCTACTCATAAGTCAGAAGAATTTTTCCCATTGTTTCTTTTATCTCTCAGTGCTAGTTTTATATACCAGCAGACCCACAGCTTGTTTGTAAAGACAAATCTGTCATTTCTCTCAATCCTTCTTTTATTTTTTTAATAATTGCCTTTACAAACTTTAGTTATTATTGACTTATTTTCTTGTTCTTGGTATTTTTTGCTTTTGCAATTATTTGCAGTGACATTAATTTCTGTCTTTTTGTAGCCATCTTTGGATTAGTAGGTGTGGCTACTACTTGCATCTCTGATCACACATTGAAAAAGTTGTATAAATTGGTACTCTGGCGCTTGATATTAATTCAGTAGAATTCTAAGTGGCTGGTCTATAGTGTTGTATGATTTGTTTAGGTGGCCATTTATTTTTACCTTACTTCTGGATGCTCCCTCTAGCCAGGGATGCATCTATTAACTGTTTTTTTCTAACTAGATCATCATATACTTTGATTCTTAACTGATTTTCTTGAACTTGTGGTAGCAGAAGGAACCATGGTCCTTCACATAACACATCTCTGACTAGTTTGGGGGTAACTTGTGGTAAGCATATTGGCCACAAATCTAATAATGCCCTTTTAAAATCCATGTCCTGTTGGCAAATGGACTTTCCTAATTTTTATCATCAACTGGTGGGTCAAAAAACAGCTTGTTTCCGAGACCTAGTGGTCCCTCAACAATAGTTGCCCCCCCATAAGAATTACAGTATTTACATTTCCAAGCTCCCATCTGAGGTTGCTACCTGCAGTTACATCCCACATTTGTTTTGTTAGAGCTGGACTAGAATTTATTTAAGAGGGTTTGACTTCCATTTGCTGTTGCCACTTCTATTGATAGTCACAGACAGCATGTGTCCTGTTTGTGGAATTTTCTCAGGGGCAGCTTCATAAGGGGTTAAAAAACTTATCCTTCCCCACAGCTTTACAGCCTTTAAAACTTATTTGGTAATTATTGAAGGAACACTTTACTCAGCTACCATTAGTGAGCTTAACGTGTTTGATTCTATCTGCCTTGATATTTGGAACAATCATAAGGAGGGCAGTTGGGGATCCAACAATCTAAACCCAAAGGTAAAGTCTAGTCACAAACGCTTTTTCTCATATATATGCTTCTTGTTCTATTTAGACAATTGTGAACCTGATTTTTCTGAGAGAGTTCCACCCTGTCAGTGGCTGATCTGGTCCCAAGGGAAAGTCTCATGAGAGCATCTCTCACTCAAGGACTACTATTGTAAAGAATTTCATTTTCTCAAAAGAGTTCTGTACAGCTGTGGTTAGTGTGTTTTTCTCTTGTCCCACCAGTGGGACAGAGAGGTGGTGTTTCCTTTACCAATCATGTTAAACCGGTATCGTAATACCCAATAAATAGCTGAAAAGTTTGGATAATAAAGCTTTCCTTAGCATCTCATTCTGGCTGCTGTGATTGAATCCACCCTTCTACTTTGTGTCCAACAGCGACAGACAATAAATGCCGTTTTCAGAAGAATGAAGCCACCATGGACTTCTTTCTTCATCCCAGAAATCTTGTTCTATTATGGACCTCACTTAGGGTGCTAACCCACCATTTAGGTTTGACTGGGCTGGCCACCCATGTCTAGTTTTTAGGTCTTCCTGGCTCTCTGTAGACTGAACAATTGATAAGGTTAAAGGTTTCTGCTACTCCTTCTTTTAAGGTTAAAAAATTATTTTCTTACTTTTGGCCCCAACTTAACTGACAATATAAAGGTAAGATTATTAAGAGAAACATTCTAATGGTGTCATTTAATCTCCTAACCTAATTTCCACTTTCACATTGTCTTCTGCACTACCTGTGGCAAGTGAAGGCACAGAAACAACTTAGCATAAAGAAAGCAATGACAGCCAGGATTGACCCCAATGACTGGAGATCCAAGAGTAGGGATGCCCACACAAACTATTTCAGCAGGCAGTCTGTGGGTAGGCACTCAGGGCTTCCCCTGATGTCGACGCACGGCTACTGCTCTGTTCAACTCCTGTGGAGTGTCAGTTGCGGCCTCTCATCTTTCTCCTCTAGTTGAGATGTCCACATCTCTGGGGCCTCAGAGATCTTGACCTGAGTGTGATGGGTCCACCCGTGTTCAGCTGTCTTGACAGACGTTTCTGTGGTCAGCAACACCTGGAAAAGTCCATGCCACTTAGCCACCAGTGGTGCTTCTTTCCACTCCTTAACTAGGACCCAATCTCCTGGTTGGATGTTGTGAACAACAAAGTCTAAAAGGAAGGATCTGTGCCAGCTGAGCTTCCTGTCAAAGAGATTTCACAAGAGACAGTATCCGGACTACATATTGTTTTAAATATACATCACTTATCTCTATCCCCCCACTAGGCTGAGAATTACAAGGGTAAGGAATTCCAAACAGCAATTCAAAGAGAGGTAATTGAATACTTCTTCAATTACTGGCCCTTATTCTTGCTAAAGCCAGTGGCAAGAGCCATACCTATGGCATCTTAGTTTCTATTACCAGCTTCAGAAGGTGTTTCTTTAATTCTCTATTCATCCTTTCAACTTGGCTCAAACTCTGGGAGTGCCAGGGGGTATGGAGGTTCTATCGTATCCCTAAAGGAGACATAATTCTTGGAAAAATTTTTCCTGTAAAATGAGTTTCCTTATCTGAGTCTATTGCTTCTACAGTTTCATATTTTGGAACTATTTGTTCTAAAAATACTTTAATAACTGATCTTGTAGTTGCTGAAATGGCTGGAAATGCTTCTGGCTAACCTGTTAACTGATATACTATTACCAGAAGGTATTTAAATCTTGCCACTCGGGGCATTTCAGTAAAATCCACCTGGCATCTCTGGAAGGGAAGCCCATGAACTCCCTCCCTGGCAAGTTTCTTTAATTCACTAATTAGTGAATAATAAAAAAAAAAGCCAAATTATAATAATTTTAAAGCCTTCTGAGGCAGAACTGGGAAGGCTGGTACACATTTGTATGATTTCCAATATGTATAAATTCTTATATTCACTCTCAGGATAAAATTGGTTGAGACAAGTTATACATTTATCAGACCTTTAGCTACACCATTTTTCAGTAAAAAGACAAAAGTTGGAAAAAAACTAAACTCAAGAATATGTAGGATGCATTAACTAATACTTGATTGCCTATCAAGTCACTTGAAATGAAAACACAAACAAATTACAAACATTAAGAAACTGGCAAAATGTGGCACTTTAAATTGCATTGGTTTTCACACAGTTCTATCCCATGTGTGGGTAGGTTCCTATAAAAGAAAAGTGAAAATTTGACCTACTAGACCAATTTTTTAAAAAGTAAAAATTTCTTGTGGCTAACAGAAAGTGACAGAGTCCATGAGAATAAATGGTTATCACATTCAGGTGTGTTTTTGCTGCTTGCAGTTTCTCTGCTTTTAAACTGTTTGTTTTTTTTTGTTTTCAGTGCAGGGATGTTTGGCATTCTTAGAAAAGAGAAAAGAAACAAACTTCTCTGGAAAAATATGCCTGAGTGAAATAAGTTGTTAATTGCATTAACTTATGCAGGTGGAGTTTTAGCTTTTATTCTGTGAAGTGCTTGTTGCACCACTTTAGTTGTTTCCCACAGGTTTTCAGTGGGGTTTCCTCTCATAGATTGTTTAGCAGAGGGAGCGAGACTGCTTTTAAAAAGTTTTGCAAGAATTGCAGTTTGTGATGTAGATGTGTTATTTTTGCCTTGGAGCAGTTTGCTTTATCAGTTTCCTCTTTTTCATCTAGTCATTTTCTTTTTGGACATGATTTAGTTCAGCGCCAAACAATGCCACTGCCTAAAGCTAATCACATTTTTTTAGTAACCAATTCCTCCTTGTCCTAATTTTTTGCATCAAGTCTACCCTAGGGGTAGAGAGGTGACTAACAAATTAACCAAGGAAGGATAATAATATTTTCCCCTAAAGTTTTCATATAGCCCCCACAGAGGAAGCTGTATGATATATACCTAGGCCTGCATGGGGACAGCACCATTCCCACAAGGCAGCAGCTGCAGAATTGGCTTCAGGATTAGAGCCTGCCAATTCTAGTTTTCTACAACAGCCCACAGACTGGTGGGGGTTCCCTACAAGATAGGAATTGCAGAATTAGTGTTAAGACTGAAACCTGCCAATTCTAGCTTTTTACAACAAAACACACAAAAAGCAGAGGGGCGTGGTCTCCTCCAAAACAGGAGTCTTTCAGCTCTGCACAAAACCCCATGTAGACAAAGGAATTAAATCCCTAAATTTATTTACCACAATTTCTACAATTCCCTCAAGAGAAAGATGCATTCAGACTTCTAATCCTGCAGAAGAAACTACAATTTTCACAACTTCTTGAACAATCAAAGATATTTTTGACAATTTTTCCCCCTTAGGCATAAAATTTTATGTGGATAGAGAGGCCCCTGTGTTTACTAGGAAACACACCTCTCGATCTGAATCCACCTTAAAAGTTAGCAAGGGCTCCAGTGTAGTGGGTTGTTGGGGAGGATGAAACAGGGAAACCTTATGAATATGATTGCTTAGCAAAAGATTCTGAAAATATGAAACCTAGAATTGAAATAGAAAGGAAAGCTAGCTTTGAGCCATAGGATACTGAGTGCTAGTTACTATATGAAGAACAATAGCCTAGCCAGCTGAAGGAGAATCCCTGTTGAGAGAACAATACCCTTATGCTGACAGTGAATACAAAGGTCAAAAGCAGCAAGAGAAGAATTTGAAAGGTAGCTTTTAGAGTTTAAAATGTAACACTGTATGGTAATGTAGTAGTTCTTATAGGCTATATGTAAATAATTTAGAATATGTGTCATGTAGTGGTTGGTTACTGGGAATTAGAATATTCACTGTAGAAAAGGATGTAATGTATTGTAACAAGAACTTCATTCTCTTACTCCTACCCTCTCTTAACTTCCATGCTTCTCTTGCTCTTAGCTCTTAACTTATCCCCCATCCCCCTTACTTTTACCAGCTCTTACTTACTTCTCTTTCTCTGCTCTTACCCCCTCCAGCCCCTCTTTCTCTACCCCCTTAATTACCTTCTTCTCCCATGCTCCCCAACTCCCCTCTCTACTCTTTCTCTCCCTCCCTGACCACATGTACGCTGTGGCTGACGGTGGAAACGGGTCTCTTCCTCCCTCTACCCAAATAATAAACTGCTTATACCTGAACAGCTTCAGCCTGCAGAAGTCTTTCACCACGAGTGCATGTCTTTGTACATCTATAGTGGGTCTCTGGTATAACGGGAGCCCCAGACACCCCTAACAATATATCTCTATTATCTTCTGGACTTCCTCTAATCCCTCCCTGCTACTGCCTCTGGGTACTCATTTTCCTACAGCTCAAAACCATTAGTTTTTTCCAGTGAACTAAACAAAATCCTTAAAAGAAAATTTGAATCTTTCTATGTACAATCTGTATTTCCTGGATATTCTTTCCTCTTTGTGCTCACTCTATCATGCACTGTACACCAGAGCTAGTCCCCATCCTGCCACATTGTCCAAATAGCTCCTCCCCACTCCAGTGCTCCAGCGGGCATGGCTGGCAGCACCACAGGTGGCTGGGGAGTCCCGCAGCCTCATGGGGCCAGTGGACACTGCCGCCCCTGCCCGAGGCTGGTGGGGTCAGGCACTGCCCGGCGCTGAGTCCCAGCAGCTACACAGGCCCCCAGCCCATGGTCCTGGTTCCACACCTCCATGCCTGGTCCTGCTGCTCTTTGCTTTAACCATATCTTTCTACACTCTCCTTCAACCAATTCTGTTCTAACACACCAACACAATCTGTCCATGCCCTGTGTCAAGACTCCTTCTTGACTCCCCTTATTGCCCCCCCCCCAGGTGTGGAGTGTCAAGACCTCTTCTTGACTCTCCCTTATTGCCCCCTTTGGGCATCTATATTCTTAATTACCTCTGGGAGAATGTGTAAACTAACTCAACAGTCTTCCAAGGGATTCTTCGGAGATACTTTGGGTTCATCATTCCTTTTGCCAGGACCCCTTCCTGGCTTTACTCTTGCAACCCACCATGGATGCCCTGTTTTACCTGTGCTACCCTCCATGGCTGCCCTGCCAGGTTTGCTTCCTGAAGATCCCATTTTACTCACTAATGAGATTTTTAGTGGTCCTTTCCTGTGGACTCTTCACAGACCCCCCTGGTCCACCACTCATCAGTCTCCTGGACTGTGGACATGATTTTCTGAACCTGAGAGAGTTTCAGCCTATCAGTGCCTGATCTGTTTCCCAAGGGAAAGCCTTTTGGGAAACTTTTATCTCTCAAGGACTGTTATGTAAATAAGATTTTAGTTCTCAAAACAATGAGACGGATGTTCTGAGAGTTTTTTTCTCTTGTCCCACCAATAAGAGAGATGTTGTACCTTCTACCAGTCAGAATAACCTGTATTGGAACACCTTATAAAAAGGGTTGGAAACTGCGAAATAAAGGCTTTTCGCCTCCTGAGAAATAAAACCTCAGCTGCTGTGATATTGAACCCGTCACTTCCTACTTCGTGTCCTCTAGCGACACTGGACAGTCTCAGGAACCCAATTGATCGCCGGGTGCTGGCCGCCACCGAGGGGAGCTGATCACCGAAACTGGGTGAGGTGCACCTTCAGCTCCACTCTCTGCCTGCTGGCCTGGACAGTGGAAATATTCCCAGGAGCCCCCAGTTTGTCAGGAAAATTAATCCACGAACACCAGAGGTTTATGTCTGAAAAGGAGACAGAAGAATCCTTTTACTTTATTCAAATAAAGGGAGAGGCCATGGGGCATTCCCCTGGGTGTAGGACTCTGGGCAGCATTAGAACAAATTGGAACATAGAGAAACAGTTAAGAACAAGGACAAGGTTATCAGACACGGAAAGAACAAGTCGTGGTCAGTAAAAGAATATAAAGTAAGAACTAACAGGATGAGAAAAAGAGAAAATTAAATATATTGTGGTCTGATATACACAAATGTAATTATCCAATAATATGTTTATAAAAGCATGTGAACAATACATGCAGCCAATTGTAGAGGAGATTTTTATGTGTATAGATTTGTATACAGTATAAATGTAACCCAACCTAGAAAATAAACAAATGATCTGATTGTCATATTGGTGCCGTGTTATTCCTATTCCCACATGAAGAAATGAAGACCCCAGCACCCTGTAGTCTCTCAAATTTTTGGAGGCCACAGCCTTCTTTTTATCTTAATTTCCCTGTTGCATTTCCCTCTCTCTTTACCCATAGGCTGAGGTACTTGAGAGGTACAGACTTCCCAGAATGTTTGATACTTAAGATTATCCTGTAATGTATAACCTTTCCTTTTTATTTTTAATTCTTATGGAATTTATGTTTTTTCTCCATTGTTTCTTTCATCTTTCAATATCCAATTTCATTTATCAGCAAGCCTACAGTTCATTTGTAAAGGCAAATATCTTTTTTCCATTCATCAATCAGTAGATCTTTCTCATTGTTTCTTTTATCTCTCAGTGCTCGTTTAATCTACCAGCAGACCCACAGCTTGTTTGTAAAGACAAATCAATTGTTCCTCCCAGTTGAAATCTCATGCCAGAAACATCTGAAGTTTGGAATCCATCCTCATTATACTTCTCCACTGCTGATGGCAGACAATTCCCTGGAGATAGGAAGATCTGCCTTTGCTGCTGCAGGATCTTGTCCAGCACCACACAAAGGGTCTTGTCCTGTGGCACTGCCACATAATTCTGAGAGCGGTGGACTAGGAACTGATGGCTCCAGGACAATCGCTGCTGTGCTTCTGGCTTCTGGGGGTGCCTTACTGTTGGCCTTTATTTTTTCTATATCCTGCTTAAACAAGAAAGGTTTCCTTACTTGACTCCTCTCTGCCAGCTATGAAAACATCAACTCTGCTGTAACTCTTTTATAGTGGACAAAAGGTTTGTTTAAGCTCTTTCTCAAAATCTTTATTGTGACTGCTTCATAATTCTTGCAACTCTTATTAGTTCATAACCTTGATTTTACACCAACTTTGTGTAGATTAGAATTTCAAAATATACAACATAATTTATAATTTCCTCCATCTACAAGATGTAATCACACATATTTGCCATTTTTTATTTTTGAAAAAAAAATAGGCAATTTTTTTCTCTGTTTTATATTTTTATGTTCTGAACTCATCTGTTTCCTGTCTTCACTTTCTCTACTCAGAAGACATTTCCTATGATTTATTCTTGTCACGATTCTCCAATCATTTTGTACTACTTTATAGAGATGCAGTTATTGCAACATATACTTATTAGATATTTTTTGTTGTTTTGATTTATACTGTGGTAAGATGATACAACAAGTATTTTAGATTACCTTGGACTGCAATTTTTTTTACTTTTTAAGGGAAAATCCATTACAAAAAGTTTGGATAGCATAATTTAAAAAAAAAAAAAAAAGTATTGCACATTACCTGTGCAATAGCCATAAAGTAAATCTGTACCCATCATCTAAAAATAAAGCAAGCTTCTGATTTGACTCATACATTTAGACATTTTTATCCTGTATGAAATAAAGTAGAAAAAATATGCTATTACTGTTTTGTCTTCAACTGCACATCACTTTTAACATTGAGTGAAGACTCTGCATTATTGAAGAGAACATATTTAGGCAGTGCAGCCCTAGGCTAATACATGATCAGAACCTTAGACTGAAAACAGTAGGGAAAAAAAAAAAAAGCAGAAAATAGTTTGGCTGCTACCACAAAGCAACAGCACATTCTCCTGTTGTCATTCCCACTGTCAGAGTAAAACTGGAACCGAGCAATCCCATTCCATTACAACCACCCTTATGCTGCAAAGGTGGAGCCCTGATCTCAGAAATGCCAGAGGTGGCAGAGGTTTTCCATGTGTGAAGGCATCCTCCTTTCCCAGATGTATTGCAAGTTCCCCTCTCCCCACTCCATTCCATCCCTAAACTGAATGCTGACAATCCATAAAAGTTATACACTATAACACTGGGATGTATCTTGTGCCCTCTTCAAGTAAGCATTTGTAACTTTTCTTCCTACAATAATCCAACCGAACTACTTTGTTAACTGCTCCAAGTAATTACCAGATTTTGCTGTTTTTTCCCATTATGTTTTATTTAACACAAGTTAAATAAGTACCATTTTGCAAATACTGACACTTTTATATTTCAAATTCCCAGCATACTACAGAGATTTGATAGGTGATCTTCAAACTTGGTAGGTGATAATGACCACAGATTATCAATTAATAGGAAATATCATGACAAAAGTTAATCTGATATACACCCCAAAAAAGCCTCCAATTTTTTTTTTTTTTTTGTATTCTACAAGAAACAAATTTAACAGCACTGCCCTGCATACAACAAAGTGACCCAGGCATGAAGATGAGCAAGCTGATAGTCCTTCCTATTTCAGTTTTCAAGGGTGACATTAGTGGGACACTGCTTGGAGCACTACTTCCACAGTATTTGTTAGCATGAAGCTTACAAAACAGACTAAAAAGGTTTTTTTTATTGGTCTTGAGGGGGAAATTTCTTCCACAAAACATCCAAGATTTCTCAGGGAACAGAAGTGACCACACTGTGCTGTGCAAGTCTACCATGATTTAAGACTCCAGATTATCTTGCAATATTTAAATAACCTTGGCATTAACAGCAAAGGAGCACTGCAATTTCCAAGACTACGTAAGAAAAGGATGTGTGTAGATCCAGCTCTGGAACAAAGCCCAGCTACAAGATACATTTGTTTTCTAGGTTTGCAGGGAGCCTTTTTCTCCTGCCCAGACCAGCCCCTCCAGGACAACTGCAAGAAAACCTAAACACCCACCAACACAACTCATCCAAACCTGCTACGAAGATCAGTGCATTCAGCTGCTTCTACAAAACACTTTTCAGTTCACACACTTTTCTACTACTATAAAAACTAACAGTATTTTAGGTGCTATAATTAAAAATAAAAAAAAAATCTTTTAGCTTGAACATAACTACCAAGCTTGTTACAAACTGCATAGTTCATCCTATAATCCCTCTTTTTATTTGTTTCACCTTGGAAAATAGAATTCTAAGGAGCTCTTGAAATTAAGCTCTTTCAAGAGCTCCTTTTGTATCCTTTAGTCACTCTGAAAGATAACCGTTTAACAAGAAAAGAAATAGCTGAAGGAAAATTAGCAGTATTTTATTTGCCCTGAAACTAAAAATTTATAACCTTAAATTTTTACAAACATGATTTTACACAAGTGATAGGGAATGAAGTTTTCCATCCACACTAAAGAAGTGGATGTGGCCTTAGCCATGGCTGCAGTACCTCCAAGGCTGTAACTGCTCTGCCAGGGGTTTATCCATGGCCACGGCTCTGAGGTGCTCCAGCACGACCCCATGCACAGGCACTGATGTTTCGAGGAGTACCTGCTGAGCACGGCCTTATCCACAGCCACAGAGGCTTCAGGTTTATCCTAGGGCCACAATCCTTTCTTGGGCACAGACATAACCACGGCCAGATACTCTGAGAGGTTCCTGCTCTGCTGTGGGTTTATTCCCAGCCACTGATGCCTGGGGATGTCCTGCTCCCCCCTGGAATCATCCACAGGTCACAGCTCCCTCGACTCCAGCTCACACTGGAGTTCCAGCAGCACAGAAACAGCAGCGCTGCCCTGGCCACCTGCCAGCCCAGGTGTGTCACCATGGATGTCATCCAAGTGTCCCCAGCACAGGAAGAGGAGAAGCACTACAGACAGCAGCAAAATCAAAATGAAACCCCTAATGAGCTCCATGGCAAGCACAGGAGCCTGACAACTCAACAGCACCAACAGCTATAAATCCAACCCAGCACATTCCAGCCAAAGCTGCTGTTAGCTCAAACCCTTCAAGTCCCATGTCAGGCACCAAAAAGGACTGCCATGGTTTAAACCCAGCTGGCAACTCAGCCCCACACAGCTGCTTGCTCACTCCCCCAGAGTGGGATGGGGGAGGGAATCAGGAAGAGGATAAAACTCAGGGGTTGAGATAAACACACTTTATTAGGTAAAGGAAAAACTATGCAAGCAAACAAAGCAAAGTAAGGAGTCTATGCCTCACCTGCCAACTGCAGGCAGATGTTCAGCCATCTCCAGGAAAGCAGGGCTCCACCACATGTTAATGGTAACTTGGAATGGTGACAAATACCATCACTCCTGACATCCCTCCCTTCTTCCTCCAGCTTTATGTGCTGAGCATGATGCCATATGGCCTGGGATATTCCTTGGGTCCCTTGGGGTAAGCAGTGTCCCCTCAACTCCTTGTGCTCACCCAGCCCAGTCCCTGGTGAGTAGGGTGAGATGCAGCAAAGGCCTTGATGCTGTGAAAACAATGCTCAGCAATAGTGAAAACATACCTGGGTTTGCAACACTGTCTCACCTTAAATCCAAAGCCCATACCAGCTACTATGAAAACAAATAACCACCTCAGATGCATTAGCTCAGCTCAGTAGCTTCACAAAGTCTGGTTTCAGTATCAAAATAAAACCCAGTTGGTCATGTTCCATGTTGTCAGGTGCTGAAAATGGCACTAATTTATAACAGTTTTCACTTTTGTTTTAGATCATTACAGTTATTTCAGACCAGCTTCTGCAGTCCAGTATTTCCACCATTGATTTCTTGACAAGCAACCAACAATCAAATCTCCTTTGCCGTTGTTCTCAGTTGTAGGTTCTGATGGTCACAAGAAACTGCATCAGAAAACTTCTTTCCTAAACAGATGACAGAACTCTTTTTTTTCTCTCCTGAAGCACTGCAAACTGCTTCCAGATCAAGGGTAAGGCCACCTCCCAGCTTTGGGATTTCTCAGGAGTCTCAATACATGCATCTTTTCTTAAGCTCTAAGTTAATTAGGAAATGGGGAGATTCAGAGGGATATTCCAATTAAGAGTCTTCTAAAAAAATGGGGCAGTTCAGTGCCTCACTTCAGTTACTTTAAACATGGCATGCCTGCATGTTTCTTCTTTTTTATTTCCCCTGCATCCTGTGTTAGCCTTAAAATATTCCGGGTAGGAGCCGGTAGGGCACTGCAGCAGTGTAATGCTTCCAGTCCTTCCCATACTTGCTGCTACAACGGTGCTCATCCCTAATGCAGCGGTGGGTGAGCAGAATGGTCATGTAAATAATATAGAAATAAGGCAGAATGTGCTCAAAGCCACAAGCGAGGCAATAGGCCAGTGAGCCCATCAGGTCTCCAGTGTAGTTGAAATGACGTGCCCAGCCCCAAAATCCGGAGGTCATCAGCTTGCTGTAGTACTTGGTCCCATCCACGGACATGTAGGAGCACTCGATGTACTCAGGCTTCTTCCCCCAGATCCTGCAGTTGCCATTGGTGCGACGGAAGAGGTCCTTCTGGTGATTGGTCATTCTGAAGATATAATAACCCAGCAAGCCCAGCATCAAGACCCCTACGGCGTGAGCTGTGCCCAGCTGGACAGGATAGTAAACCAGATACAGACCCTGGGGAGTACAAAAACAATCAGCCATTTACTTCCAACAGAGGCTCAGCATACCTTGTCAATTGCCAAGTCCATTCCTTGACTACAGTGACCCACAACAGAACAGAAGGAGTAGAAAAATAGTAAAGCTGCACAAAACTTTCAGAAAACTCTGCGTGCTAGAGTTTCCTTCTCTCTTTCTCTCTCCAAAACTGCACTTTGTGAAACAAGAAGAGAGAAGTTGCAAGGATGTAAACTGGACAGAAGGCAAAACCCAAAGAACAAAACCCAAATAGAACACCACTAACCAAAAGACCCTCAACAAGCAGGAGTAAAAAGAAATTGAAAGGATTTAGAAAAGTACGCAGACACAATTGACAGTGACAGAAAGAGGCACAGAAGAAGGGCAGGAGAAGAAAATTTGTCAAATCCATGCATGGACAGGAAGCATTCCTACAAGAGAACTGTTACAGAGAATGTTGCAATGATTTCTCAAAAGTCAAACTGCATAGAAACATTTAAAGTAAAAATTAAACTGCTAGAAAGAATGTTTCTAGAAAGTTTCATTCCTGTTAGCCCAAATACCCAAGTACACATATTTACCTGCAAAGTATAGAGGTAAGGCAACCAAACACAGTCTCCCCAGCCCAAATACCATCCAAAATGATCATGACAGATATCAATGGTTTTCAAGTACCAGGCTTCATTCCAAAAGAAGTCCAGAACATAAATACCCTGCAACAGAATTAATTCACATTAATAACAGAGTCACCGGTTGCCCTGTTTAACAGCATCAGCTTAATGTCTGTGCTGCCTTGTGATGTGATCTCAACATTCCTTGATGTTTTCATGTTAGCACTTAAAAACCAGACATTTCTGAACACGGTTAAGAAGAACCATCACATAAATACAACCTACCTGGATACACAATATCCATCCCTCTAGACCGATAAAGCAATAGTAGGATAAGTGTTATAAAGTAAGTGTACAACTCAAGGACAAATGCTTGGGAAGTGAACTCACAACTAACCACCCTGATATCTTTTCAGCTTAGAGTTAGGGTTACAAAGTGAAGGGATAGAGCTTCTATTGAGAAGGCTTCTATTTACACAGATCAGGAAATAAATCCAAGGAAGTCCCATCACTGAATGAGCTTGTTTCAGGCCAGGAAAAAATGGCTCCCTTTCATTTCCATGGAAAGAGATTTTTTCCTACTTTCATACTGGCTTATTTCTGAACTGGTTTCTTAGTTTCCTCCTTGGAATTTACCTGGAGGACATTGACAAGGATCATGGAGTTTGTCACTTCACCGTACAGCTCCTGTTGTTTGGCAGCAAAGGAAAGGTTGATTAGAGTCCAGGCCACAATACCAGGGCGCCCATTGAAGAACAACTTGAAATCAAACCACTTCCCTATTCGAGGGTTAAATTCAATCCCCATCATGTAGTCATAAAAGAAGTTTCCAGTGAATTTGCTGTAAAACATAAGAAAAATTAGAAATGTACAGTTATGTACAAATACAGGTAATTGCTACTCTGACTATACAATTCAGATTAATTTAATACAGTGATAATAAAAATCATAAAACCATGTAATGTTGTGCAAGGTAACACAAACTGCCCTGACAAAAGTATTACATTAATAGACATAAATTGTAGAATTTCAGAGGTGCCTGAGTTTACTCTTGGTAACACTTCTGAACAGTCTACGTATAACTATTTTTAGGATGGATGTAACTGTGACACTGAGGCTGCCAGTCCCATGGTTTACAGCATGAAACACAGGGGAGGGTGCTCAGGAAGCAAAGAACCACTGCCATACACTGGCTTAGATCCATGTGTCAGTGAAATATACTCTGTCATTCAATTCATATACTCAAATTTCATTTAACAATTTTAATCTCTGATACCTAGTATTCTCCCTTTACTTAAATCCACATACCAGTCTTTGGCATTGGTAGGGAAAAAGTAGCCTTTAATCATTGCAAATGTGGACACTGTATATCCCAAGATATTGGCACACCACAGGAGAGGAATCCAGTTGTCAAAAATGATGGTAGGTGAGAAGAAATGGAAGCAAGAAGCATTTGCAAACCAAAGTACATGGGTAATGATCCAGGCCTGAAGTCCATTGATTTCATATTTATTCACGACACCTAAAATATGAAGAAAAAATGGAGTGCTAGTTAGCCTACATTAATACAGCTTTTAATTAATATGGGTATGCACAGAATACACAGAAGCTCCATCAAGTGCTCATGAAATGACTTCTCTCTCCTCACCCTCCCAATTAAATACCCTGAGGCACTTTTCTGAATGTTCCATTAGACTCCACTGTTCCCATCAGGCTTTGTTAGGCTGGGTTTTTCTCCTCACAAAACTGAATTTAGACTCTCTCCCAAAGCCCAGTAACTATAGTAACAAGTTAGTAACAACCACAATATTCTTTCTAATAGTTCACATCACATATTTTGTTCGAGTCCCTTGGGTTAAAGGAGGTTGAGCAGGTAAAACTATCTTGTCAAATACCAGCAATAGTCCACTGATGCTAAAATTACCAACCAGTACTTTTCTATTGATGGTGTGGTGCCTACCAGATCAACAGTTTTACTAATTATAAGAGATAGAAATGCTATAACTTATTCTAAAAGATGACCTAGATTGCTTTCTAGTTTTGTTTGAACTGAACATGTGAGGAAGGTGCAAGCATTTATGTCCACATTTCTTCTGGCTAAGCAATGGTTATTAAAGACTCTAAGAACATAAATACTATAATTTCAGAAGATTGCATGGTGTTCATGTATTCCAAGGAAGACTTTACCTGCAGGGGTGACAGCACCTTCTTGTACACCTCCCACATAGCCAGGGAGAAATTTATGGCAGAAATCAGGAATGGACAGATACAAAACCACCTAGAAGAGAGAGAATGTATTCCCAGTAAATACATACAAGACAAAACCCTTCAAAACACTATCCCTTACATACATATACCAAGTATCACATTTCTATTAAGTTTCTATTAAGTACTGGATAAGCCAAAATGGCAAAATTTAGCTTTTGTGATTTTAGACTAGTAATACATCTAACCTATTATACACCTCTAAAGATGTATTTCATGTAAGGCTGTCATCCCTTTTTAGTGGGGAGGCAGGAAAGTTGGTAACTATATCCAGTCCTCATCTTTTATTTTTATCTATTTCTGGTGTATTAATTTAAAACAAACGCCTATTGTTGTAATATAGTTGCTTTTTCTTAAAAACCTCGTTAAGGAATATGTCACACAAAGAATATTTGTGTATATTCCCTACATACTGATTTTCCAAGTACATAAGCTTCATTTGGATTCCAAAACACCTTGGAAATTGTGAAACACCAAAGAGTAAATGCCACTGCAACATTCTACCATCCTTTGTGCAAAAGGAATCATCCAATATCTGTGAAAAACCAGACACTGGATCCAGATCATAACTCAATAATGTACCTGGAAAGTAACCCAAAGGGAATAAATGCCAGCAGCCCTATAGGTCAGCCTGGGAGTCCTGTTCCAGATGTCAGACAGATGCTTATCCCCCTTCAGCAAGTCCAGGAGTGGATCAGTCAGAGAGCACTGGTACTGGGCACAGGACATGATGAAGTAATACACTATCAATGGTGCAAACATGAGCAGGAAAAGGATGCTTGCCAAGGAAAACCAGTCCACCTCCCTGTAATCCAAAACAGAGCATTTTGTTTCTCCGCATTTCAGATAGATGAGTTACATCAGACAATTTTTTCAGTGGACCTTCTAGACTTAACTGGATGAAAATGAAAATGTTTTCAGGGCACAGACATGTCTGGGGGACAAACAGCCAAAAAAGCTCAGCACAGAACATACTTTGACACAAACTGCCCTAAAACAATGCTGTCTAAACGACAAGTGATCAGAACAAGAGATTAGATAAAATCTCCCCCCAAAAAGCTGATTATTATTACAAACTTCACATTTTTTTACAGCAATCATGGCTCTAACTGGTGGAGTATTCTGTTGGAAGTGATAATGGAATCCCAAGAACATTATGCAAAGCTTGGAAACTTGGAAAAGACAGACCTTGGATAGCCATACACTGAACTTGCTGTGCCACTGTTGCTTGTTCCCAGCTTGTTCCCAGACATGTCTGTGCCCTACTAATACTTGCCCAATTCTTTGACAACTGGGACATGAGTCATAAATCTTGCTACAGCAGGACTTGTCACCTGGGAATGCCACAGGTGCCAGGATGCTTGTTTTCCAAATCTTGGGAAATACTTCTTTCCTTTAAGGAACCAGAAATTTTACAAGTTTTTTATGATTTGCTTTTCTTTTTTGGAAGGAATGTGTTTTAACCTAAACCATCTGGCAAACTCTGTGCCTTGAAAAACATGAACTCTTCTTCAGCACCTGTTGCTACGGCAAATTACCTATGAGCTTTTCAGTGCAGGGCAACACAAAAATGTTATTAACAGAGGGACGTTTAAAAGGAATACAGCATCTCTAAGAATGAAGCAATTGGAAGTACAAGGACTACTTAGGGTCATTGGCTTCTCTCACCATGCTCTTCCCCACTGGCCTTGAGATGTTTTAGTATCATTTTGCATGTTTTGGTGTTTTCTTTCTTCAGCAAGTTTTTTCTCCTGATGGGCTGCCATGATGTCCTGTAGGAAAGAAAATATGAATCCTATTACTCCACCTGGTTCTCAGTGAGTCTTATACCTCTACAAGAGAATCACAAATAAAAGTTAATAAAATCTATCATGTAGACTTCAGGCCATGTGAAATTTGAGGGTGGAGGAAAGGAAGTAAAAAATTTTCACCAAGTAATTCTCTATGAAGTCACATTCAGCAAAACATAATCAAAACACTGATATTAAAGTAATCCATTAAACTTCTTGCTAACTGGAAATTTCTTTTAAGATGCATAGATAATATGTAGCTTATTACTTACATGTAGATGTAAAAGGAAAAACAAAAGTTTCACCATATTCTCATAAACCTCTGCAACTAAACTGTTTTTTTTTAATTTGAGAAATTTCTACTGCTGTAACATCATTGGCACCAGACCTTGTCAATCGGATACTTTTGCCCAGAGCCCTTGCTCCATATATGTCATTTACATCACAGAAAACAAGATATAGTCCTACCTAAATCAAAAATCAGTGGGAATGGAAAATGATTTACTCAGCAACACCTAATTCTCTCTGTGGCTTTCAGAGCTTTTACAGAAAGCTCTGTTGCTTTCATTCGGTCTGATCAAACACTTCTTACGGTAAAAACCATCATCCTATAATCTGAACGATGGACCGACTTCCCAGCTCGATATGCCTCATCAGCGCGAACTTGATCCATTACCTGGACATTGACTGAGCCTGGCCGTACCCTCTGCATCCACCACGTCCCTGGGCAACCTGTTCTAACGCCTGACCACCGCAACAGTGAAAAAAAAAATAAATTCTCGCATCTAATCCGGATCTCCACTACCTCGCCTTAAGGCCATTTCCTTTAGTCCTCACCCGTAGGCTTCTTTTCAGAAGCGATCTGAGGGGAAGGCGGCTCGTCGCTCCCCTTTGCGTACACGGCTGGGTCCCTTCCAGGCCCGATCCCAGACCCGATAAGGTAGGAACGCACCCAACTACGGCGTCGGGTCCAGTCCCTCTCCGGGGTTCACTGACAGAGGATCACTCCCGCACCGGAGCCCGCTCCCGCGGCCGCCCCGGCCGCCGCCGCTCCGACTCAGCCGCACCGACGGCCCCACGGCCGCCACCGGCCCCAGGCCCCGCCCCCGCCCCACCGCCCCAGCCAATCCCCGCCGCGCCCCTCCCGTTCCGCCGCTCCCCATTGGTGGCGCGCGCTCATCCCATGGGCCGAGGAGCTCGAGGGGCGCCGCCAGGAGCGCGGGGGCAGGACACGCTTCGGCCGCCGGGCAGGAGGGGTCGCAAAATAACCCTGGACGTTCTGGAGGAGCGGGAACTGCTGTCCAAGGAAATAGTTTACACCTGCACTTGGGTCACAACATCCCACCCTGGGGCCATAAAGCCCCTAAACCAGACTGGGCCGCTTTGAGTCGTTATTAATCTCTCCACGTTCCACTGACCTTTCTGTGCAATTTCCAGTGGCCCCACAGAAAAAGACCTCGGGGTGCTGGCCAAGGGCTGCCGAACACGGGCCAAGGTGTGCCCAGACGGCCAGGAAGGACAATGGCATCCTGGCCTGTGTTACCAATAGTGCGGCCAGCACGACCAGGGCAATGAGCCTGTTGTGAGCACCGCTGAGGCCCCACCTCGAAGCATGGGGTCCGTTTTGGGCACCTTAATCCAAGTCA
This sequence comes from Poecile atricapillus, assembly GCF_030490865.1. Classification (NCBI taxonomy): domain Eukaryota; kingdom Metazoa; phylum Chordata; class Aves; order Passeriformes; family Paridae; genus Poecile; species Poecile atricapillus. Next base: position 128,828,874 of record NC_081249.1, on the reverse strand, counting down.
TTGAGTTACTGGAGTGTGTCCAGAGAAGGGAATGGATCTGGGGCAGCATCTGAGGGGACGGGGGGAGGTATCAACCTGGAGAAAAGGAGGCTGAAGAAAGGCATCTTCTTACACTCTACAGCTCCTTGAAAGGAGGCTGTAGCCTGTCGGCTCTTTTTCCAGGTGACAAGCAACAGGAGAAGAGGAAATGGCCTCAAGTTGCGCCAAGGCTTGTTTATATCAGATATTAAAAAGTTTCTTCATGGAAAGGGTTGGCAGGCATTGGGACAGACTGCCCAGGGCGGTGGTGGAATCACCATTGCTGGAGGTAAAAGCCGTGTTATATGTGGCCCTTGGGGACATGCTTTAGTGGTGGGCTTGGCAGTGCTGGGTTAGTGGTTGGGCTCAGTGATCTTACAGGTCTTTTCCAACTTAATGATTCTGATTCTAGTACAGAAAGGAGTTAGACTCGTGTGTGTAAGGCAGCTCACCGCGGCCAAATATGTGATGAGGGACATAAGAGAGGATATTGGACTTTGAAGAGGTCACCCTCTCTGGGGTCAGCACGCTGAGAGCTCTCAGAATGATGCTGAAATGAGAACAACACACAGAACGTTGCACCCTGTTCCAGTTACCTTCAGCACTCACACTCTGAAGTCGGTTTGAGGGACGGACACCTCTTAAAAGAAGCTGCAGGGCTAAGAAACGAGCTAAGATTATGTTCCCGTTATTCAGGGCTCTGGGGACAAAAAACTGCGGAAAGCGCGTACGGGTGTGCAGCAGCACCCGGCGCCGGAGGAGCCGCAGCGCAATTGGACACCAGATCCGGACGGAGCCGGTGCTTGAAGCGCTGACGGCGCCGAGCTGCTGCCGGGTCCGGGAGGAGCGGCCGGGAGGAGGGGCCGGGAGGAGGGGCCGGGAGGAGGGGCCGGGAGGAGGGGCCGGGAGGAGCGGCCGGGAGGAGGGGCCGGGAGGAGCGGCCGGGAGGAGGGGCCGGGAGGAGGGGCCGGGAGGAGGGGCCGGGAGGAGGGGCCGGGAGCCCCGGCCCGGCGCCGTCCCGGAAGCAGTGGGGAAGGCGGCAGGGTCGCCATGGGCCGGGCAGTGACCGTAGCCACCTGCGCCCTCAACCAGTGGGCTCTGGACTTTGAGGGCAACCTGGAAAGGATATTCAGAAGTGAGTGCCGAGATGGCTGGCTGCCCCCGGCCATGAGGAACCCTCTCCCGCTCCCTCCTTCCCTCCTCCCGCGGGCGGGGCAGCGCAGCCCGCGCCTGTTTCACGCACTGCGCTCCCAACACTCTTCCAGGTATCGACATCGCCAAGAGCAAAGGAGCCCGGTACCGGCTTGGGCCAGAGCTCGAAATCTGGTAAGGGCGCTTTGCTGGAGCTTGGTTATTGCGATGCCAGTTAACTGTGGAAGGTCAGGAAGAACATCAGCTCCACGGTGCTGCAGTGCCCAAAGCCGTACTTAAGCATGCGGCTGTTGGTGCAAAGAAAAGCACTGTAATTGTGGCCACAGGATTGGGTCTCTTGTCTTGGAAACCTGACTGGTAGCGAAAATTTTTGACCTATTTCAGTGAGTTTTCCTTCAGGGGAAACGTAGTGCATTGATTTCTGCCTGGGCCCAGGCTGCTGTCCTTGGAAGGAATATCATGGGGTGATATAAAACGCCACAAGAGTTTTAAATTCTGTAAGTAGGGATGGTGTTGACAGCGCTGCTTCTTAATTTTCTGTATAAATTATCTGTGTGAGTGAAATGTTCCCTGTCTGAAGTAGTATTGATTATTTGGCTCTGGTGCTGATCTGTCTGAATTTTTGATTTCTCCTTGTTTCTATACACAGTGGTTATGGCTGCTCAGATCACTTTTATGAGTCAGACACACTCTTGCATTCGTTTCAAGTTCTTGAAAAGCTCTTGGAGTCTCCAGCAACTCAAGATATTATCTGTGATGTGGGAATGTAAGTTTTTTTTTGGTTGTACCTGTAATAAATGGTTAAGTCCTAAGGGAATGCTGCCTGTGCCATGCTCTGGATAGTGAGGGCTCTGCACCAAACTTTCAGACATATCTTAGGAACTGCACTACTGTTACCTTTTTAATTACCATGACCAGGTCTGCAACTTGCAGAGCGCTTTATGGAAGATAATCCTTCCAGAGATTGCTGGTGGCTGAGCCCTTCAAGAGATAAATAGGATAATTACAGTTATATATTGGAAACTTTAATGTCTGGTCCTTATTGCCATGGGTCAGACTTTCTGTGAGGTGTAACTCAAAGGGCTTTATAAATTGACTGTCTTATAGGAATGTGAGGGCTACTTTCACTGACAGACATCTTAAAGCAATGTAAATGTATGTGAAAATCGCTGAAGCCATTGTAAGCCTTGTGCTGACATGGAAGAGTGATAAATTATATCTGTAAAATTTACGTGTTAGTATTGTGTGGGGTGCCCCCCGCCCCAGAGAAGTTAAGATTTAGTTTTAGATAACCACTGTTAAAGTGAGAGGCATGGCTCTAAAGCCATGGAAAGATAAATTTCACCCTCTGCCTCAGGGAAGAGGAACCCAGGAAGAGTTGCCCCATCCCAGACCCCTCGTGGGGTGGCAGCCCAGGTGCTGTGATTGGTTCTGTGCCCTGGGGGTTTCTCCCTTGCTCTGTTCCTATTAGACCCCGACCTTAAATGCTACCCTGGCTCTGCCCCATAAAACCCCCACCCTGCCTCTGTTCTGGGCTCTCTGTCTCTGGATTTAAACTGAGTTTGTTCCTGTGTTGAATAAATGGTTTCTTGAGCTTAACCAGAGACCTGTCTCGTTGAGTCCCATGTCGGTCACCGGTAGATGTAACATCCCCGGACAAGACCCTGCTGTTGCAGTTGTGGAATGCAGCAGTATTGATATAAATGTGTAAAGCTGGTTTGATTTTGAACTGGATTGGCAGTATCACAGGAGGTCACATTTGATTAAATAACCATGCCCAGCCATGGGGAATCTTCTGGTCTGCTCATGTTCCTAAGGCTCAGGTAGCAGTTGATATATCTGAGATTGACAGCACAGTCAGTAACTCTGATTGTTTCAAACAACTACTTTAACTAAAAAAATTAGAAGCTAAAACTTGATATATTGTTTTGCTTGATTCCCTCTAGTGAGGTCTTATGAATAGTTTTTATGCAGTAAAGTAGATTCTGTAGCTTTTTATTATTTCATTTAGTGAGTGTAGTCACTGCTAATTTTGCTTCTTATTTTCACAGGCCTGTTCTACACAGAAATGTTCGCTACAATTGTCGAGTGATCTTTTTAAATAAGTAAGTAGTTCTTGATGTGTTTTGTGAGGTAACACATCTTTTCAGACACCAGTTTGGCCTTCAAGCAAGATTCTTCAGTGCTATGTAGAGTGAGGGATTTATCTTCTTATTTGCTAAATTTTGAGAGAGACAACTAAGGTTTTTCATTATCTATTTTTTCTTTTTCTGATTTATGGAAACTAAATTCCCACTGCTTTCTGAAAGAGCACAGTAAAACCCCTTAAGTCTGCAAACAGAAACTTTAAAAATGTTACATTATAAAAGAAGAAAAGGAATTGATCTTAATCAGCATTCATATATAGTGATCTTAATCAGTGTTCTTATATAGCCTTGTTTGGCTGTACATCGTATGTTAACTCAGCTTTTCTGTTTTGTTTTATGATTTAAGGAGGATTCTTCTAATCAGACCAAAAATGTCACTGGCAAATACAGGAAACTACAGGGAACTTAGATGGTTCACCCCATGGAGCAAAGCAAGGTATGCTGGCAACTGTTAGAATTGTGTTAAAAACCACAACTTGCTGTTTGCAGCCACAGCAACAGAGTTGAAATATCTACAGCAGATATCACTAGCTGCTACAGGGAGAACAGCAACACAGAGTCAGCCAAGCTGTGTGGTTGCAGCTTGGTTAGGAAGCTTATTGAGCAGTCAAACTCTGAGTTGCTGAACTGGAAGAAAAAGTGGGGCTGCTTGATCCTACAGCCAGTGTAAAGTGTAATTTTCCTGGTATGTGCTTTCTAAGAACACCCAGCTCAGGACTGGAAGAGGCTGTGTATCTCCTGAATTGCTGCATCCCACTACTGAACTGGCAAATGTTGAAATGGATGAGCTCTGTCAGAACTTCAGCTGGAGAGAATAAAAGCTGCCTACCTTATGATGCTGCAGAGCATGCCTGGCACACATCTCTGATGCTGTGCACTTATCTTGTAGTCAGGGAATGTTTCTAACTTGACCATCCCAGCAAAACACTTCTCGTCCCTCCTCTGAGCCCCAGCTGGTTCTGCCTTGCTTGTGTAGTAACCCTGCAAAAAGAGAAACTTCCATCTGGCATTTGACTTGCATGGTGTGTTCTTTGTTAGGTCTGTTTTCTAGCCAGGATGGGGCATTGGTTACCATGCCTTTCTGAAGCACAGATGATGCTATGTTAAAATGTTAGCATTTATGATTAATTCCACTGAGAATATGAAGGTATTTTTTCATCTTTTTAAACACACACAGCTCTGTACAACTTCAATATGGTTTCTTTAACCAACGTTAGAAGGTGAGATGAGAACCAGTTCTTATGCTGTGATTTATGTAATGATGTATTAACAATCTACTTGATTAGGCATGTGGAGGAATATTTTCTGCCCAGGATAATTCAGGAAGTGACTGGACAGGTAAGTTGGGCTTTTTTTTTTTTTTTTAATTTAGCAAGTTCCAGATTCAGCAATTAAAAACTGTGGCCCCCAAAATTTTTCTGCCAGTCATATTGTAGATTCATATGTTTCAGTGGTGGTTCTAAGTTACATTAAATGAAAACGTAATTTAACCTTATTTATGTTAGTATGTAGCAGCAAAGCAAGTAAATTTTAAATCTGCCTCAGTTATTTGTATATACAGAACATTGCCATATTTTGCATAATTTTGGTACTGAGTTTATCTGTGCTTGATACTAGAATTGAGTATGTGTTTTTAGGTTAAAAAAATTAAATTAAAAAATCATTTAAACCTTGTTAATTCAGAAGGATCTAAAATTTATGTTCCCACAAAGCAGGAGTGTGCTTTCTAGCAACAGACAGATTCTGTTTTGTAGATTGTTTAATTCCTGTCCTTAAGCAAAGCACTGGATCTGAATATTACTGAAATTAAAACACAAAATTTCAATCGGTCCAGAAATTTGCATTTCAGAATTTTTAATTTTTTTTTACTCAGACTTGGTATAAAATGAAAGAAACTATAATGTGATTGATATTATGTCACTAATTTCACATAAGTGATCCTTCAATTTTTATATTTTCTTAAGATCAGTTTTTGAATTGAATAGCTTGTTCTACTTCATATGTGTAAGAATGTTCTTGTTTTTTCTCAGGAAACTGTTCCTTTTGGGGATGCAGTGCTAGCAACCAAAGATACCTGCCTAGGGGCAGAAATATGTGAAGAACTCTGGGCACCAAACAGGTAAAGGAGAAGAGGAAATAAAAAGTAAACTACCTTGGAGCTGCCTGAAATAAATGTTAGAAAATATCTGCTTATTATTATCTTTCAGAAAGTGCAAGTAAGATAAAATATAATTAGAAGCAATAAATACATCATGGGAAAGACCTCACTAGGCTAGGTGCAGGATGGCAAAGAAATGTACGTGGTTAAGCTAAATCAATTCAAAACAGAAGGCAGGGAATGGTAGATAGTAGGTAGAATGACAGGTAACTCTAATGGTCACATTCCTCATATTTTTCCAAATCTCCCAGTTTTATTATTTTCCTTGTAACTGCAGAAGGTGTGGTGTATCAAAGATGTGATTTTTTTTTCAGTATTTCTTTCTCATGACATTGAAAAAAGAAAAAAACCCAGTAAAAATCTTCTACTTGTGGTTCTGTTTTTTGATTTACTAAGAGACAAGAAAAATGGGACAACTGACTTTGCAGTGTATATCCATGCTGCCCTTTCAGACCAAGATTATGTTATTCTCTCTTTCTTTGAGGCTTGGCCTTCTATAGAGTAGAAGGCATTTCATTTAGGACAGAATGAGCAAAAGCCCTCCTGACGTCTGCAACCACTCTCGACAGAAGAGTTGGGCAATGCAAGAAAACAGGTGTTTTTGGAAGCCCTATCCCTGTTTGAGCTAAAGCATGTATAAAACTGACAGTGACATAGATGTTTCTGTTTATCAGTGATTTTTAATGATATTTGCAGTTTTCACAGCACAGTAGGGATTTATTTTTGTGCCTTTTGCTTTGACAGCCCTCACATTGAGATGGGACTTGATGGCGTGGAAATTTTCACCAACTCTTCCGGGAGTCACCACGTGCTGCGGAAGGCTCGTGCTCGGGTGGATCTGGTGAATTCTGCCACAGCAAAGGTGTGCACTTTTCTACCTGAAAAGTTCTGTTTGTTTTAAAAACGAGAAGATGTTAAGTATTTGATCTGTAGTCCTGTCTAACAGTGATGGGGACAAAAATAAAGCAATAAGTGTACATTACACTGTGAAAAAGCTGCTTTGTCATTGTAATTCAACATGCTTTGATTATATTTATCAAAATCTACTCTCTCCTCTGGTATCCAAACACAGCCTCTGTCATCACCTTCCTGCTTTTCCCAACCTCAATTTGAGCTCAGAATTTCAATTTAGAAGTGCAGCTCTCTCTGTTTGCATTGAGGGAATAACTCTTGCTACCGATAGGGACTCCTGTCAAGAGAGAATCCCAGCCATAAATCATTCACAATATAAAGGGAGAGGAAGTCTGCAAGAAGGGCAGGAACAGAGAAATAACATTTTGATTTTTAACATCGTGTCAGGTGCTATATTCTGAACAGCTTTTGTTTTTTTTCTTCCCTGCATGTTTGTTTCCCTGGCAGAATGGTGGAATATATATTTTAGCAAACCAGAGAGGCTGTGATGGTGATCGTCTGTATTATGATGGCTGTGCCATGATTTCCATGAATGGAGAAACAGTTGCACAAGGATCTCAGTTTTCACTTGATGATGTGGTAATGTTTTCACCCCATAGCTGCTAGCTCATTTATGCTCAACGTTTCCCAGACATTCCAGACTCTAGGTCCACGTCTCTAGACTAAAAAGGGTGTATTTTAATTATGCTACTCAACTAGATCCAAGTGTTTTCCTAGTCAGAGTACCTACAGTAGCTCTCCTGTTTTTGTGAGGAAGAGCTGTCACATGGAATAACTTCATGAAAACATTTTTGTATGCAATCACCATAAGGAGAAGAGACTGTTGATTGAGATTGCCTTATCTAAAGGAAGAAAGGGCAAAGACTGCAATGTTCTGATTATGACCCAGTTTTGTAGGTTTCATAAGGTTTCACTTTGATTTCAGAAAAAAGTAGATTTGTCATCTAGGTTTCCTCACATTATGTGCCAGATCCATCTCTTTCCCCAGTAACATTCCTTACCTTTTCCTTTGCCACAGCTGATGCTGAATCTTTTGCCAAGCATTTTTTGTCTGTGTAGAGTGATCTAATGTTGATAGTTTTTCCATAGGAGGTGCTGGTTGCCACTCTGGACCTGGAGGATGTTCGAAGTTACAGAGCAGAGATTTCATCTCGTAACTTGGCGGTAGGAGCTCTTTGTGTTTGTAAACTGTGACAAGTTTGAATAGTTATTAAATGTAAAAAGTATTTGCATGTCTTGATTTTCACAGTATCTTATGGAACTAACGTTTTGTAGGTATATGCTACATTAAAATTTCTTTCTTCTGAATTCTTCTGTACTGTTGCTTAGGCAAGTAAAGTGAATCCTTATCCCAGGGTAAAAGTGAACTTTGCTCTGTCGTGTCCTGATGATATAGCTGTTCCTATTTGTATGCCAATTCAGTGGAGACACCACAGTCCTGAGGAGGAGATCAGGTAATCAATCACTTAATCTGTTGCTTGAAAATTATTTTGATTAAAGAAAAACCTAACCAAAACTCAAAGAAAGAGATAAACATAAGATGATGTTTAGATTTAAGTAAAGGAAGTCTCTCATTGGAATACCACAGTAAATATGTTGACTTGTTTAGGTGTTATTCCCTAACCTTCTTAGAACTATGATGTTCTGTAATTTCAGCCTTGGACCTGCATGTTGGCTCTGGGATTATTTAAGGCGCAGCAAACAGGTAAGAATAACTTGGTTTGTTTTTCCCTTGGCACATCCAAATTGTTATCCTGTGCGCTGTCATCCCAAACTGATGTTAGTCCAAGGTACAAGGTTTGAGTGAGGTAGCTCATTCAGACTTAAAAATCATGTTCCAAGTGTGACTTTAATATGCTCTGTGCACTTTTCCCTTAGGAACTGTACTTTCTTGAGTGCAGCAGAATGACATGAGGTAGTCACTCAGTGTAATAGTAAAGTATATATGAAAAATGTAATCTTTTTTACTAGTATGCCTGTCTTACTAGAGGGTGAAGACAACTGGATTTTTTTTCTAGCCAAAGGGTTTTACACTGACTACTTGTTTGATTATCCAGTTGATGAGAGTTTCAGAGGACATGCTGTGGGTGGTTTGTTCTGTTTTTCCCCAGTAGAATATAAACAGCCTTGAACAATGCACCTGTCATTCTTCTACAGGAATGTGTTTCTGAGTGATACAATATGTATTTTTTTCTAATTTTGCTATGTGGAACCTCTTCCTTGCTCTGTTTTCAAGGCAGGATTTCTCCTACCTCTGAGTGGTGGAGTTGACAGCTCTGCTACAGCTTGCATAGTGTATTCCATGTGTCACCAGGTTTGCCTGGCAGTCAAGAATGGCAGTAAGTAGATCTGTATGTCTGGCCAGCTGTGTTTACTAATGATTATGGACAAGTTAATATTAGCTGGGTGCAGTAGCTGAAAGAGATTATTAATGGCAGACCCTTTTCCTGTTGTTCTAATGGAGTCTTTTGTATATCTTCAAAAATTCCAGCAAAAATGTGTGTCCATATTCAGATTCTCTGAATTGGCATAACAGTTTTCATTTTGGGTTTAAGAATTGGATGTGGAACTCAAACTAGTTTATGTCTAGACTATTCTGTCTCAAATGTTGGTTAATGTAGTTTTCAGTTTATTCTGAAAATTTTCCCCTCTGTTAAAACCAGCACTACAAAGCATGGCTAGGAATGGTTTAAGTTCTTAAACTGGCAATAAGCAGACTTCATGCTTTTAGCCAAGTCTTTGTACATACTGGATCATGTTTTCTATGAAAATTCTTTAGTAGATCAAAAGGATTTAATATTTCTGTACTCAAAATCAGGAGCAAAATCAGTAATTCTTTTATTTGATAGATGAAAATTTTTGGGGGAAGTTAGATGTAGTCATCTTACTTGTCGTTTTCCAGGATTAGAAGACAGGTGTCTGCTAGAGAAACCTCAGCAGGAACCTCCCTCAGAATGAAAATGTAGAGTCCCTCCCTCCGAATTGCTATAATTTTGAGATCAAGGGACAGATCTGTCTCTGTTTTGAGATCAGGCAGAGATCTGGGGATAGGAATAACAGTTCTTTACTAGTATGTATAAAAAGGCAAACAAACCACAATAACTACAGCATTAACAACAAAACAGAACCAGGGACCCTGTGACAGCTTTCTCGGCTGAGACGGGAAGGGATGGAGGAGAGGCTTTGCTTCACAAAACCCCTCGGGCAGTCGGTCCTGGTGCTCCTGCAGGGCTCTGAGGAACACTTAGCTGGAACAGCAGGAATGAGCTGAGATCCCAGGCCCCTGGCTGAGGTGTATCAGCAGCTCCACAGTGGTGCCAGGCACTGGCACATCCTGGGAGGATAGGGGGTGAGAGGCCACCAACGAAGAGGGAAGAAGGAGAAGAAGCAGCAGCTCCATCTGGGTGATGGTGAATTCCCTTCTCCAAACTGCAACAACTCCCAGCGAGTGTTCTGTTCTCCAGCCCAAGAAGCCAGCCAGCCCCCAGCTGTCCTTTCCACCCCCCTCCCCTTCCTCCCTGGGCCCAGCCAAACTCACTGTGTTTCTCAAGCACCCAACAAGTACCAGCAATCAGGTTTCCCCACAACTAAGGGGCAAAAATTTCCATAGGTGAGAAGGAACAAAAGGATGGAGACCCAACCCCCAACAGTCATGTAAAGCTTAATTGGAATAAGAGGGATGTACAAAATATTTGCATGTCCTGCAAATGGAGGAGCACAATAATTTCTACTTTTGTTTTGTTTCTTTTGCTCTGTCCTCAGATGCAGATGTGCTGGCTGATGCACGAAGGATTGTGAATGATGAGACCTACATTCCTGAGGATCCTCCGGAATTCTGCAACCGTGTCTTCACCACGTGCTACATGGCTAGTGAGAACTCCTCTCAGGATACCTGCAACAGGGCTAAACTGCTGGCTGAGCAAATAGGCAGGTACAAGCCCAGAAGTGCTGGGAAAAAGCATCATGTTCTGGCAGAGACTTAGATCTAAAACATTTAAGCTTGAAAATGGGAAAAAAATAAGAGAGGAATAGGAGGTAGGTTAAGTAGAAATGCTACAGATATTATTACTTAAGTGTTAAGATGAGGCATTTAGAAGCATTTGGCAAAGGACATGGAATTTTGGAAACAGACTCTGAAAAGCGTTATTCTTTCCTAAGTTTCTTCATACCAGATCTGATATTTTAGCAGCTTTAAAACTGCATGTGATGGGTGGTTGTTGGGGTTTTTTTTCTATTTTATATTGTCTGATTGTGCTGGTTGAGTCACTTGTGCTTGAATTCTTCTCAGCTACCACATCAACCTGAACATTGATGCAGCTGTGAAAGCTGTTGTGGGGATCTTCAGTGTGGTGACAGGTCGAATTCCCCAGTTTTCTGTCCATGGAGGGAGCAGCAGAGAGAGCCTGGCACTCCAGAATGTGCAGGTGTGTGTCCTGTAGGCTGAATCAGATCACACCTTTTTGAGACTGTGGGTTTTGGTTTGATTTTTTTTTTTTTTTTTTTTATTTTTTTTATTTTCCAACCTAACCAGCAACTATGCTTTAGTTCCGAGTGTTGAATATCCTGTTTGATAGTTTTTGTTAATTTGAGGACTTGATCTTTCTCTCTCTGTTACTGGAGAAATCCAGCTGTTTGTTCTGGAAGAAAATATGGAATTCTTTATCAGCTTTTTGGCAACAGGAGAGGCTTAAGTCACAGAGGAGTGTGGGTATTTGCTTAACATCACCCACAATTGCGGCTGGAGCTGGAGGCTGGATCCCAGGTTGGTTTGGCATTACTGCCATCCTTAGAAAAAGCTGAATTTCAGAACGGGGACAAAAGCAAAATATACTTTTTATAAATGCTTTCTATTAGACTAGAGGGATTTATTTACTCTGTAATAAGGGGTGTGGTTTATCCACATACTTCATCAATCATGGATCCTTGTTAGCGTTGTTAGAGATAGCAAATGGCAACCACTCCCCAGTTGGCCAGGAGAAACTTCATCAGTCTTTGGCAGCAGCAGATATTGAACCTGGATTTCCTGAGCACGTGCAGCAATTTCTCCACAAGACCATCCTTCTTGCAGTCACACTTACCTTGCCTGCATTTTGTTCTGCATGAGTTTGTTTAGACAATTGATTGATAAAAGTGACTGGGGAGAAATTTTGCTTTCCTTTTCATTTTGCTTTGTAGGCTAGAATAAGAATGGTCCTTGCTTATCTGTTTGCTCAGCTGACACTGTGGGCTCGTGGGATGCCAGGGGGACTGCTGGTGCTGGGATCAGCCAATGTGGATGAAAGGTTGGTGAAAAACAGGAATCCAAACCCAGGTGTAACAGGTCACTGTCATTTCCTTGCAACTTTACCAAATCCCACTGTAGATTATGACTCAGTAGGGGTAACAACCTAAGAATACCCAGGTAACAATGAAATTAATGAAAATAGTTAAATCGGCCTGAATGGGAAATTATGTATTTTTCAGAGCTTTAGCCAAAGTATTGCTATAGCTTTCCCATAAAATGCTGTTTTCAGCAGACCTTACCTGTGCATTCACTAGGCTAATTTCCCAGTTTGTTGAATTTTCAATTACTGTGTTAGGAATTAAGATGTGAACTTTGAGCTGAAAAAACAGACTTTAAAATCTAGAGTACTGTTAATAGACCAGTGTATTCAAAGATTAAAGCAATACCTGTAAGACTGTGGGAGTGGTAACCTCTAAAATGTGAGAATACTGTGTGGTGGTTGTGTGGGTGTTCTGAGATTTATTGTTTTAATTAGCACAGTATTTTAATTGTTTTGCACATACTGACTCAGCATAGACAGTTTTGCAGTGCTTTATGATTGTTTGAAGTATCATCTTCTGGAAATTTCAGGGCTTTAGGATAGCCCTGTTGCAGTTAAACATGTTTGCTTTTAGGTATGAATATGTTATTAATCTGCAGTCTGTTTCTCCCTTTCTTCATGCTGCATATAAATTCTCTGTAGGGTCAAGGATTATATATATTATGCTGCAGTTACATTATTATTAACTGTTGCCATATAAAATTTCCTGTTTTGCTCAGTCTCCGTGGTTACTTGACCAAGTATGACTGTTCCAGTGCTGATATCAACCCTATTGGTGGCATCAGTAAGACTGATTTGAAGAACTTCATTCAATACTGCATTGAAAACTTCCAGCTCACGGCCCTCAGCAGGTGAGCAGTGATTCAGTTACTGTGTTTGTTAATTCCACTGGAGGAATTGTCTGAGCCAGGTGCTTAATTTTTGGGATGAAGCACTGTTTTAACAAACCAGCACTCATAAGACTGCACAGAATCTGTGTTTTTCCTTTTTCCTCTCCCTTACAGTATCATGTCAGCTCCACCCACTGCGGAGTTGGAGCCCCTGGTGGATGGACAAGTGGCTCAAACTGATGAGGTAATAATGGGCAGTGCTTTTAAAATGCTCTGGTAAGCCTTACCCCAAAATCTGGGGTTTGTCCCATAACTGTTGTTTACTCTTGTATTTAACCATGCTCATTGACCAGCATGTTATAAACAGTCTTAAAGCTGCCAAAAAGGCATTGGTTTCCCACACCTACCCTAGCGGTGTTGACAATAGTTTCCAAAACAGCAAATTAACATTTTTTAATTATTTTAGATTTTTGGACACTTAGAAGGATGGGTGTTGTAAAATTCAGTTTATTTAAGGTTTTTATAATATCAAAAAAAGTCAGGGCTTTACAGCTATGAAAATGACTGGTGGCAAAGCTCTCTTCTCTCCACACCCTTCTCTTTGCTATCTCTTTGGAGAGGACTGATAAAACTACCTCTGTGGCTTCCAGTCTCCCAATTCAGAGAGATTACAGTGGGTTTTTTTATTTCTGCTCATAACATTACTATGTCTTTTTGACACTGACAGTTTTATTTTGTTGTTCCTTTGATTTAACTGGGTTATTTTAATTACTCCATGAAAGTATGCATTAAAATTTGCATAGTTAAGATTTTCAGTGACTTTCTGTGTATGTTTTCAGGCAGATATGGGGATGACATATGCAGAGCTCTCAATCTATGGGAAATTAAGAAAAATTGCAAAGGCTGGACCATACAGTATGTTCTGTAAGCTGATTAATATGTGGAAGGAAATTTGTACTCCAAGAGAGGTAATATTCTAAAGAGAAAAAAATATCAAATAGTTTAATGTTTATGCCAAAATAGAGTATGTCTGGCGAAAGGTCAGGTTCCTTTTAGCTAAAAGGAATATTTCATTATTTTGTGTTTAGAGACTTTTCTACAGCTGCAGCAGAATATGCTGGATAAGTTGGTCTGCATCTCTTAAATGGAGCTTGTTGTCTTGTGCTGAAAATTGTTAAAACAATTGTTCATTGGGTAATTTGAAAACTTACTTCAGAACTATACCTTGGGGAAAATTGTTTTCTGAAATACAGATGACCAGCTACTCTTGAAGCATTTGATTATGTGTTCCGAGACAAAAAATGGCTCTTGCTTTGAAAGAATATTTAGACTTTGTAAAGGCAGAATACAGTCTTCAAAATACTGTACCCCTCTAAATTTTTTTATTAAAATACTAAGAAACTTCATCTGATTAAAAGCTACATTCTTTGTACACCAGGTGGCATCCAAGGTTAAGCATTTCTTCAGGATGTATTCAGTCAACAGGCACAAAATGACCACCCTCACTCCATCCTACCACGCTGAAAACTACAGTCCAGATGACAACCGGTTTGACCTGAGGCCTTTCCTCTACAACACCTCATGGTCCTGGCAGTTCAGGTGTATAGACAAACAGGTAAATGCCCTCTGCTTCTGGAATGATTTTGTATTTAAATTTTTCAAAGGGAGCCAAACCTGGTTACAGTGAATCTCCAGCAAAAGACAACTAAAATTTAGGGTAATAGTTATTACAGAAATAACTGTGATTGTTCTTTTCACATAACTGTGAGGCTAAATCCTCTGATTTCAGTATAGGCTGTTTAGGTTCTTTTTTGTCATACTACTGTGACAACAAGAAAAAGAAAGAATAAAAGAATACATGTACTGAGGACAGAAAGTAATAGTGTAAAAGTGTATCCAGACTCATGAAGTCCTGTGCTAATGGGAGAAACAAGCTTTTGTGTTTTGGTTTCAGTTCAGGACCTGTCTGCTTAATTGCAGAATTAAGACTTGACCTACATCAGCGTGGGGAAAGCCAGTGTAAGAGGCAGCAATTCACTGTGAGTGCTTCTCCCACCTGCTTCTGCAACAGCTCTTATTTTGAATCTTAAGTTAGTTGACTGACAAATACATGTTTGCTTGAACACAGCACCAGTAATCATACCATGCTCAGTTTGAGCACTGAGATGAGGAGGGACTCAGGCAATAATTGGAACCATGCTTAACTTTTTATAGTTTTTAGCCACCCCTTCAAACTTATTTTAATGCCCCTTTTATGGCAGAAGTGCTGGGGTGAAGAATTTTAGCATCTTGAATTCTTTTCTGCCAGAGATTTTACACCCTAACTTAAAAGTTGCTTTTAAGAATATATGTTTATGTTTTATAATACATGTTTATACATGTAATAAAATATTAATTCCTTCATCTGTGAAATGCCAGACATGTTGTAATAGTATTTTACTACCTTGAAACCTGGAATAAAAGTTACCATGTGCTTTTAGTGCTTTTCAGTATGTTATTGTAAAGTATGTATGATGGGGGATTTTTACATCATATTGGACTTTTTCCCACTGAAATCCAGGACAAAAGTTCTTTTGGCCTCAGTGGGAGTCAGGCAAAATGTTTTTTGTAGGGTCGACCAAAGTGTAGTTATTTTATGCTTACACTAAATATGATTAAGATTTTTTTAATGATGGTATTGTTACACTCTCTAACTAGATTTGTATGTAACAGCAGTTGTGCTCTGCAAGGGTAGTGGCCATTGCAACTTATTCCTGGAAACTGGGAGAAAAGTTTGGGGAAGATTTTATTGTGTAGATAAGAGGAGCCTGAACTAGTAACTCCTGCAGATCTTTGCAAGACGGGAAAATATTAACTTGCAGTGGTTTGAGTCAAATCTGCCCTATTCAATAAAAGGAATACAGGAAGAGTTTCCTCATTGTAGGTGTTCAGCATGATTGTAATTCTGAAGAGAATCACTATCTAGGACAGTGTCCCACTGATGATTCTGCTCTATCTGCACTAAAGATTTTTATGACAGAGTAACGGGACTGTGAAAATATGGCACAAACTTGACATAACACTCACTTTTAGTTAGGTAATGCCAGGTTTCCCTGTAGGAGAGTCATGTTACAGATCGAGCTCGTTTGTGAATGGAAACAATTTGGAGTGCTAATGATGGAGAAATCTGTTGGATTTGTAGAAAGTACTTTTCTGCTTTGGATGTCTGTAGTGTAGTCAAGCCAGTTTAGTTATCCACCCATTTTTAATGCAAAATTCCCTTTGTATTTGCTGCAGAAGGAACAGGGGTAAAAGGAATTTGAGATCATAGCATTTTCTGGGAATTGCCAGATTGCTCTTGGAGTCTTCATGTCATTCAGCTCTACCTGGCCGAGGGGGTTTAGAACAGCCCTAGGAACTCTGGCAGTGCTCTCTGTAGCTTCTGCCTTGGAGATGTGTCTGAAGTAAAGGATTTGTGGTCAGAGCACAAATTATGCACTTCAGGTACCAAAATGTTCACTGGGATTTTAATAGCTGGTATAATTTGAAAGAACTGTGATGCAGCCCAGAAGAAAGCTGACACATCTACCCACAAGGACGAGATATTTGCAGGCTGTCTTCTGCTTTTTCCAGTGTCACACCACAAGATTAGCTGCATTTGGTCAAGCCAAAAGATTTATCCACTTCATAAAAACCTGATCTTTTTGTGTCTCTTTTACAACCAGCAGCAGATGCTGATGGAAGAACAAGCTTATTTTTGCTACTGAATTGGTTTACTTTTTATTTGCAGGTATCCAAGCTAGAAAAAAAGGAAGGAATTTCTGTAGTTGAAGACATGGACTAACTTTCTGTCTTGTTTAACTGTGGTTACTAATTTGCCAAACAGAACATTCAAGACTGGATTATACTGTGATAATGAGCAGGGATGACCTGCTTAACAGTTCTCAAGCTGACCATCATAATCAATATTTTTTATTGACTCCCTGTTTTACTCCTGATATACTTAAATTGCAGTTTGGCTAAGGGATCATTTATTAAGGATTTTCTTCAACTTCTTGAGTTAATTGCCTTTAATTTAAAATATTTGAATAATCATAAATAAGCCCAGGGTAGTCCTTTGTTTGGTTCTGATAATTTGGATATGACTTTTAAATAACATTCAGCTGAATGTAAAAAATTTTCACAGTTCTGGTATGTGCTGCTGAGGGGGAAAAACTCACCTTACTTTGCAATAAACTTGTAATTTTGTCATGCTAATTGACTCAATTCTTATTCTGCATGTTTTTTATTTACCTGGCACTGGCTTTGTGGACTGGCCCAGTGTTTTGAGTGGCCACAAGATCTAACTCGGCAAGGTATTGGAAGCATGTCTGTCTTGAAGCAGATGGGTAATCTTCATGTTAGTGGGATCAAATTTAGAGTTCAGCTTTTTGTTTGAATATTGCAGAATGAAGTATAAAACCAGTATTCTCTGAGCTCAATTAGTGTGTCATCCACATCCCACCTGCAGTTTGCAAAAACTTAATTTTTAACTTCATGGCTTCAACTGATCTTATAAATTTGTTCAGTGCTGTGGAGCAATAAAAAAGGATGGGCCTGTTCCTTTCCCTGATTCTCTTTTCTGCCTTTTCATTTAATGTTTGACTGTTCCCATTTCTTTTTTAAACCTTAATTTGAAAGGTGCACTTCTAATAGGGAAAAGTAGAAATGCATTTCTGCAGTTCTGGGCAAACAACATTCTTAACTGCAACAACAGGAGAGGCCCAGTGAGACTTCTGTTAAAATAGTCTTACATTGTCCTAGTGGAAAACGTCTGCTAAAAAGGGCAAATTCTCCCCATTTGTTTTCCACAACTCAGGAGTTGATTCACTTGAAGTTAAAGATGCTGCATTGTTCATTATGTATTTGTTACATGGTACTGATTTAAATACATAACTAACTTATTTTAATGGGTGTAGCCGGTAGGAAGAATGGAAAACCCCAGCTGTGATTTGCCTTCCTTCACAGTTAGTTGGGCACTTCCATGTCCCATTCCAGCCAGAGGGAGTGGATGAATTTTGAACAGAAGTTCAAGAATTTGTTGTATATTTGAAGACTTCTAATTTGTTTCCTCCAGAAGTTACTGGTTTCTTTTTCTAGATAATCATAGAAGAGGAAAGAGGAGACATTTGCTTTCATTCAAATAAAAAATAATAGCACAAAAATACAATTTTTACACACATTTCCTCTGTTTTTGCAGTTAGTGTTGTTACCCTGACTATTTCAGACACCTGTGTTTCTTAGCAATGGCATTTACAGTACATGTACAAATTGCATTTCATTTCTTGCCTGCTAATGCTGACTACAGATTGTACAAGGTCAATCCTATTTTCCTTTTACTATCCAGATATTTTCACTGTGTCTGTTCCACCTGATGCCTCTAGTTCAACTGTTACCAACACTTAACTCCAATGTTATTCAATACTTTGTTGCCTACTGAGAATGGGAAATAATTTTAACGTGTAGCTGATGATGTTCACTTTTTACTGGAGACAACTTGTATTGGGTTTGTGTGGCCAGGTTTTAGTTGGGGTGGGCTACAGCTTGAGAAGCTCCTGGAAGATTCCTCTCTGTCTGGCAAAGCCAATCCCAGCTGGCTCCAGGATGGACCCAGCACTGGCCAAGGCCAAGCCAACCAGTGTTGGGATTAATGCCTCTGGTAACAGATTTAAGAAGGAGAAAAAGGTATTGTGCAGAAGTAATTGCAGCCAGAGAAGAGCAGTGTGAGAATATATGAGAACAGCCCTGCAGACACCCAGATCAGGGCAGAAGGAGGGGCAGGAGGTGCCTCTGGTGCCGGAGCTGAGATTCCCCTGCAGCCCCTGGTGAGGCAGCTGTGTCCCTGCAGTACATGGAGGGCACAGGGATGCACAGATGTACCTGCAGCCCATGGAGGGGCCCACACCAGAGCAGGGGGAAGCCCATGCTGGATCAGGGTCCTGGCAGGGACCTGCAGACCCATGGAGAGGGGAGTCCATGCTGGAGCAGGTGTCCTGGTAGGACTTGTGGCACTGTGGGGAACCCACAGTGGAACAGGCTGTTCCTGAAGAGCTGCAGCCCATGGGAAAGACTCATGTTGGAAAAGTTCATGGAGGACTGTTCTCTGAAGGAGGGGGGAAAGCCTCATTGCCCTGAGGAAGAAGCATTGGCAGAAACAATGAGAACTGACCATAATCCCGTGCCCTGTCTCCCTATGCCACTGAGGGAGAGGGGTAGAGAATCAGGAATAAATTTAAACCCAGGAAGGAAGGAGAACTGGGTTGTTTTCAGGATTTGCTTTATTTCTCATCCTGTTTTGATATGATTGCTAATAAATTCAAATAATTTTGCTGTGTCAACTGTTTAGCCTATGATGGTATTCAGTGAGTGACCTGTCCTGGACCTTAATTAATATTTTCTCTTCATGTCCAGCTGAGGAGTGGAGTGATGGAGCAGCTCAGGTCAATCCACTGCACATCCATTATGGTAAAGATAACATCAAAGAGTTTTCTTTATTATCTTCAGCTGGATCTTACCCTGACTTAATTAAACTAATTTTTGACTAAACAGTGGTGCAGATGAAAGCAAAAGCTACCCCGCTGCTATTTATCAAACATATATAAAATTATACATGTTCCTTTTCAGAGTTAAATAAAGGTGGCCCATAGAGACCAATTTTTTATCATTTGGCTGAATTTGTGACACATCATGACTATGAGCCTGTTATCTCTACATATCACCAGCTCCCTGAAAGAGAGCTGGCCTATGGCAACACCATTGTCCACAGTGAACACTGCTCCCTGTTCCATGATTTTATATGCAATTCAACTAGTTCTTACAATTAAGTCAGCTTATAAGGTGACTATAACATAGTCTTGACTAGTAAAGGTGTAAAATAGTCACTGAAGTAAAGAGCACCCAGGTTGATAAACAATGTATAACTTTGAATTAAAGAGCAAAGTATGGGTCTACTTTTACTTCACAGCCCGGAATACTAAAATGAAGGATTGATAAGCTCTCGTGTTTATCATTATGCTATCACAGGTCCCAGTATGTGGCAGAAAAGTGTTGTCAAATTTGTCCTGACACCTCTTCTGAAACGAAGTTTTATGAAACTGACCAGTGGAAGGGCGTGTGAAGTGGGCCGTGAGAAAAGCGGGCAAGGAGCACAAGTGAAGGAAGCATCTTTTAACAGTAAAAGCAACATGAGTGAAGCTCACAGTTGCTTGTGGAATGCCTAGGTGATTAAATGGAAATTAAGTGCTTTCTGCGACCAAGGATGTAAATGGTTATTTAGGACTGTGATATATGCGGGAAGCGGCCCCGCAGGTGCCCTGAGCCAGACAGCCAGGAGCCTGCAGCTGGCGTGAGCCAAAAAGATGCAACTCCTCATCAGGGATATAATTTTTAATCCATAAATGACGTGTGGGATCCGCCCTCGGAAGTTTAGGTGAAAAGCCGACACTTTTCTACCCCGCACCGCCACGTCTCTCATCGCACTCCGCCTGCTTCAGTACCCCAGCTCGCTAACGGCGGCCGGGAAATGGCGCCCGGGGGACGAATGTCGGGGCAGCGCCGGCTCCGGTGGCAGCGATGGGAGGAGCCCGGAGGGGCCCTGGGTCCCGCCCTTCCCCGCAGCCGGTCACGTGCGGTGGGCGGAGCCGCCCGGGGCGGGCCGAGCCCCGCTCCCGTCCCGTCCCAGGTCCCCTCCCCTCCCCCCCGTCCCGCCCCGCCCCATCGCAGTTCGGCGGCGGCGCGGCGGGAGTGCGGTCGGTGGTGCCGATGGAGGCCGGCGCTGAGGCGGAGCCGCTGCTGCCCCCACGGCGCTGGCGGGCGGGCCGGGGGCTGTGGCGGGAGCGCGGCGGTGCCCGCTCAGCCGCCGAGGACGGTGAGTGCCCGGGACGGGCGGAGCTCTCGCCTTTCCCGCAGAGCTGGGGCGCTCCCGGGAGCGGGAGGAACGGGAGGGGCAGGAAGCCTCCCGGGCTGCCGAGGGGCTTGGTGGGGCTCGGCCGCCCTGCCCGGGCTGCTCCCGACAGCTCCGGCCGGGACGGCTCTGAGGGAGCCGCTAGCGCTGGGCTTAGGTGCGAGCCTTGCAGTGCTGCTGCAGCCCCTGGCTTCTTTAGTTCCTTATGTAATTTTAGGGTTTTCCTCTGAAGTGCTGACAAGTTTTTCTCGAACCCGGTGACTGTGGTAGGTCTGAGATCCCAATTCCCCCAGGATGGAATCCTTTGGAGACCTCAGGTTCTCTCTTTTGAGGGTATCGCATCACTTAAGGGAACCTTCACTTTTTGTTGCTCTTGTGCAGTGCCAGAAGTGCAGCGGGGTCTCGGATGGGTCCTGTGTGCCCAAACCGAGCAGTGCTTTAATCATCACTTGTGACTAAGTGTCACTTGCTGTGACTAAGAATTGCAGAATAAGTTGGATATCCATGGTAGAATGCATGAAGAAATTGCTAAAATAAACATTTTTGGCTAATTTCCCTGTTTTATTTTTATATTATGAACAGTCACTTAGATTCTGCCCGTCCAAAATCGCTGGCATCAACACTAGTGGCTTGCTATGTGCTTCAAGTACCTAAAGCTTTTGCTGTCCTTGCCATTCTTTTAGCTAATGGTTCCTTTAAGCAACTTTTATTTTTATCTCACTAGTGTGAGATGTCATGAAAGAAGTAATGTCTTTACTGCGTGAGCCTGGCTTTTCTACTGTTTGTGCTCACATCTTGTGCCATGGCTCATATCAGGATCAGTACTAAACTGTTGTTGCTGATGCTTAGATAAAGGGTGGCATTTAAAAACCGTTTGCAGTCTTTGCAGGAAATTGATGCTACGGAATCATGTGGAACATAAAATTATCTGTGACTCTCATCAATGGTGTTTCTGGCATTGCTTGGTGTCTGGAGGGAGGGCATTGTGCGTCTGCTGGGATGGACTCTTTTCTGTTGTATCCCGGGTTGTGATTGCTGTCTTCTCAATGGAGATGGTATGAAGTGTTCCTTGGGACTCCTCCCCTCTGTAGCAAGGTTACACTAGCATGTTTTTCGTATCTTGAGAACCCCTCAGTTTTTTATCTCTTTTATATCTCTTTTTTTTTTTTTTTCTTCCTTTTTTTGACCTTATCTGCTTTTATATCTCTTTTTGGCTTAATTGCCAGGTTAGTTCCTGAAAGGTCCTATTTCAAGTAAACACAAGTGTCTGCCTTTTATTTTTTATGGATCTGTCTTCACATAGACTTCTTAATACTGGATCTTGAAAAGTGTCATAGTAACTAATTTAGTGGTATTTTATTTCAATTTGTGTTCTTTCATCCCTTCCTGTGTCTTGAGCTCTGATCTTTTTGGTATGGTAATAGTAACTCTCAGAACAAATTTAAAAAGCACTTAATTTAGTTCTCATATGACTGGAGATTCCTGTTGGTTTTGGAGGAACAGGATCACTCTATAACTGCAGTATCTTTATTAAACAAAAATAACAATTGCTATAATAGTAGTGCCTGATTTTTCTGGCTTGACTTGACTGTATACTCTGTCAAAGAGCAATTTGAATCTCCATTATTTTCCCTGTTAGAACTTGTTTCTGTGTAGTTTTGTGATATTTAACTACCAGTGTAATCTGGTACTTAATACTTAAACCTAAAAGAGAACCTTTTAACAAAACATAGAAAGTTGCATGGTGTGTTGGATATTATTATTAGTTATTTAGTGTAATGCACAGTGCTGCTGACAAAGCAAATGTGGCAGGAACTCTCTTTTTTTGTGTGTTTACAGTGCTCTTTGTCATGACAACTGTGATTGTGCACCTTCTGTTAACTGATGTTTTAATCCAAAGTTTATCCAAAATACAGTGAGTGATTCTTATTTCTTTTTGACTTCATAGTTGCTGGCGCTGATAATAACCTTTATATAAACCAAGCCATAGTATTTATTGAAGATGCAATACAAGTAAGTAAAATTTATTTTGATAGCTGTTACGCTCCCCATGCTGGATGTTTGTCACACGCTCTGCCAGTTTAAGTTTTTCTGTGATCAGGCAACGTTCATAAACCACCATCTCAATTCACAAAGCTAATCAGAATTCCAAATTCCTGTAGTATACAAGTCTCACTGAACTTCTGCCTAGGAGAAATAAATTTTTCCCCACAATGAAATAATCTCTCTTAAGGGTTTTTAAAGACATGTTGGTTTGTGGAATGATTTTCATGGTGGTTTTTTTGTTTGTTTATTTGTTTGGGCTGTTTGTGGATGTTTTGGTAGTGAGTAACCTACTGCTAAGAGAAACTATTTGAGCTAACCCTGTAATTTGCCTCTCAATCTGACTACTTGCACATCTTAAGAGCTGGTAAAAGCTTAAGAGTTTAAGGCTTGTTTCAAGTGTGAAGCTGGAACTCTTCAGCTGAACTTGGTGCCTGTGGAAGTCTTGAGACCCCCTTTGGCTTTCCTTTACTGGCCATTGCTGCAGGTTCCTAGATCCTGTTTTCTCCCAGGCAGTGGGAATGCTGAAGGCTGGTTCTTGAGCTCTCTTGCTGCATCTAGATGGCTTTTGATTGGGAGATTTCTGGGGGTCGGATGTATTTAAGGTGTGGCCACCTTTCTGGAAGCATCTTTCTGGGCAGACTAAGAACTTCCCAGAAGCTGTCACAGAGTAGGGATGGATTCTGGGGATTCCTGAAGAATCACAGGCACTTCCTGATCTGCAAGCATATTTTATTCAAAGACATAAATAAAAGTCTCTTCGATTCAGAATTAATTTGTTTGCATCTTATGGCCTGTTGGAAGAGAAAGACAGAAGAAGATCCACGAGTAGAATGAATGTTGGAGAGGGAAATCAAGTGGGTGGACCATTTTGGCGAGTACATAGAATAGTCACTGAATTATTACAAATGCTCTTATTTGAAATGATGACAGTGCTTCAGATGACTGGCACACAGTTTAATTATCTTAGCAGCTGTGTGGTCTTTAGATAACAGAACTTCCTTAAAATCTTTCCCTTTTCACACATGTAGAGTACCTCTGTGGTCATGGGTGACCTGATACTTTAATAATAACATGTACTCATTTAGTTTGCTTTGGTAACTTGATCTTTGTCTTTGAGACAGACTGAATGTGATGTTTGAATTAGCCTTTTTGCTTCCTGCCTTCAGTATCGATCCATAAATCACCGTGTCGACTCCAAATCCCTGTGGCTTTATCGATGGTACTATTCCAGGACTTGCCAGTGGTAAGAACTTGTTTATTCTTTTTGCTTTTTTATTTAGGAGTTAGTCTTTCTGAAAAACTACTCTTCATCTTTCTTGCTTGTTGGATAATTGTATTTTTTATTTTTATCAAATTATAAACATTACAATACAATGTCATAAATATATTTATATTATATATAAAATACTATAATATTATAATATGAATTACTGTGGGGAGCAAGGGGATTGATCAGTGAACATGATAGACTTGGAAAGCAGCAGATTCTGTGGTGGAAGTGTGACGACATAGATGGCTCTTTGAAACAGCCACAGGAGTGTTGCATGAGTGGGCTAATTAGCATGATTTTAAGCACTGTGCCTTAAGAATTTTCGAAGTGTCTATTTCTAAGCATGCTGGATACCAGCAAGATTGTTTGCTGCTGTTAGTTTCAAAAGGACACCACCTCAGGTTATTTGGTGGTCAGCAGTTACATCTCCAGTACAGGCAAAAACATGCCAGTCAAGTGCTGCCTTGTGGTCTAACCCATTTGAGTGAAATATGATAACATAAAGCTTGGTTTACTTCAAAGAAAATTGCTTTTGTAAGTATTTTGTTATTATTTTGACTCATTTTGTGGCTGTTTTTTTGGGGGTTGTTTTGAGGTATGTTTTTTTGTTCATTTTTTTGTGGTTTTGTTTGCTTTATTTTTAATTTCATCTCTGTCCAAACAGGATTTTGAGCTTAACCATTACTGTCATCTTGGCTTTGGCTTTCATTGAAGAGCCTTCCTCGCTTACTGTCACGTCAGATGTGCGATACCGCCTTCCTGCCTGGAATCCTCCCTGTGGCCTCACAGAGAGCATTGAGCTGCTCTGCTTCCTTGTGTTCGTGGTTGATATATCTGTGAAGGTGAGCATCTCCTTCATCTGGTATTGAATGATACAGTAGGTGTGTGGTAGAATTGTTTTTCAAATCTTGTGTTTGCAGGATGAAATTGCCTTACTTTATTAGAGCCTTACTTCAGGATAAATTAGCAAGTGAATATACTAAATGAAGATTTAAATTTGATTATTTAAACAATAATATAATAAAATATAAATTAAATCATATAATATAATTAGTATAATAACTGAATATATTTAATAAATAAGAAATTAAAATTGATTCCCTTTTTTAACCTTATTTTCCTAACTGTGTGAAATAAATTTTTCGAAGAATGCAAGTGTTTTGGCTTAGCTGCTTGTATTAGGATATAAAATCAGGATATGTAATAAATATGTCAGTTCATTTACTCAAAATAAAAGTTGTCAGAAACTAACCTTTCTTGGTCATACTTATTCTTCTTGGTAATAGTTATTTCTGCAAAGTCCCTTTCAATGTTTATTAAGTGGAGAATTTTCTTGCATTCAAAGGATTTCTCTCTCATGGCCTATGTGCACCTCTCACTTTTACTGACCTTTGTTTAGTTCTTGTACAAAAAAAATCTCTCAACAATGTATTTTTGTTTGGATTTTAGCGAGCTTTTTAAGAGCACTAATGTAAAATTACAAATACTTGGAAAAAAAATGGTGTGACTTATTTGGGTATTGGATTTTATTACTGAAGTAATTAAAGTTACTCTTTTTTTTCCCTTGTCTAGAGTTACTTAATTGGATGGAAAGAGTTCTGGAAAAATAAATGGCTAATGGCTTATATACTGACGTTGATTGTTTCCCTTGCTGACTGGATCGTGTCACTGAGTTTTTTATGCAAAGAGGTATGAACAGCTTTACTTTGGTCTTTGATAGCTGGATAATGCACTGAAATACAGAAAAAGTTTGGTGTAATGTAGCTTAGCAAAGAATTCTGTTGATTGTTAATGTAAATTGTGTGTTTGTTGGTAATATTAAATAACTAATTGCTTTAGTCTGTCAGCAGTTGAAGTGTGCAGGGAAAACTCATTGCCTGGCATGAATTTTGTTGTGCAATCGGAGAATTATATGCTTAACTTGACTGAATGGCAAAGCCTCTGTAGTGAAGTATAAGAAAAGGGTAATTAAGTAGTTTAACAGCTGCTTTCTAACCTGAAGCTGTTCTGTGTTCAAAACGGTTCTGTCCTGAGAGGAACATCAGGTTTGGAAATGGTTCTGGAAGTGCCCTCCTTGATGCAATATTGCACTCTCCCAGTTGGTTTTGTCTGCCACAGATTTACATTAAATTAGTTGTTGCGCATTTGCAATCCTTGTTAAGAAGATACTAATGTGGTAAAAATGCTGGGAAGTGAATGAGAGAGACATGATCTTAAAGTGTAAAATCTTGAGGTGTGATAGTGGACAAGTAGTTTGAACAGGAATCTCCCAACACAAAGCAGTGGCAGAAGGAGCAGTTGAACTGTTGAGATAGATGAACAAGAGAATAGAAATTTTAAAAATTGATTTTTATGGTTTTTTTGCTGCTAAATGTGGCCCACGGAAAACCGATCCTAAAATGCAGGATGCTGAAACACTTGGAAGTAGCAAATAAATCATAGCAATAACTTGAAGGCTTGCAAATGTCTTGACTGCAAGAATCAAAAAGATTATTTGCTGTAGTGTTGTGGGGAAAAGCAATTACAGTTTGAGTCTTATCAGAGACAAAATTTGCTAAGTAATAAGCAGGCCCTTTAGTTATAAAACAAACAGTCTGAAAATTTAAATTAAGCACTTATTTTTAGAATATGTATTTGTTTTTATTGAAAAGAGCTCTCTATTAATCCCTTTCTTAAGATGGACCTTGGCAGAAAATACAAGAAAATACAAAAATGCTGTCTCTTGCCAGATTGTTATGTCAACTGGGCAATAAAGTTAGATTGTTTCAAATTGGTGGCCTGATGAGACTATTGAAACATCAATGTGTGTTTTTAAAGTGATCTCGCCTTGTTTTAATGAGGTATGGAATCTTTTTTGGTGTTTTGTGAGCTCAGAAGAGCAGAGGTCATTTATTTTTCTGTTCTGCTGTTGGCTCTGTTGATGTGTGTGTCAAGTGCTTTTTGACAAGCTTGCGTTCAAAGTATTTGTGCTGCCAGTCTTGCAGGAGTTCAGTGTCTGATCCGTTGTTTTTTGCAGAGTGTGAGAATAAGAAGACTCCTTCGCCCCTTCTTTCTTCTCCAGAATTCTTCTATGATGAAGAAAACGTTAAAAAGTATCAACAGCACATTGCCTGAAATGGCAAGGTGGGTTATAGCATAGAAAACATCCTTTCACAGGTTGGTTGTCAGCAGGCAGGTTGTTATCCTTCGTGTTATGGTGTGGGGCATCTGAGCAGCTTCCTTCTGGATTGGGTAGCTCAGTGAGATCAGGTCACAGAGGGTGAAGGTTGTGGTAACTTTTTGATTCACTTTAGTCTGTACAGGATCTCTAGACTAACATGACTGTGTGTGTGACATAGGTGTTTTAATTCTAGTTGAGTGGGAGGTTTTGATTTTGCTTTTCTAAGCTCTGTTAAGGGAAGGGAAGAACTGAGGACCTGATTTTCTTTATATGGTATCATTTTGCATTTTTAGCAGAGGATATTAAGAAAAAGTTACTATTAATACTTTGATATATTTTCTTTCCAACAGTGTTGTTCTGCTACTGGCTGTTCATCTGTCTCTCTTCACCATGTTTGCCATGCTGCTCTTTGCTCGAACAAAGGTAATCAATTCTATTGCTGCTTTGGTAGATCTGAGTGCCTTTTTTTCTGTACTTGCACAGCTGCTTCTTGTCTAGTTTTATAGTCAGACTAGTGCAATTTGTTTTTTCTGAAAAAGGTCACATTGTCAGACGTGAGGAGATGAGTTTGAAGTCCATTTGGAGAGCTCTAACATGTGCATAGTATTCATGTATACAGGAGACTTCCTTATACATTTACCCAGTTTGATCCCTTGAGTTACTTTCTCTGGTTTTGTTGAAACCCTCTGTGCTGTTCTGTCTCCAAAACTCTTGTCACATTTTCATTCATATTATCACTCATTTCTTTTTCTCTCTTCCCTCTCTAGTTTTTTGCTAATTTGGGTTTCTTCTGTGTTTTCTCACCTTTCATGCCCTGGTAGGTTTTTGCCTGTACTAGTTTTGGTTTCTGATCCCTTTGGGTTTTCCTCCCATTTTTCTCTTCCTGCTTCTGAAAAGCAAAATTGAAATTTTGTGGTCAAAATAATTTTTGTGTTCCAGTAATCTTGGTATGTTCCTTCTCTTCTAGACTTCCCATATCTTAATTTATCACATTCAGATTTTTTTGGGTTTTTTCATTCTTACTTTTAAGGCCTTCCATAAATATGTTACTGTGAACGCAAAAATTTCTTGGATGCTGCTCCCAGTAATTTTGGTCCTATCCTTAATCTCAGTTTTGTGCATTCATTTCTACTGTAGTTTGCACTTGAGCCAGCTTCTAGTCTCCCTTACGATCAGCAAAGTCCCTGAATTCTCTGATGTTACATAATCCTTGGAATTAGAAGCAGAGGTCTATTTTCCCACTTTTAGTTGACTTCTGGACCTTTGTATTATCTCTGTTTGTCACATCTAATTTCAGCTATGAGCTTCCCCAGCAGATGTATATTTTGTATATAACTTGTATACCTAAACCAGTCACTTTTGTGTACATTGAGGTAAAAAATAGCAAATTAGAGAGTGGACTTTGGTGTGCTGCTCTGACATCCGTCTAACTAATTTTATCTAACTTGGCAAAATACTGCAGGCAAGTTCTAAAAGTAGGTTCATTAATGAAATTCATGACTGTGTTTTTGTACTGTCTTGTGTATGTCCTCTATGATTCCAGTCTTTGCATCAGATTCAAGAGCTGTTTGTCCTGTGCTGCCTGACTCATGTTTATGTTGTTTGCACTCTGCTTCTTTTTTTATCTGTCTTTTCTTGACCTCAGGAAAAAAAAAAATGTGGAGGATCCAAGATCAGCTTCCCAGTGTATTTCTGATGAAGGTTCTGAGTCCTGTACAGTCAGTTTGTGACATAATTGTTCTTCGTGGGTCTGAGGTGCTAACTAGACATAACTTCTATGTGGGGCTTCCTGTTCT
Source organism: Poecile atricapillus (assembly GCF_030490865.1). Lineage (NCBI taxonomy): Eukaryota > Metazoa > Chordata > Aves > Passeriformes > Paridae > Poecile > Poecile atricapillus. The sequence goes on along the minus strand of NC_081249.1, from coordinate 128,800,140 downwards.
TACTTGTGTTTTTTAATTGCTATTAATAAGTGATGTGATTGCTTTGTATTCATACATTATCTTAATTTTTATGTTTGGCTTTTGCTTTTTCCACAGGGTAGGTTTGATTACGTGTGTAAGAAATTGATTGTTGACTGATGTTAATATTTTTTTAAAAATGTAAATTTTTTTTCGCCCTTCTTTGGTAAGACAGTGATTACTTGGTATTTCTCTTAACAATAACACATCTTTGCCTAGGATAATCAGCAGGATAAGGAATGGGCGGTGTATTTCCGGAATTTGCCAGATTCCCTGACATCACTGCTGGTCCTGCTGACTACTGCAAATAATCCTGATGGTGAGCAGTCTTTCAGAAATAACCCTTGTGTCTCCTTTTGAAGAACAACAAAGTAAGATTGCTCTGTTCAGCCTACTGTAACCATTCTTTCAGCTGATGGTTTTTAGTACAGCCAGAGGAAGGTTGTGTAAAGGTTTTTTATGCCTTTAGTAACTTGATTCTTGCCTTTCTGTGGTGTAATTATACCACTCTAAAGTCCAGCTGTATGAGAGCTTTTACGAATTGCCAAAAGTTCATAGAAGTCTCTACTGTGCATTAAAATATTATTTCCTATTTTTGTTAAATTCGATACAGTAATGATACCTGCATATTCTAAGAATCGAGCATATTCAATCTTCTTCATCCTCTTCACTGTATTGGGTAAGTTACCTCTTGTCTTCAGCAATGTAAACTCCAATGCACTTCAACTTCGATACTTGTGCATACCATCTACAGTGTTTTATTTTTCTAGGGAAGTTTAATCATGAATTTCTCCGTTTCTGTGATTCTTCCAGTAGTGTCTGTGAGATCATTTTCAGGGGGGGTACTTAAGATTTGGAGTTTTTTGGTAACATGTCACAGGGGAACGGATACCTAACAGTATGTTCAAACATTAAAAACGTTTTGGAAATCAAACACAAGAAAACTAACCCTCTTAAAGTTTTATGTCTGATTTACTACATACATTAAAACTTTTTTGAGAAAGAGATTTTTCCATAAATTTTACTGCCTTTTTTTCTTCAATAGGCAACTTGTTTTTGATGAATTTGCTTACAGCAATAATATACAACCAGTTTCGAGGGTACCTTCTGGTGAGTAAAGCATTCCTAATTTCTGTGTTCTGCCATAACCTTGAACCTTTGAAGAATTAAGTTGCAGGAACTGACAATGGTCAAGTAAGATTTTTAGGCTTCAGGCATTAGCTTGAGCCTGTGTGAAACCAAGTCACACAACTTTCTCAGACTGGCCTGAGAAAGTGTGGCCTAAGAAATCGTAGGAATCAAAACAGTCCTTGGAGAAGGAAAACAACCTCTGCAGGTGTTGTTTGGATCCTTGTTGTTTATCTTGGAAGAAACAGTCAAGGGGTGCAGTTCCCAATTGACCAGTGATGGTGATGTGTTAGTTTAATGACCAATGAGAGTTTTACCTCTCAGACCTTCTCAGAACTGTCTATAAAAGAAGATCAGGAATAATAAAACTGGCTGTCTTGTGCAACCCAGCTAAGAGAGTCTGTGTCGTACTTCGCTGTTCCTAATATAGTGCGACAATCAAGTTTCATCTGTGTATTAAAGGAGCCCTCCCACTCTGGTTGCAGATACAGTTTTATGGTATTAAATGTTCTTTGATGCGATACCTTTCCCTTTATTTGCTGTTACAGCTTGATCCCCTCCCATGAGAAAATGACCTGCTTGCATATTTCCAAATATGCTGTGGATCTACAATTTGACTATTATAGGGGAAAAGAAAAATAAACCGTTGTATGACTGAACAAGGACAAGTGGCTGGGTAAATTAAACTTGGTCTGTGTGAAGGAAATCTGCTGTGCTGTTTAAATAGCTGTTGTTGCAGATCATAGAATATTAAGGGGTTGGAAGGGACCTTAGAGATTATTCTGTCCCAACCCCCCTGCGATGGGGGATACCTCCCACTAGACCAGGCCGTACCCAGACTGGCCCAGTAGCTTTTCTAGTAGAGTTCCATAGAGAAGGTGAAGTTTGTTGGATAATATAACCAAGGCAATATTACTCAGGAGGAATGGCCCCTACCCGCTTGTGGCAGAGGAGTGTGTAAACAGAAAAGGTGCAAAGAGGATTTTTGGTAATCATTTCTTCCTCCTCTGTTTCATCCCTTCTTTCTCAATTTTCTTTTTTTTTGACAGCATGACATAATCTGACTACCAATAAAGCAAATGAGTTTGAAAGTGATTACTGGAATAAAAAAAAAGCATGAAAAACTGTAGCTCTGGATTTGTGCTTTTAGGCAAGAAGCTGGAGTAGGACAAGCTCTCTAACTCTTGGCACACTAGTGTGAACTTCTGTGAATGCTTGAGCTTTGCTGTTGCCAGTGTCTCTGGAAAAGAGACATATGCCTATGCACTGCAGAATTGAAAATAAACCACAACCTGGATGATTACTTGATTTCCAGGGACTTGTTTGCTTACTTGCTTCCTTCCTTCTCGTACACGGAGTTCTTGGAAGGAGTGAGGCCTAGGGCAGTCTCCTGTTCTGATCTCTAATCACAAATCTGGGATGTGTGCCCAAGGATTGGTATATTATCTGGCCATAGGACACTGTGGTGCCTGAAGTGTGAGTAAATTGTTTCCTCTGTGATATTTTTACTGCTCAGAAATCAGTTCAGTCCTCCCTCTTCAGGAGGCGGCTGGGAATCCGGGCTGCGTTTGAGGTGCTGTCTTCTCTGAAAGAGACTCCTGCACAACAGTAAGTGAAGGATCTTGAAACAGTAGATTATCCAGGAAAAAAAAAAAAAAAAGTACATTTTGGTCATCTTGTTCTGTTTTAATATATTTACAGAGGATCCATTCTTGAAAATGGCAATTTGTTGCTCATCTCATTTATTTATTTTTCCTGTAACTGCATGTTCATAACACACTGTTTGTGACTCTTACGGAGTCTGTTTCCTTTTTTCCTACTTCTAGTTTTATTTGCTTTTCAAAACAAGAAAGAGGCAGGAACACATTTGGAACAGCTCATTTTGCCATCTATAAACTTATCTGTAGCAGGGCCCATTCTGTTTTCTTTTAAATAGGTCCTGTGTCAGTGTTGGGGCCTTACTACAGGTGCTACAGAAAGCTGAGATGGATTCTCGCTGCAAGCAAGCCATCATGAGAGTAAGAACTATATTTTCTTAGCCTTTATGTTGATGATTATCAATCCTGACTAGCAAATCCAGAGATCTGCCCTCTGTTGCTTCATTCCTTGGATCCTAACAGAATAGGGGCACTACTACATGGGACTAAAAATTTAAGTTAGTCAAAGGAGCATGTGATCTCATAGAGGGAAAATATGACATGTCCTCCAGTCACCTGGCAGTGTTGTGTTAAAGCAGAGCAATATTGAACCTTACTCAAACAGCTTGAACTACATCTTTATTCCTAGATTCCAAGGTAGTCTGAGGGGTTTTGGCAAACTTGGCAGATGTTCCTGTTACAGATGTTGATCTGAATGTTTCTCTTTCATGTGTAGTCGCTCAAAATGTGCTCCTGTGACCAGCTGTCAGCTGCCCAGTTCCAGAAGCTCTTTGAAGAACTAGACAAAGATGCCATTAAGCAAGTATGTATGTGATCATCATTTCTAAAGCATCAGAAGTTGTCTGGTCTTGTGCAAAAATAAGTGAGAGTAGTATAAAGTGTATAAACAAACTTTGCAACATGTGAGCACAAGGTGTGATCACATGGCATTGATTTTTAAGCTTTTTTTGAGCTGCTTTTATAGTCACAAACAAAATTGGTCTGGGGGCTTTTACAGCATTAGTTTGGGATTGCTAGGTGGTGTTAAATGTACAAAATGCGTCTTTGTTTATTTTGCCAGCATTTTAAAGTGAGAGGCAAAATAGCTCAAAGTAGTTTTTCTCCAGTCTCTGAATGAAGAAAAAAATGTGGATTCTCTTAGTGTTCAGGTGAAGATGGGCAGAAAACAGTTTTCTCTGCTTAGAGAGAAAGGAAAAACAGAACACTAAACTATTTGAGGGTTAGGAAGTATTCTTTTCTATGTTTGCATGTAACTAAGACGTCTGAATTAAATATTGGGAAATGGGGAAGAGATTTATACAAATAGTAGCTTGATGTTTAGTTTATCTGCTTGGGGCATTGGAGAGAGGTTGGATTATCTCCCTTCTTTGCCATTACCTTGTGTTGTGTCATAATGAGGAATGCTTTCTTGCTGCTAATAGCAGCAGCTGGAAAACATTTTCCAGAGGTAATGTCAAAATTAGTCTGTGGCCCTGAAGTTTTGCTTTGAAACTGTCTGGGGTTTTTTAAATCTGAGATGGGGTGTGTTTATAAAATTAATTTAGTATTTTTAAGATGCTTATGCTTTATGACTCAGCAAATCCTTTGTGTTGTTTTCAGCACCCTCCCAGTCCAGAGTATCAATCCCATTTTATGCAGAAAATGCAGTTTGCCTTTGGCCATGCCTACTTTGGCTACCTGGGGAATGTAGTAGCCCTGGCAAACATTATTTCTATTTGTGTAAGTAAAATTTTTTTTGTTGCGGGGCAGTGATTTTTTTTATTTTGGTAATTTTTTTTTTCTCTGCTACAAATTTAATTTCTACTTTTTTTCTTTAATTTTTTTAAAGTAACTACTTTTTCTAGGAGTTGGGCTTTTGGTGTGCTTTAGTTATGCAAAGTGTTAAGAGGGAATACTTGCAGTTAAAAATGTATTTTGAGCTGCTTGAAAAGGCCTGTGCAAAGCATGAAAGACTGTTCTTGTGCTTAAAAATCTGTTTATTGTAGCAGTAAAGCAGTAGATTCATAAAATATTTTTTGTTTAAGGTGGTTTTGGTGATGGATGCAGATAAGCAGCCATCGGAAAGAGATGACTTCTTCCTCGGGGTAAGATACAATGGTATTCCATGCAGTTATTGCTGCTCCCTGAGATGTCAGTAATTCTAATGGTTGTTTTTCTTTTGGGGGGTGAAGGCTATCAACTGCTTCTTCATCCTATACTATCTGCTGGAAATGTTGCTGAAAATCTTAGCAATGGGCTTGAAAAGATACTTGTCTTATCCAAGCAATAGATTTGATGGACTTCTGACTGTAATTTTGCTGGTAAGTGCTTTGTTTGTTTGCACATTTTTGGATTTGTTGGCTAGGGAGGTTGGGGAGCTATAAGAACTGGTGGGATTGCTTTTTTTTCAACACCAATCTGCTGAACTGAACAACATGAGCCAGTGCTGTGGGTTTCTGTGGCTGGAAAGTTTACATGGTAGTACATGGTTCCCTTAGGGTCTCTGTTCTGAAGACAGGCTTATTTAAATCCATTGAAAAGGTGCTTTGCTGTTAAGAAGCCTTTTAAATTTTATTTGGAAATATTCAGCTCTTGGAATAATTGCATGAGGCATTCTGTTTCATAGGTTTAAAACCACTTTTCTCTTTAAAAAAAATTGTCAGACTATTGTAATAATTATTTGGTCAAAGCCTAATGCCCTTGTGGCAGATGAGGTCAAAGTTAATTGTATTCATTGTATATCCTTTTAAGAGTCACTATTGGATGCTCTATGTACATTTGGTTGGTTTGGGGAATAACTAGGCAAATATGACAATTTAGAGTTTTGAAGTGAGTTGAATTAGTGGCTTAAGGCTCTTGAAAATGTTTCCTGTCAAGAGGGTTACATAATTTCTGGAACTCAGAATTACAAATTAAAGTTTTGTCTTTGTTTCTTTGTTTTCGTTTTTCTTTCCTAACTGAAGATTCTGGAGATTGCAACTTTTGCTGTGTATGGATTTCCTCACCCTGGCTGGTGAGTAATCTCTGACCTGCTGCCCTTTGCTCCGTGGCTGGGGTGGGTCAGGGGAACACACACACTGTCATACATACACATGTGATGAAGCTGTGATTGTCAGCCCAGTCTTTAATTTGCCAAATCTGATAGAATTTTGCACCCTTGTAGTCATTAAAGGCCATGCAATACGGATAAGTGAAATATTTTTTTATTTTTCATAGTGTTTTAAAGGTCTGTGTAGCTCTTCTGAGAAGGATGCATTTGTTTTAATTGTAATCTGATTTAAAATAATATCTTGGCAGGTCTGTGCTTATCATGGGTACAGGAATAGGAATTTTGTACAGCATACACAACCTAATGTGCTAATGTCCTCTGCCTCAGCTAGCTAAAACTAACTAAACTAACTAACTAAAAACCAGAGAGAAGCTCTGTCCCCCTGTCTGTCCGTGCTGCAGACACCACAGTCCAGGAGCGGGATGTGTGGGAGTGATGTTTTTCTTTAACACAAACTGCGGCTTCTTCTACCCCCTCTCTTGCTCTCAAAGCCAGCCTTAAAGGTGCAGAACTTAATATATAACATAAACCAGACGATTGGGGATACCAGGATCATAAAGTCACCCCAGGACAGTTTTAAAGGTCTGTGTAGCTCTTCTGAGAAGGATGCATTTTTTTTAATTGTAATCTGATTTAAAATAATATCTTGGCAGGTCTGTGCTTATCATGGGTACAGGAATAGGAATTTTGTACAGCATACACAACCTAATGTGTTTCCGTATCAGATTGTCCGTAAATCCAGTTATATGAACTCCCAAACAGCTATGCAACCTCTTCAACCCTGCATGTAGATTGAAGACTGAGGGGTTTTTTCCGTGCTATAATGTTTTAAAGAAAATTCCCATGGACTTACACTATTTATCTATATTTTAATAGCAAACAGTTGTATTTTGATTTTCTAGAGTTCAAGCAGCACTTGGATAACTATCTTGTTGGTTTTTTTTTTTGTTGTTGTCAAATATGTAAAAATCATTGCTTCATTTTAAAATTTGAAAACTGTCTCCACAAGAGAGGAAAGCAAAGGAATTCTGGAAGATTTCCTGAATCTTCAGGGGTGATTCATAACACATTCTGTTGCTTTGTGTCTTCATGCAAGCTCACACTTAAGACACTGGCACTCCCTGATTTTTCAGGATATTTGTTATGTTGCCATCAAGGAGTTCTCTTAATTTACCCTAGAAGCTCTGAAGAGAGTTGGACAAGTCAAACCTTATGATTTTAGAAGGGTTTATATTTGAATACTGCTTGTATTCCTATCACCCAGAAGTGATGGATGCCAGAAGAATAATTGCTACAGACTAATGATGTTTATTATTGATGTTGTCATTATGTTTGATTCTGCCCTCTGATTCTTAAATATAGGCAATTGTTTGATCTATCATCTTGGAGCACCAGTAATTCTTGTTAGGTCTTTGTGTCAGTCACTGCAAACAGATTACAACCGAGATGAGTCACTCTGAGTACTAAGGTGTGCTACTGTCACATCCACAGACCAAGCAACCATCACCTGCAGGGCAGGACAATGATGTTGCTGTTATCTAGAATATGCCTTCTATACATTGCTATCTTAAGTAATTTCTTTCATTATTGGAGATTAATATGTTGGAGATACAAATTCTGATTTAGTATCATTGTTACCAAGGACCTTTGTCCTTAGCAGCTTTAGATCCCTACCACCTTCCTTCCTTTCCAGCTGAGAAGCATTCAGCATGTTCATATAAAAGCTAAAATTCAGGGTTTCAAAGTGTATGCCCATCTCCCATGGAACATTAACACATAAGGAAGAAGGCTGACAAGACAGTCCTTCAACCTAATTCTGTTACAAAGCCCTTCTTCAGCCAGGCATACCCTGGAGGATTAATGCCCATCTTTGTGCAAATTCCTGAAGTATCTCTCTAGCAGTCCTTTTGATTCACTTTCTTTTCTGAAAGTGAAATTGAAATTCTCTTAAGTGCCTTCTCCCCGGCAGAAGGCACGAGCATGTATCGCATCGGGCCGGAGCTTATCTGGCTCTACCAGTTCAGCTTGTGCCAGGAGTGGGTCACACTCCAGGAGCAGGATGACCCAAGATGTGACTAGAGCACTTGCTCTACAGCTTTTTGGCTGTCAGTCTGGGCTCTGAGGAGGCAAGGATGAGAGTGAGGTTTTTGCATGGGATAATAGAGGATTTGTTGCTCTGGGAAAACTTGGGGGCAAAAGACAGAAAACCTGAGCGTGCAACAGCTGAAATATGGAGGTGGTTCAAAGGGAGGGTACCAAGCATCAGCTAATCAGAGATATCCTGGGGAGGGTAAAAGGCAGGGTTCACAAAATCATCATCCAATGAGGGAGGTAGGGAGGGAAAATTGGGTCACATGGACTAATCAAGCATCCAAGTTTAGGGCATTTCCAGAGTGGAATTCCAAGCATGTAGTAGGCCTAAGACAGGATTGACAGGAGGCTCAAGGTAGATTGACAACATGGGGTGGAGGATCTCATTTGGACCAAACCATCAACTTGGACCATTAACAAGAAACACACTGCAGTAAGCATGTGCTTCAAAGAGCTCTCTGTACATATTTAAGAGTCCAGGCTAAAGTGATTGCTTCCTTCATCAGTTATTAATTTACTATAGTTGAGATTCCTGCTAAGTATATCAATGTATTTACAATTACCTGTAACGCAGTAGATTTAATTGTATCTTTCTGTCATGGGCAGTTCCATCAATTTGTTACTTTCTTCTGCCTTTCCTAGGAGACCTGAGTTCATGGGCTTGTTATCCCTGTGGGATATGGTGAGGCTGGTGAACATGTTAATTGTGTTCAGGTTCCTGCGGATTATCCCGAACATGAAGGTGACTGCTTTTCCCTCCACAACTCAGATTTCTTTGTTGGTCAAGCTATAAATTAAGTTAGATCCTTTCAGAACACTGTGTAGGTTGCAATTCTCTTGCACGAGTGGAATAGCTCAGCTCTAACTGTCTTGACTGTTGCACAGCCCCTCACAAAATCATTGTCTCTAGAGCTGGTTTTCTCTGGTGAGGGAGCAGGCAAGGTCTTTTTACGTGATTCCTTGTCCTTTTAGTAAAAATTTGATATGGGTTGGAAGTGTGATGAATGTCATACGTACAAAATTCTGCTCTGTTTTAGTTCATGGCTTTGGTTGTTACTACACTGCTGGATCTGGTGAAAAACTTAAGAGCCTTTGCAGGAATCCTTGTGGTAAGTCATGATGCAAGATTGTTATTTCCTTTGTTATAGTATAATAAGGGTATATCATCAACAAAGTTAGCAAGGTTCTTGTACAATCACCACAAGCAGTAACATTTCACCTTAACCAGACAGTTCTTCCCCAAGGCATGTCTTGGAAAGCCACAATGAACTGCTTGTTTGTGATGGCCAGCACACAGTGGCAGTGCCTCCTTTAGCAGGAGTATCTTTAAAAGATTGATTGAACCTTTCTTTGAGTGTTTGCCTTAGCTTGGGTGGTGTGGGTTCAAATAAAAATCCATCAATGCTTCAAGTTGACCAGTTTTCCTTAGCTTGGTTTACTTATGTTAAATTAAATAGCAAAACAACTTTAAAATTGTTTTTGGCTGAGAAGGTCTTGAGATGGCATGCTTGGACATGTTTTTTTTTTTAAGAGCCTCTGCCATCCTGTTTTAGGTGTGTCTGTGTAGAACATAGACTCAACAAATGTGATTAAAGAGTGGATCACAATGTGTGATGTCCATTACATAAATTCTCCCAACTCTTTGAGTTTCTGGCTTTGCAACCATGTCTTCCTGGTAGGGCAAAGAAGTACCTGGGTAGGTTTGGCTTGCAAAGAAGTACCTGGGTAGGTTTGGTTTTGCTATTGTTCATGGGTTTTTATAGGGTACCTTAATTTGAATGGTTAAAGATCAATGATGTGTTGTTCTGGTCTATACACCTAGTATGCAATTTAACCAGAATATCTGTTTTTGTAATTAATAAGCTCTACTTTTGTCTGTAGAGGATAGGCCTTAAATTGGCTTGTGGTGCACTTTGAAATAAATACATTGGTTGTGGCAAATCTAAAGTGGTAAAAACCTCATTGTAATGTACAGCTCACACTTCTGAGACAAGTCTGCCACAGTGTTTGCCCCTTCCATTAATTTAATTTGCTTTTACTTGTGGCTACATGGAGGCTCTCACTGAGTTTCTGCTGTAGTGAAATCTGACTCCATTGCCAGCTGATGCAAAATATCTTTCCTAATGTTAGCCTGGAACACACATGCTGATTAAATAATGCAAATGATTAGCTAATTTCTCAGGCGATGAGTGTTTTAAATATTTATTTTTTCAAATAATGAAATTAATTATATTTATTATTAAAATTAATTTATTATTAAAATGCCATTTATTACCAGGCCTGGTACCCCATCTTGTGGCAGGCTGTGAAATGTCAGCTTCAGTTTACTCCAGTGGTGGTCAAAGTTTGTTGGCCAGAGCAGTTCTCTTCTATTCCTTCCAGACTTCCCATTCTTGGGTCTGTTTTGTAGGAAAATAATTAAAAAGTAATAATAATAAACAAAACCAAAATCCCCACCCTAAAACAAAAACAAACAAACAAAAAAAACCCCAAAACAAAAACTTTTTGTTTGAAGACTCAGCTTGCTTCAAGCTTTCTTGGAATAAATGGCTCCTTCTCAGAGGAGCAAAGCTGTAGGTTATTTCTAGAACAATCTTTTTAGGATAAAAATTGCAGTATCACCTAGGCAAGTTTGCATTTCTAACAATGAAAAGACAGAAGTTCCCAAATCCTTTGTGTTATTGAAAACCTTATTTTTAGACTAATTACCATTTTTTTAAGGAAGTTGCTGATGGAATATGAAATACTGACATTGTTTTGTCTTTCAGGTCAGCTTACTGAAAGCTTATTTTCACTGACTCTAGCAGAAAACTCCTCAGATATTTAGGCTGTTCTTTGTAAATACTTGTACTGAGCTTTGGTTTTAAGTTGCTATTCTGCAATGTTTATAGTTAAATATCAGCATTCTGAGACACAGAGAAGTAAAATAAATGATAAAATGATTTAATGCATTTTAACAACTGAAAATTAGGTAGAATATTAAAAAGTAAGAGCAAGCAGTTGAGAAGTACTTTCACTTTAAAAGCTTCAGGGACAGTTCTTGATCCTATTACCTCAATTGTGGCAATATAAGTTCCGTGTTAATTGCATTTTGCTTTCTTATTTTCTGACAGAAATATTCAAAGCTAATAGTAGGTTGTGTTCCTTCCAGGTGGTTTTCTATGCATTTGCTATAACTGGCATAATGCTCTTTAGAGGTGCTGTTGTTCCCTTGGGAAATACTAGGTAAGGTTCTAAACAAAACTGCTCAGAAAGAGTCTGTTTTTCAAAAGCATCTGCATCTTTTTACCTCTGAGCTGTTTGTGGTTGGTTTTGTTGGGTTTTTTTCCCCTCTCATTCTTGGAGCCAACCTACTTTTAATGTTAAATCACAAGGCTTAATTATCTGTTACTTCTGTTTCTTCTTGCTGCATTGAAATTGTAGGAATGCTTACCTGTAGCTTGGAATTTTACCCTGCTTTATCTGAAATACTTTTTTAAAATTGTTTCCCTTGTTCTCTGTCCGTATGAGATATTCTAACTTTTTACAAGGGGCTCAGAAGAATTCTAAAGCAGAGTTCATGGGGAGCTGTGTTCACATCAGCCTGTAATCTCTTGCAGTGCTGCCAACACAACACATGACAATGGCACTCTGCAGTGTGGGACCTATGAACAGCTGGAATATTGGCCCAACAACTTTGATGACTTTGCTGTGAGTCTGATCATGGATGAAATCCCTCCTTCTTCCCCTTTGCTTGTCTTTCCTCCTCTTTTTCTGAGGCTTAAATCTGTGATTCAGCCAATTAAACGCTACTCTACTCCCATTATTTAGGCAGCAGTGGTGACCCTCTGGAATGTGATGGTGGTGAACAACTGGCAAGTTTTTTTGGATGCATTTTCAAGATATTCAAGTCCGTAAGTAGCTGTAATAATACAGAAGTCGTCCCATATAAATTCGGCTTATAATGTACCTGAACAAGAAGTATACACATAGCACAGTTCCTACCATCTGCTCAGAGGGGTGCTGCTTACTTTATTTTGGACCAGTTCAGATATATAGGAAATAAACCTAATGCTTCTGTGTTTTCTCTGTGGGTGAACAATTTTTTGTAGACTTAAAACTTTGGACATACCTTTCATTTGTATTTACTGACTTAATGGGGAATGTTTGAATTAACTGGATAGTGCCTGGATTGAGCTGTTCCAGTGACCTTTGGCTGCTTAACCCAGGAGAGTGAGTCTGTTTGGCTAAATTAATGAAAAGCAAACATTTTTCATTTTTATTTTTTGATCCAGGCCATCTTTTCCATTAAGAAAGTAGTAGTATTATATTTCAAGGAAAAAAAAATATGATTTCATGGTGCTCTGCTCACTTTCAGGCCGAGGTTATTTACTGCCTCCATTGTCTGTTCATCTGATTGTATTGTCTGTTCATCTGATCTGCAGGTGGGCAAAGATCTATTTTGTAGCCTGGTGGTTGATTTCCTCTGTCATCTGGGTTAATCTCTTCGTAGCTTTACTCCTGGAGGTAAGGAAGTGTGTTTATTTGGTGTGAGATCCTGAAAACGGGTTCTAATTTGTGCAGGAAATTAAAAGAACCCAGACAACTTTATATTGGGTTTGTGTATGCTTTCATTACCTTTCTCCTTGCTGCCCTATGCCTGAGGAGCTGAGGAATTGTTTTATTCTTCCTAGAGATTTTTCCTAGAGAAAAATAAATGTTTTATTTGCAGTTTTGCCACAAAACTGGTTGTATCTCATTGGGCGTGTACAATTTCATTGTATCACTCTCTTTATTATAAAGATGAGAAATATTTAAAGTATTATAAAATTGCTTGTCTCTTGTACATTACCATTTAAATTCCACATTAGTTATTCAAGCTGCAGGCTTTTTTGCATTTTAATTTGTCAGCAAATTAAGTGAGCAATTTAAATTATTTTTTTTATTTTATTTGATTCTGCTGTGTTTCTTCCCACCCCAGTTTAAATTAGCACCATTGTTCAGTGCCACACTAGAGGAGTGGAACTGATTACTTATTTTCGAGAGATCATATTCTAGAGTTTTTCAGAGAAACTGTGGGAGAGCAGTTGCCTGAGCAATGCCATGAAGAACATTTGGTTCTGCTAGTTACTCATTGCATACTTTCCTGCAAATCCAAATTTCTGATGGAGAGTGGAATGCTAATCATAACCATCTCCTCCAGGTTCACCATTGTAGCCTTCTCTTATAGTTAGTGGAGGGAACTGAGAGCCTGTAGAGGGCACTTCACCCTATCTCAAACCCTATGGAAGTTTCATTTGGAGAAGTTCTTGACATTGCTGACTGTACTGAAAATGAAAATTTACTACAGTTTACTACAGTAGGAAGAATGGCAGACTTTCAGTCCAGAACATCTTCTACCTGCTTGTTTCTGTAGGGCTGTGGCCAAAGGTTGCTGTCAGAGCCAAGGTGCAGCATTCCGTGGCAGGAGAGAAGGATGTTAGTCTTTTTCTCCCCTTTTTTTTTTTTTCCTGAGCTGTGTGTCCATTCCCTAGGTATTCATTTGTCAGAGTTATTCAAAACAGGTAAGGGAGCATGACAAAGCCTGGACTAGTAGTATGTTTATATATTGTTGGGTATTTAAAGAGGAAGAAATCAAAATCAGGTGAAGTCTTGTGGATAGTTCACACAGTTGTCTTGGGGAGGCAGTCCTTGCTAGGAGCTGAAGGCAGTAGGGCTGTCTTCTGCTCTGCTGTTCTTTCAGTTTGTGATGAGAAAGCTGTTTCATTGCTGAACAAAGGCCTAAATAGTGATCTGCAGCAAGTAAATAAGCTGATGCCTAAATAAATCAGTGTTCACCGTGTAATAACAAACCTCACCTGCCTCCCAAACCTTATCTGCAAACATAGTGGCCAGATATAACATCTTTTCTGGTGCCATCAGAAGAAGCCTTTGTATCTTTTGCTGTTCCTTTTGCATTTCAGAACTTTATTCACAAGTGGGACCGTCGCTGCCAGCGAGAGTCTCTTTTAGATATTGAATACCAGAGGACAGTTGAGCTCATGTTCAGGTGAGTTGGGCTGGACTTGATAATCAGTGTGGTTTTAGTTTTCTTTGTCTGCTTTTAAGAAAGTGTGATGGCTGCAAGATGTCTTCTGTTTACTCACTTTGAAGCAAACTGTTTAATCTGTTAGTCTGGAGAAATCCAGCAAGTTAGTTTGGGCTGCTTTAAGCTGACTTGTTAGCCTAACCTTTATATTCTTTGTGCTCATAGTAGGATGGGAGAAGAGGTGCTGGGGGTGAGGGGAACAACAGCTGAGGGAGGAAAAAACAAAGGAAAAAAGAAAAGGGAAGATGAGGGAAGTGATGCATGTTCTTGGCTTATTAGGAAACTGTGGGTGGTGAGTTAATGCTTGATGATCATTTATTAGTGGAACTTGTGGTGCATGTTGGATACTCAATAGTAGCATTGGGAGCATGTTCTCATTTGGGAGTTTTTTCAGGAAAACAAATCTACTGACCTTCAGTTGTATTGTACTGTGTGCAGGAAGTTGCTTCCCTGCTTCTTATGGGAAAACAGCTGCTGGTTTCCATGACACATCTGTAGAGGATGGATCACTTGCAACTAGATGCATCTTTAGGGAGCGCCAGCTTATTGTAATTTTAATTCATTGTGTCATTCCTGAAACAAGCGCAGTTACATCTCAGCTTGCACATTGCAAAAACAAATGCTTGGAAGCTCCCTTTGCTGCCCCTAACAACTCATGCTTTTTCTTTGTAGAGATGTTTTGGAAGAACCTACAGAGGAGGAGTTGATGGAAAAACTGCACCAACACCCACACCTGCATTTGTGTAGGTGACTGGTGGGAAGGACTGATTTATTTAGACCTCTGTTTTCTTGAGGTTGTTAGCTGCAAGAAACTGAATGGATTTTCTGTGAGATGCTGTTAGGAGAGGGGCTTATAGGACATGATGTGAGGTTTTGCTTGGGAATTCTCTGCAGAAAGGTTTTTTATTTTGGGTTCATATCTTTTTTTGAAAAAGATTTGAATCTTGCTAACTTGATTTTAAGTTGCAATTTTAGAAGGAGTATTGCAGCTGTTATTTTTATAGGTTGTTGATATCAGATGGTTTTATTTACTTTTTTTTAATAGGGACAGTCTGTTTAAAATGACAGTGCACTTTAAAACATGAACTTTGTAACCACTAAGCCTGCTACTTTTTTCAGCACAAGAAAATGGAGCTGCCTTTTCTGGCAGGCGAGTGTGGCAAGGGCTATGCCGTGCAATTCGCGAATGGATTAGGCAGGACCAGAGCAAAATCCTTAATATTCTCGTAGTGAGAGCTGAAACACTATTTTTATTGTAATGTGACACCAGCATATCTTACCAAATTTTGGGAGTTAATCATGTCAGAACACAATCAATTCCAGCTTAGTAACAGGGACTGCCTGCTTTGCACATCCTGTTTTTCTTTGCTTTCTATAGGGGAGGGTTCATGCTGGTTATGCCATTCTGGTCACTGAGAGCAGTTAGAACCTGGACTGGAGCAATTGCACTCGTGGTTTTCAATGTGGTAAAACTGAGCTCTCTTTCAATAGAGTCAATATTCTGATGTTGCTGTTTACTGAACTTCTTCCTTTTACTTTCTTCCAAGTCCTCTTCCTGGTGTTGTATTCCATGAAAAAGCTAATGGGAGTGAACTTTGGCTGGAATGTTGTCCCATGATCACTGGAGTCACCTACTTAAAGGGGGAAGGGGAAAAAAAAAAGGTTGAATGGGACAATCAAAGTGCTTAACACTTGAAATTTTAATTTGAGCCTCTGGGAATTGAAGGTGCTCAACTAGTATTGCAGGATCACATTCTTTTATGGCTTAATGACCACATGTTGTGCTCCACTAACTTTCACCTGGGTAAAACTTTTTGGGTAAATAAGTTTCTCAACAAGTCCAAAGTGGAGGATTCACAGTAAGCTGTGTCCACATGCTTTTTGTTATCCTTTAGAGTTCCTTTGAAAAGGTTTTTTTGCTTAAATCTCTGTCACATAACTAGTAAACTGCTATGAAGAATAGAATCTACCACAATTACTGTTTTTATATGTAAAAATGAAACTGCCCTATGGGGCACTGCCTTCTCATTGAGACACTTGTCACCAAAATAGACATTACTGTGGTCATCTCTGTATTGACAAAAGCTTGGGGGAGATAATTGCCTACTATTTATAAGTCCCTTGATTCTTTTTTTAGTTAAAAAATGTTTTTCAAAAGTGCCAAGAAGTCATCATCTGTACCTTTCCTTGTCGTTTTTCATCATTTGCCATTTCTCTCTGTCCTACATGAAGGACAGCAAAATATCCAGGATGATGGTGTATTTGAGGTCAAAACCATATTTTTGCCTTGTCTCAGTAACTGTTCAGAAGTTACTTAATTATTCTTGTCTGTTTCTTTACCTTTTTGCTTTTATTTTCTCTGTGCTGTGGAGCAAAATGTGTTGTGGCTTTCATATGTGTAGAACAAAAGTGAGCTGAGTTCTGAGCTACTCCTGCAGTCTTTCTTTACTGCTGTAATCCTGCCTCTTATGTCATGCCCTTGTCTGTGTGCAGTCTCTTGTCTCTTAGGCCACCCAGTAACTCACTTGCTCTGGTTTCAGTGGCATCATCATGCTTATTTTCAGTCATGCACTTAAAACACTCATCATGGCAAGCTGATAAAGGCATCAGCACATGGTTTTTCTAGTTTTGAGTTTGTTCTGTTCATATGGCTTCATGTCAGGATGGTTTCTGTTCCTTCTAGCATGATGTAGTCACTGCCACCAATATACTGGGACTTATTACACAGTGGTTAAACACTCTTGTTTTACCTTTTTACTGAAAAAGAAAAAATTTTTTTTGTTTTCCATTTTAATGAATACTTGAAGTAGCTTTGCCTTGCCAAAAATGAAGTGTCTGGTTCTTATCAGCCTATAAGTTTGATTAATTTTTTTGGCTTCTTAATGTTCTTCGGTGTTTTGTGGTTGATTTTTTTTTTTTTTTGCCATTACATTACACTACAATCTATGAAAGCAACACAAATTGGTGTGGGATTACCATAAACATCACAACTGTCTCCATTATGCCATGTTTACATCTGGACTAATGTGGAGAAGGCATTCTGAAGGGAATAGTCTGTCTTGTTCTTGTTTCACACTTGTGTAATTGACTGAAAGTGTAACTAGAATTTAATACAAAATTGTGCTACCTAATGTCACTTGAACTGGAAGATGTAAATAACCACAAATCTTATGCAAAAATTGTATAAATCATGGAAATGAATGTTCATCATTAGGTAAAATTTGAGGTTTACATTGTTATAAAAAGTCTTTTCTTCTTGATCCATGAAAATAATTGGGGTGTTGAAATTATTTTTGTGGTATGTTTTTGCCTTTCCCTTCCTACTGATTTCTGCAGTGCTGGACATCTCTGTTTCCATTGTTTTTGCCACCTAAAAGCTGGGCCCATGGAGGAGTTTACATGCAAGTAGGATATAAATGCTTGGTTTCAAAATGCAGATCTAAAGGATGCTGCTCTGATAATTTTCCAGTTCTAGGGGCACATAGCATCCTCTTTAGGTACTTGGCATACTCAGTTTTTAAGGTGAAACCTCATTGGAACTGAGCATTGATGGTTTTGAGCAGGTTGATTTTCATTTGCGTTTCCATCTCTACAAACCACAATACAAAGGTATTCCTTCATCTCTTTTCCCCAAGACATCAGTGGAAAAGCATTCTCATAGCATTTCAGCTGGGGCAGATTTTGCACGTAATTTAGCTGAGGCCATTCTTTGGTAGCATGTTCTGGTTTAGAAGATGGAGGGGTTTTATTAAGGACAGAACAAAATCAGTTCTGGAACAAGGTGATGTCTGACAATGGTTGTTGCAGGTGCTTGGGTGGAGCATGTGAAAGCCAAAGCAAAGAGAAGATCACTTTGTGTTATTAAATCAGGATCAGATTTTTCTAGCTTCTGAAGGAAGACCTTAATCACCTAATTAAGGCTAACTTGACATTATGCATGTTTGTGGTTTTTTTCCTTCCTGATTTGCTCTGAATTTTTGTTGCTTTAAGATTTAGGAGTGGAGGGAGAGGAAGGTTTCAACTGAAGTTGAATCTTGATTGATTCTTTTAGTAAAAGTACAAAAATACAGTGATGAACCTCACAGGCACACTCAGCTATGAACTTGAAACATTCTGGGGAATATTGCTTTGCATCCCTCCAACACTTACTAAAATGCAGAAAAAAAAAGGACATATGAAGCTAGAAGACAAAAGATGGTCTATAGGAAAATGATACAGGGTATAGATTAGTTACCTTCACATTTCAGAGCTATCTCTTACCTTGCTAGATGGTTTATCTTTTCACCTGCCTGTATAATAGGCGCGGAGCAGGGTGTTACCACAGCATTTGCAGTTTAACATTTTGCTTTTGTCAGATCCAGTGATTCCAGTGCTTTGTCTTGGGGTTTTATTGAAAACAAAATAAAAATAGGAGTTTGCCTGTATTGTTCATGTAGGTGTTAATGATTTTTTTCTTTCACTAGATTTTTGCCTAATTTAAAGCATATATAACTCTTGAGAGTTTTCCAGAAATCAGCTATTTTTTACTTAATCTGAAGTCTTTATAAACATGCAGAACCATTTGTTTTCTGAGTTCCAGGTAGAAATAATTTGGGGTTCAGGGGCAGAGGGGTAAAATTTGCTTTGTAGTCCATCTCTAAGCAATACACTCTATATGACAGTGTTTCAAAATGACCTTGATAAACTGGGGAAATTGCCAAAACTAGTGAAGTAAAATTTAAGAGATAAATATGCACTGTTGCAATTTACCAGTACATGGCAGGGGAAAAGTAGTATTAGAAGACAAATATTATGGGGCTGATAGTGTTCTGCAAATTGAATGAGCTAACAGCATCTGAAAGACATCAAAAGAGAATTGCTTTGCTGTAATTTGTAATAGTACTTCCCTTGTATCTCTCTATGACTGTTTTGGGCCCTGCATTTTAAAATAAATAGTTGGGGAAAGATGTTCATTACAGGACAATAACAGTGGTCTTAAGACATATGAAAGGTGTGAGTTTAGGAGAACTTTAGGGTAAATAATTTGTTCAGATCATCAGGAGACGGGCAAATACTTTTAAAAATGATATGCAAGTATGTAAATGTTTGAGAGGAGTGAGCTGTTGATGCTGTGTAATTGCTTGTGCTGATTGTGGGATTTGTAGTTTGGATTTGAGGCTGCTCCCGAACTCTGAGCACTATCTGGGAGGTAGCAGACTCCCCTTTGCTCAAGAGCTGTTTTAGGAGGGATTTGACAGTCACCTGCTACAGCTTTGTCTAGATGTTTGTGAAGCCCTGTGTGGTGGTGGCTCAGCTGCTCCCTGAGATCCTGTCCCACCTACCTCTCTGTGGTTTCACTGGAAAGAATTCCTGTGGCTTTAACAAACCTAGCTTTTGTTGTTACAGTGTTCTGCTGGGTCTCGCTAATGGCTTACAAATGTTTACAGTGTGCAAGTGTTGTACAAGTAGGGATAGCAAAAACAAAATTATGCTCCTTCAGCTTCCCATTATACACAGGAAGATGAGCTTGAGTTGTATGTGCTTTGTTGCTGATATTTGACCTTGCACTAGCTCCCTGTGGTTCTCCATGCAGTTCACTCTGCTGGGTTCCCTTTAATCTCATTTCTAAATCCCTTAGCTTTTTGGGCAAGAAGAGGGCATGTGTTGCCTGGGTTGGCTCTCTGACATGCAAAGGAGGTCAGATAACTTGATTTTTCCCTTGATGAGGACACTTAGTTTGGGCACTCTGCTCTGCCTGCTATCAGATGTCACAAAATGCATGACCCTTATATCTCTCACACTTCAGCTCTTCTTTCAAACTTGTTTTGGTGAATGAACTAAAAAGTTATTACCAGGGGACTGATGCTGCATAAATCCTAGGAACAACTAGAAAACCTTACAAAAAGCAAAGATGTAGTAATTAACCTTAATATTACAAAACCTTACTTTACCAAAGGTAAGTATGAAGTAGTTAACAAAATTAATTTTAATTGAAATAGGTCTGATGTTTCCCTGGATCCAAGGCAGAGTAGAATCTGAAGCCTTTCTTGATTTCTTTTCTGCACTCTTCAGACATACAATCTCTCATTTAAAAGATAAAATAGATCATGAAGTATCTAAATGATGAAGTTAAGGTCATGGGAAATCGGTTGCTAATTCAGGAATAAACACTAGATCATCAGACTTCCTTAATCTTGAAGTTCATGTTTCATTATGAACTCAAAACGTCTTCTGTCTTTGTAGAGCTACAATTTTCCCAGCATAATGTGAAAAAAGATGGTCAGAAAAAAATCCCCTTGTGAGGTGCCCCCCGCCTAAGGAAGCAAAGATTTAGTTTCAGATAAGCATTGTTAAAGTGAGAGGCGTGGCTTTAAAGCCCGGCAAGAGTGCATTCCATTCCTCTCCCTCGGGAATGGGCCCTATGAGCCCAGGAAGAGCTGCCCCACCCCGGACCCCTGGTGGGGTGGCAGCCCAGGTGTTGTGTTTGGGTTTGAGCCCCTGGGGTTTCTCTCTTGCTCTGTCACTATTAGTCCTCACCTTAAACTCCACCCTGGTTCTGTCCCACAAAACCCATCACCCTGCCTCTGTTCTGGGCTCTCTGTCTCTGGATCTAAACTGAGTTTATTCCTGTGCTGAATAAATGGTTTCCTGAGCAGAAGCCTGTCTTGTTGGAGTCCCATGTCGGTCACTGATAACTGTAGCTTCCCTGGACATGATCCTGCAGCCCTGGAACGCAACATCCCCTCAAGGCTGAGCTGGCATTTTTCAATACTAAGTACATGGGGGTATGTTCCGCAAGTCACTGGAAGAGCCACCTATCATTATCTCCCACAGAGAATATGAGAAGAACTTCAACACCGTATAAAATGGAGTTACAAGTGATAATAAATGTTTTTCAAAAGTGTCTAAGTTAACTAAAATTATTGCAATCCTGGAGGAAAAACTGCAGTGTGCATTTACTTCCATCATCTATGCACTTGTTTACCAAAGGAAGCAAAATGTTTTGTCATGAGCTATGTTACACACTATAAGGAAAACCTAAATGTCGCCTTTGATGTGGAATTCCAATCATTGATGTAGTTTACTTGCACTATTTTCTTATCTAGTCCTATACTTAAATTTTTTTCCACTGTAAATGTATAAAAGAATGGTTATCTGATGCTGAATTTCTTAACTATAAGCCAGAGGCAATTGCAGCTTGTCCTTTAATGCTAGAAAGTCCTTGTAACAGTCTCACTCATCTTTTTCCCATTAACTAGTGGAGCAGGTGTTGTCTTTGTTCTGTGCAGAGACTTTCATGGACCACATCACTGCAGTGAGTGCCTCCTAAGCACTCTTCTGAAAACTTCCTGCTGGGATAGGAACATACTGCTATCCTTATTTTGTAGATGATCAGCTGAGATATTTGGTGATCTGCCTACAGCCAAGCTTGAAATCAGTGGGAGAGTTAAGAAAAACCTGCAGTCCTTGCTCACAGCCTTTGCTAACCCACAATGCTGCTTTTTTTTTTTTTTTTTCACCAGCTGTGAGCTTCACTTGCAGGTTTAGAAGATGATGTTGACTTTTCCACATCAATTGGTTTATAATTTTGTTGCTGCCTATTCTTTTATATAACTTTTTTACTTTGTTTAAAAGTTTAAAAAAAATCCTGGAACCTCTAAACATCTAAATCTACTTATTTTCTATCTTATCAAAAAAGGAGGGAGGACTATTGCTGATTTGCTATCTTATTTATAAATATTTAGGAGGGATGAGGTGAGGCTGGCACATGTGCTGGAAGTTTGGTAAGTGTAAATAAACTGATAGATTCTAGTTAAGTCACTACTTCAACTGTACAAACTAGAGGAAAAATACAGGATGACCATCCTAAACAACAGCTCCAGCCTTCTGTTGTACTGGAAACACACTTCAAAAATGCTTTTAGCCTCATGTTCCTTTGTATTTCTTGTATTTTGCTCTTGGAGGTGAGTGAACAGTGAATATTCAGAGCTGATGAGTGCTTGCAATGTCATACTGAATTTGGAAAACTGCCCAGGCCAATTGCCCTGCACAGTCTCACTGGCAAAGGATCATCAGCATTTGAGAGAGTGGAGACTCATGTCAAAATAGAAAATTGAGTGCATTTTTAAGATCGAGTTCTACTGTGTAGCAGGTGTGTGTCTGTGTAACGTGAAATATGACCTCTAATACAACCAGAGGTTGCTGGGGTGGATGCAGAAATTAGAATTTAATTGTAAGGATTGTGTTACACAGCCTGTCACATTAGGTAAGACCAGAATGGATTTTTATTTTTATGCTTAAAATTAGGGCTATTGTGTAGGATTCTGGCTGAAAGCAGACTGGATTTGTTAGCTCCCCAAAAAGAACTGTTTTGTGTCTGCTGCAAAACTAACAGTATAACATTGAACTGGGTGGTGGTGGTGTAGCAATGGCCTTGTAGAAAGAGCATTCTTCTGAGGTGAGCTGGGAGGCCAGTCTGGCCTGTACTGTGTTATTATGTTAGGTCTCCTTGTCTTTAGGAATGAATTGGTTCCTCACATGATGTGCTGAGCTGCTGACAGTGCTCTTTTTTTTCCTAATAAGTACTGATCTTAGAAAGTAAAACTTGATTCTTTAATGTGTCTTCCCATACGTGTTTAATACCAGTGAGAGTAATGTTGTATTTCACCAAACCTAGAAGTGTTTAGTCCCCAGTGTCCTGGATAATTGGTAGTTTCTGTGAAAAGACTTGGACAATTGCTATAGGAAAAGCCTCCAAATAAGTTCCCTGTGAAATCAAAGGTGAAGGTGTTAAACCCAGACAATAAAACTTAGATCAAAGTAGCCAGCAGAAGGGGTTGTCCTTTAAGCTTCACTTAAAGGTGTGAGGTGTCACCCCTCTCTTTCTGTAATCAGATTTCATGAAGGAAGCAAAGCCAATTCAATCAGAGCCCTCAGCTAGGGCTATCAGCAGGATGATCGCTAGATCAGCTAGATGATCAGCAGGAGAAACATCTGCCTTCCTTGCTTTAGATTTGGTGATAGACCCCACTTTTTGATAGGAGTTGGTTAATCCATAATCCAAGCATGTGCCAACAGCAACACCTGCCACACAGGTGAGCTTTCAATCTTGTAATATACAAATACAGATTTTTGTATTAACCTCACACACATACACACCCAACAGTAAATATCACAAGAAGGAAAATTTAATAAAATGAGATTATAAATGTCTAATGTACTTTTTGTTGGGCAATAAAGTTGCCCATGTGTTGTAATTGAGATCTGAAGTTAACTTGCTTGCTGAGGCTTGTCTAGGGTAGATTGCACAAAGCATGTGAATTATTGTTTTTCATGCTCTGCTTTTCTTCCTGTTTTGTTCACTAGCCTTTCCTCCTTAGCTCTGTCTTGGGTTGGTGCCCACTGTAATATCTACTGCCATCAAACTCAGTACTTAAAAATTAAATGTTTGAAACATCTGTGTATTTGAGACCCTACACAGTGACTCTTAACTTTTGCCTCTGACATTTTCCAAAGCCCTTGGTTCTGTTCTCATCTCCTGACTGACCCTGGTGCAGTCCTCTGGAGATCTGTAAAGCAGGATACTCCCTAATTGTGTAGACATTGCAAAGTGAGGTATGAGGAAAGTTTGGGTTCAGGTTTAAATAGTCTAAGGCTCACATGCATTGCATAGGTGGGCCTTGTGAAATGTAAGTCTGAGGCACCTCATATGCAGGTCTGCACTGAATTTTCATGTTTGTAATTTCTGATCTGCACAGAGAGGTGTTAACTGGCTTTTTACCAGACACTCATGAGCAGGTGTTTAGGAGGGACCATGTCTAGTTCATTAAATGAGGAAGAACTAAATTAAATCCTAATCCCACATAGTTAAAATGGTAGTTTGGATTTAAAAGTTTGTGACCCATCAATGTATGTCTGAATCCCACTTGTGGTGGTGTTTAGGCTTAAGTAGAATATGTGTAAAATATTGCCATTTGAATTGGGTCACTGCAGAGCTGGACTTACCAGTGGGGTTAATGGGAAAGCGCCCTCTCACCGGCAAAGGCTGCTTTGCCATTTATGCTTCAGGTCATTTTATAGGGTTGCTGTCACAGTTCTTCTGACTGTACAATATCTTCTTGGCTGCTTAATTGTGGTGTGGGAATGAATACTCCTGTGCAAGGTAGGGGTAGGTGAGACACAATGTTTTCAACATAATTTTGGAATAAGTTAAAAAGTATCTGACCTATCACAGAAGGCACAGAATCTGCTCTGTAGGCTCATTAGGGCAGAAATCATCTCTCTGGAAATTGACATAGATGAAGAGAAGGAACATGTTGCATGGAAGAAACTGAACCAAAATGACTTGGAGCACAAAAAATTATTTTAGGATTGGGGACTGAACCTCATTTGCCACTCCATGATCTCTAGTAGACCTTTCTCCACAGTAAATTTGACCTAAAGTTTTAATTTTGGTCCTTGTCAACTACATCTTAATTTGCTACTCTGATGGTGTATTTTTTTTCCAGCAGTTCTCCCATCTCTTTTGTACAGACTGGTTGGTGTTTCATCACAGTTACTGTCCTCTTTGTGATCTGTTGGCAGTGCTTAAGAAGGAAATTGTGCAGGACTCATCTGCAGAGCTTTCCCATCACAGACTTGTGTTTCATAGGAGTAACAAACGGGAGGCCAGGAGTTTTCCTTTCAGGTACTGCAAAATCACTTTGAGGTGCCAACAACTGGAAAGATGAAAACCTCTAAAGAAGAGATAAAGATTATTTTATTTTTTAAAAAGTTTTTATGTACTATTTTTTCTTTTTTTTTTTTTGACATGAGAGGTTTTTAACTCTTTATCTGTGTTTTTAGCCAGCAGAGGGAGTTTAAGCCCCCATTTTATAATGACCATGTGGGCTGGGCTGTGTGATCAGCACTTCTGGATGTACTTAAGGGAACATTCTCAGCACAGTTAAGTTCTGGGGCCTGAATCAAGGAGGTTGGAATACAATCAGGTTTTGTGTTTTAATGGCAAAACATAAAAAGGTATGTTTTGAGGCAGTGAATTATCAGTAATACCCATCTGTTTGTACCAAGGTATATGGATCTCTAACACTTCTGCACTGTGCTTGAGGTATGAAAATATAAGGGTATGAAAGTGGCGCTTCTGATAAAGTGCCAAATCTAGGGGTTTTTTACCTCTTTGTTAAATACCATTAACTATTAATGAGTCTCAGAACAATCTCTGATCTTTGAGAACCCCAGAGGACAGCAATGGACAGAATGTTTTGGAAATAACTTTTTTAATGCAGTGATCAAATTTTCTTGTAGATGGTTATTGGGAAAGAAGTTACTTCTTCCATCCTTTAACTTTTTAGTGTATTATTCTACAGCCTGTATGTTCTGGTGAGAGGAACATCCTGCTACATCTTGTGTTCCAAAACAAAAGTGGTAATTAAATAGGTGAAAATAAATCAAGCACTGCTGGGCTACCTTTAAACCTGTAATTGTGGTTCCTCTGTGACAATAAACTCTCAACTGAGCATTCACCCCTGAGCAGTCAGGGTCTTTTATACCAGCTCAAGCTGATAACTGAAAATGTAAACCACATTTTAAAGTAATTCATTGTATACTCTGGGATGACAAATGTTAAATAACATTAAATGTTAATTTGAGCAGATGCACATGTTGTTGCCCTAGAATTCTGGACAGATTCTTCAGAACTGAGCAGTTTGTTCTTGTGTGCAAATACATATTGACAATAATTACTTGGCTAGTTTCTTGGATTTCCTTAAACTAGCACTATACAAATGTCTATTTTTACTGCAAGAAAAGCTGAAATGTTCAAACTTTTGAGAACTTACTTAGGTGGGGTGAACTTCAAGACCCACATTACAGCATTTCCCCTTTTTCACTTAAACCTGAGGAGCTACCACTAGTGTTTATACAGCATTGCAAACTAAATTTACATGTAGTAGTAAGGACTGAAACAAATTGTGCTTTGTCAGGAAAGCGAAGAAAGGAACTGAGCAGTGAAAACAGTGTGGGGAGTCAGCATGTCTGGCATTGACACAGTGCTATGAAATCAACACTTTGATGGCCTATAAAGCATAATAACAGCTGTGTGAAAGGTTTGCTGTGCTTAGCTGGCATTATCTCTTGTGCAAAGGAAAGTACATTGTAAACCAGTAAAAATTAACCGCCACAGCACAATGATGGTTTTGTGACTGGGAATTCAGATAAAGTTTTGCCGCTGTTGGCGGAATGATGAAAAGGACTGGGGCCATTTGCATACAGGTGAGGAGAGGTGGTGATGTCCTGTGTTCCCCAGAGGCCAAGGCACCACAGGTAGGCAAAGTGCTCTATCTCTAAATGCTGCCTTTAATTTAACCTGATTTTTTTTTTTTTTTAAACCTAGTTGTAGAGTAGGAGAAAAGGGTCTTGGGAAATGGACAATCCCAAGAAACGTCATTGGGTGGCAGCAGAGCATTTGCCACTTGACATGGCATCCCAGCAAAATAAAGCCTGAAAGAACTGCAGTTCTGCATATTTGTGATACAGGTAACTGCAGATGAGATCTCAGAATGGCATTTATGGTGTGACAGCCTTTTGTGTTTGGGACACAAGATTTCTCTCCAAAAGTGTGCTTGCATGTGTATATATGTAAATATATATATAAATATATATAAATATATACATAAATATATATATATAAATATATATATATATATAAACGTGTATGCCTGTAAACATAAAAGCTGTGTCTCTGCAGGTGGGTTTGCTCTGTGATACTGAGGAGCTTTAATGTGATGACTGCAACTAACAGCTCCCAAATTAAATCCCATGTCCCTGGCAGACCATGCTTGTTCCCAAGATTTTGGTGCAAATAAAAGCATATAAAAATTCTAAATTAATTTTTCTACTGGAAAGCATCAAGTGGGTATGTGAATGTGGCCAGAAAAAGTGATAGTTTTTATTAGAAATTTCTGGTTTTCTGTAGTAAAAATATGAGAAGCAGGACAGTATTTAGTATCCTTTTAGGAAGAAATTAACGTCTCAATATTTTTTTCTACAGGGTATTTGGCCTTTTTGGATAATGTAGATAGTGCTTGAAAGACTTCGAGAATCTGTCCCTCTTTGGAGCTAGGAGATAAGTCTGTTTGGGGTGTGTTCATTTCAGTGAAGAGATAGAGCATTTGGTTTTCTTTGTTTTCTGTTTTCCTTTAACATCTCATGGTGTAGCTCACACAAAGGGATGTGTCATATCCTTAAGGAGAATACAAACTGCAGCAGGCATACATACAAATGTGCCTTTTTCCTTTACAGAATCACATACTTGTTTGCTGTCTTTTTAAAAATTGTTTGTGAGTTGCTGCTATTGTAAGTAAATCTCTTAACTTCCAACTGCCCATTCTACTATCACCTCCATGGAAATGACATCAGTCGCCTACTTAATGGATAATGTTGTCGGTAGTGTGCAAACTCAGTGACTGGAAGGAATTTAACATCTTTCTTTTGCTACTTTGCCTGAGAATAAGAAAGTTAGAACTGTCTCCATAGATTTCCTTCAGGCATCAGGGATGGGCTGAATTTAGGAATTGTTTGTCCCTGAGGTAGGGAGGGACCTCTGTGGTTCACTGCTCCTGCTGAGCACTGAATGTCAGGTACCAGTCCTTACAGTCTGACCTGAAGGTCTTGCCTTAGTAATGCTGAGGTTTTTCTGAACGCACTGAACTCATTTCTATTTGGTTCAAGCCCAAGGCCCACAACCCACAGAAACAAGAGCAAGCTCTGAACAAGAGCTGCTCTGTTTTGAAGCTCTCATTGAGCTCAGGATTCAGTGCTTGATTCTGTGTCTCCAAAAGGTACGATCTTGCATGAGTAAGAGGCAGCATTTTCTGGATCCCAGCTCCCTGGAAGCCCTAAACCATTGTTCGCTCATGGTATATGGCCTCTTCAAGGAATAAAGGCTTTTGGCTCCTGCAGAGCTTAATAAAACCTATTTTTATACCACATGTGAGTACTGTTGGGAACTCTCTGAAGAAAGGTATCTCTAAAATTGTATTGCTCTTTTGTTTGTACAGATTACTGCAAGAGATTCTCAACTCTTGTCTCAATTTCTAATAACTAAGACATCAGATGTCCCTTGTCTTGAAAAGTTTGGAAAATAAGGCAAGAATCAATGTGAGAAAAGAAACCTGTTCAGTCATAGGAGGCTTCCTTGTATTTGGACTGGATGTCTGGAGGTTATTACATTAGATCGTCTTTCTCCTATCTGCAGTGATTTAACTATACTGACTTGATTTAATTCCTGAATATTTCTCTTACTAGTTTAAATAATTCACTTGTTAATTGTTGCACCCACACAGCTCTGGGATTGTCTTTATTTGCCTGTACACTGATGAAATGTCCCCTTATGCAGTGTTTCATTATTTCCTTCCATGCTTTGTGTACCTTTTGCAGAACATTAGAGGTGGTAGACTGGAAATGACAGGAACTGTGGTACTGAAGGTCAAATGTACAAACTCCTAGGATACCCCACTTTGGCACTAATGTCTAACCTAGGAACGCAGTCATCAGTGAAAATGTGACAGTAGAAACAACATCTGAGAGTTTTATCTGTAGGGAATTGATTAGAGGCCA
Organism: Poecile atricapillus; assembly: GCF_030490865.1. NCBI lineage: Eukaryota > Metazoa > Chordata > Aves > Passeriformes > Paridae > Poecile > Poecile atricapillus. Next base: position 128,771,555 of record NC_081249.1, on the reverse strand, counting down.
CTTCAGGATTATGGCGGAGGAAAATGTTGGTGACTAATGGGAATGTTCTCATTTTTTCATTTGTAGTATACGTAGCAGAATTTTCCTATTTTCTTTTGGACAAAGACGCTGCTTGAGGCAAGAAGCTGATACTGCAAAAACTTCTTATATTAGAGAAATCTATTATACTGTTCTAATACTGAAGTTTCATGTTCTTTTCAAGACTTTTTGCTGCTTCTGTCTCTTTGAGGAGTCAGCTCTCTAAATCTCAGCTATATAACCCTTAGTTAATTAATAGTTCTTTGGAACACACTGCCTCTGGCTTTCATTTTTTTCACATTCAAGGATTTACCAACCTGACTGCAGAAAAATCTTGGTGCCTATTGTCCTGTGCTATTCTGCATGCTGACAATGGGAAAACTTTTTCCCACAAGTTTGCAATGACATCCTCATCTTCTCTAAGCATTACTTTAAGAGAATGACCACCATTTCCTTCCACTTCAGCTTCCCAGTGTAAAAGATATTTGATCATTTCCAGTGGGTGGAGAAGGACAGTTTGCAGGCTGATAATTCCATGTGTACCTGTTTCAAAGGATGTATCTTTGGGCAAATCTCCAAGAGGCATAAAACCATCATGTCAGCAAAATAACATGAGCATCTGTAAGGTCAGTGGTGACTGTAGAGCCCTTACAGCCTCAGTGACTGCAACCAAAGGCTATTCCTGCTAGTAATGCTAGCAGGAATTTCTGAAGGTTCCTTTAGATCTGCTGTGGATTCGACAAAAGTGTACACAGCTTAAAGGGTTGAATTTTGGGCTCAGTGACTTGCCCATTTTAATGAAAGTTCCTTTTAGCTAGAAAGCTTCAGAATGTTCAATTAGGAAAGACCCTAAACAAATTCTTGAGCAAACAAAGAAAGAAGGTACTGCTGTTGTGAAGGAGGGCACCTGAAATAATCAAAACATTCATGCATTTTTGGGACACTTTGTTACAAATCAGGGGTTTACACCTCTTTTCCAGTGTATCATAGACCTCTGGAATTTCATGTGCTTCTATATAAAAGGAAATGATTATGTATTATTCATGAAATAGTGTTTCAATAATTTTTTTTGTTTCCCTCAATTCACCAGCAGAGGGCTGAAGGATTGATCACCTGCTTAATTTAGCTTGAATTCACAGCTAAAGTACTCAAACTATGCTGTTCCTGCCACAAACCAGGGTTTGTCACTCTGTGCTATCTGAATCCATGTTACAGGCTGCAAACTTGCTGATTCTGGAAGTCCATCCTCCCTGGAGCTGAGTAATGTTCACAGCAAAATTGTCAGATGTCCCTTCTCAAGGAAGTGTGGCATTTTGAAGCATTACTGTTTTACTGCAGAGCTGCCAAGTGGATGCCTTTCTGGAATGTGCAGCTTTAAGCTTTTTAGATCTGTCTGATGGTTTCTGATGGTCTGTGTGAGGGATGATGAATAGATAAGGTGGCTGTAATGGCCCATCTTGATCTGAAACCGATGTATCTTTTCACAGAAGCCTTGGCTGACTGCTCAGTGCACATTCAGGAAAGGTTTCCTGCTCTTCTTGTTGCATGCCCTGCTGAGTTGGGTTAAAACCAGAACTTTGCATTCTGAGAACATAGCCAAAGGTAGAAACCTGAGCTCATGGGAAGGAAAATATCTCTTTTTGGCATGTCAGAATGGGTTAGTTCTTGCAACAACCCCCTTTTTTGCTTTTCTCAGAATGGGAAGATGGAGATTCTGAGTTCCCACTTCCTTAGGAGTGGTAGAAATTCAGCTCCTACCACGCAGAATTTGTGGTTAAGTTGCCTTTGAGCTGTTCTTCAGAAGAGTGCATTATATCTTTATTCTAACTCCACTTAAAGGTCTGAAAGACTTCTTCTGATTTCAATGGCCTTTGTTCAGGCCTGGGATGTGTTCTGAAAACAACATGGACTATCACTGTGGCTTTTTTGACCCTAAGGCAAATTTTCAAGTGACACCAAGTTCAGGGTGGTGACACACCTGAGGGATGGGGTGCTATCCAGAGGGAGCTGGACAGGCTCGAGAAGTGGGCCTATGGGAATCTCATGAGGTTTAACAAGACCAAGTGCAGGTGCTGTACCTGGGTCAGGTTACCCCTTGGTATCAATCCAGGCTGGGAATGAACATATCCAGAACAGCCCTGTGAGAAGGATTTGGGGGTGCTGGTGGGTAAAAGGCTGGACATGAGCCAGGAATGTGTAATTCCAGCCTGGAAAGTCACCTCTGTCCTGGGCTGCATCGAAAGCACCATGGGCAGCAGGAGAGGGAGGGGATTCTGGCCCTCTGCTGTGGTGAGACCCTACCTGCAGTGCTGCATCCAGTTTTTGGGTCCCAGCACAGAAAGGACATGGAGCTGTTGGAGTGAGTCCAGAGGAGGCCACCAAGGTAATGAAGCACCTCTCCTGTGAGGAGAGACTGAGAGAATTGGGATTGTTCAGCCTGGAGAAGAAAAGGCTTTGGGGTGACCCAACTGTGGTGTCCAGTACCTGAGCAGAGTCTACAAGAAGGATGGAGAGAGACTTTTCACAAGAGCATGGAGTGGCTGGACAAGGGGGAATGGATTCAAACTGAGAGTAGATTTAGATTAGATATTAAAAAAATTCTTTGTTGTAGGGTGGTGAGGCCCTGGCATCGGCTGCCCAGAGAAGCTGTGGCTGCCCTATCCCCGCCTATTATTCCAGGCCAGGTTGGACAGGACTCTAAGCAACCTGGGATAGTGAAAGGTATCCCTGCTCAGAGCAGGGAGCTTGGAACGAGATGATCTTTAGGGTGCCTTCCAACCCAAAATGTTCTAAGATTCTATGATAAACACAGATTGGCAACATACCTATAGTCTAATCTCTTGGATTTTCCAGGAGCTTTGCTACTAAGAAAATGAAGTACATGGTTTCTGTAAAATAATCAGTAAAAAATATTTAGACGCTAAATGTGTTCAGAAACAATTTTTAAGTATTTTTGTGGGTATCTTCCTGAGTGTTTTGAAATTTTTCTATATCCAATTATGGTATTTCATAGGAAATTTTTTTCAATTTCAATGTTCTTCTCATTCTCTTGAGGCAGCTCAATGGAGAAAAAGGAGTAGCTGTGAACAGGTAAAATTTACTCCAAAGTACCCTAAAAATATACATGAATAACACTCAAAAAATAAAATTTCCACCATGGTTTAATATTTCAGAGATGCATAGAATAAATGTGATTCCATTTCATGCTATAGAAATTGTTTAAAATACATAGTTTTCAAAAGAACTGGTGATTTAGATTCTGTAATGTTTGGCTTGTTTGTTATGTGCTTTCTGGGGTTCCTTTTGCACAGATGGATAAATAGGATTTAACTAGACAGCGTTTACCTAGGGCAACGGCAGTCTCTTTTCTCAATTTCTTATGGTAGTGCCTTGAGGCTGGTTAAGATCCACAGTTGAGGCTGTGTTGTATGATTACACTGAACAGTAAATAATCTGTCTCATAAAGAAACTCTAACCTAAAAGGGCAGCATGAGGAGAGGGGCATATAGAGAAGTAAAGATATAATAAAGTAACATTAATTCCAGTGTTTTGTTTTGTTGAGATAAGGTATGCTCTGGGGGAAACTAAGAGTATTGGTGGAGGAAAGGAGGTGGTTGAACCTTCACAGGAGGTAAAGAATGATGGAAGGAGTCTGTGATAAAAGACTGAGAAAGGATGGGAGAAAGGTGTCTCTAAACTCACCCTCTGGATGAGCCCTGACTTGGTAACAATTTCCTTCCTGTTGAAAAGCATAGGGTGTTTAGCACATATATTATGTGTACTCAAGAGCAGACATCTGCATGAGCTTCACTTGTGGTTTCTCAGGAAGAATACCTGTTTGAATATTTAGCAACATTCTTATGACTAGGTTTTGATACAAAGGTTATAAAGCCCCTTAAGATTTTCTCTGTTCCATGAGGCATAGCAGCAGCTCTGGATTCTGAGATCCCCAAATCCTTTTTAAAGCTATATGCATTTTGTGTCTCTTTTCAGACAAGCTATTTCCTGCACAAGGTTCACCATTCAGAAATTAATTTGAGGTGTGTGAGGGTTCTTGTTTTCAGAATATCAAGTGTTATCATCTAACCCCAAAATTTTGATTAATCTCCTCCTCATTTGTTGATGGGAAAAAAGAGCAGCAAAGTTGGGAGCTGCCTTGATTTTTAAAACCCAAAGCACACAAAGGCCTATTCTCTTTGCAGTAGCATCTGTGCTGAAGTGCTCAGAAAAAAAAGTGAGGAGTGAAACACTAGATTTCTTTTTTTTTCTCTCCTGCAGCTTGGAGATGGGTTTGTCAAAAGTTTTTTCCAGTTAGTCAGGAAAGTTGATTATTGTTAATAATGTTACCTCAAATGTTTCATTGTAATCTTATTTTAAGGAAATGTTCATGCATTAAGCATTTTTCCCACAGCAATGAAACAATGTAGCTTTCCCTGCCAAAGATCACATTCACATATATCCTCTTCATTCCTGTAGCTGGAAGGTGAAGCTTGGAATTTTTCCAGTAGCCCAGCTGCCAATTTGCCATCATTGATCATTATCAGGAGCCATTTGGCTGAGGTATCTCAGGTATAGCAAAGCATGTTCTTGCTGTGTCTGATATATTTATTACCTGTATCAGGTTTTGGGGTCCTGCTTGTAATGGTTTTTGGAAGGTTTTTTCACTCCACACCTGGGTGTAGTTTGCTAAGAGGTGGCTTCTACGAAGTAATTAAGTCATAGTGCAATGATTGGTTGGGGTGTGTGTGGGTGTGTGTGTGTGTGTGATGAAGCACAAAGAGTTTGCTACCACCCACATTATAAACAGACCTAATTCAATCCCTTGGCACTCCGTGGAAGTTCAGCTATTGAATTCAATGAGAGGAGGTGCCTGCTCAGTGCTCTTCTAACTTAGTATTCAGTTCTGCACCCCCAAAATGTTCCAATGTCTGTTAAGAAAGTTATGAGATTGTGTCATTCACTTAGACTTTATATAATCCTCAGTTAAGCAGAAAGATAAAAAAACAAGGGAGGGAGGGAGAGAGGTGAGGGTGGAAGAAAGAAAAGCCTATCAGCAACTCTTACTTCAGTTGCAAAGAAATCAGATTTTTGTCATGTGAAGGTACCTCACAGTATTTATTGCTTTAGGGTTTACCAGTAAGTGACACTGCAAGAACTCATCACATCCTGATAATACACAAAATGCTGTAAATGCTTTGCATGCTGATTTACTTCTAAACTCAAAATTTCATACCAAGTGAGATTTAATTATTTTTTTCTGTGGCAGCTAAGCACTTAAACCCAGCATCATACCTTGCATCAGTGCCTTGTTTTAGCAGTGTAACTATTAAGCTGATATACAAAGACATAAGGAATTTTAAAAATTCAATTGATCTCAGTACTTCATTATCCATCCAGTGATGCTTGTTGCATTTTGAGTTTGGGAAGGCAAGAGCCTCTTTTGGAATGAAAAAGAATTTCAATTCTGTTATTAGCATTACATATGCCATATGAGAAATTGTATAAAGATCATTTTTATTGAAAGTAAAATAAAAACTGGACATTTTTCTGTTAGTCTAAGGCTTTGTAACAGTTTGTTTATTCAAAGTCTAAATTCAGAGACAGATTTGACTTGTAATTAAGAATAATAGCCTCAGAATACTGCTAATAAATGCTGGAGAACTTGTCAACGCTCAAACAAGCTTGAAGGTATTTGGATTATTTGCCAGACTTGGCCTTCACACTGATGGAGTTTAGGCTAGAATGTATGTTCTAGATGGCTGATCAGTTAGTATTGGGTGCCAAACAGCTATTCTTAGTATTTGTAGTTGTCCATGCGTCTTTAACATTTTCATAATCTATTAATCATTATTAACCCTTTATAAACCATTTATAAATGTACCCTGAATAAAGAAGTGTGTGACCATTCAGGACTTTTTCTCAAGTTTAATATTAAAGGCAAGTCCAAGGTCAAGATTGGCACAGGGAGGCTTTAGGGAGGTGGTGTAGTTTATATTTTGGCCAGTCAGCTGAGGAACCACGTGGAACTAAAATTAGTAAAGTGCAGGCAGTGAAGAAAGTTCACACAGTGTAATATGCTGTGGGCAGTATTAATGTTGATTTACCCAATCTGTTAATGGCATGGTCTGTCTAGACCTTTGGAACATTCCTCAGCTCCTTATTTAATGTAGGAGGAATCATTTCTGAAATTAGCATATAAATTGTCTAGAGCCAGCAGCCCTTTAAAGCAGTATTCTACCCTTGTGTCATGGCACAGTAATTGTTCTAAAAATTTAATCTCCCAGTCAGGCACATTCTCATGAAGAAGCTCTTGACTTTATGTTGCATGCTGAAAAAGTGCATAAACACGAGGAAGTTCATTAAGTTTGATATGGGCAAATGGTCAGGATTTGATTTGGGTAAGTTGTATTTATTTAGTCACATTAACAAGGGCAAGTGGATTGTGATAAGGAAACACCTGGCAGGGTCTGTCCATGTCGGTTTATGTGTATGTAGTTGAAACTGGAGTCTTTTCTGACTTTGTCTTGGTTTGAAAGACAGGTCTCTGCTAGGGAAGGCAAGAGCCTCTTTTGGAATGAAAAATGTAAAACCCCCTCCCTCTGAACTATTATAATTTTGAAATTAAGGGGCTCTCAGGCAGAGATCTGGGGATAGGAATAACAGTTCTTTACTAGTATGTATAACAAGGCAAACAAACCACAATAACTACAGCATTAACAACAAAACAGAACCAGGGACCCTGTGACAGCTTTCTCGGCTGAGACGGGAAGGGATGGAGGAGAGGCTTTGCTTCACAAACCCCCTCGGGCAGTCGGTCCCGGTGCTCCTGCAGGGCTCTGAGGAACACTCAGCTGGAACAGCAGGGATGAGCTGAGATCCTGAGCCGGTGGCTGAGGTGTATCAGCAGCTCCACAGTGGTGCCTGGCACTGGCACATCCCGGCAGGAGAGGGGGTGCGGAGCCCCTGAAGAAGAAGCAGCTCCATCTGGGTTATGGCGAATTCCTTTCATCAAGCAACGACAGCTCTGAGTGTGTGAAGCTCTGACGCTGAAGAAGCGAGCCAGCTAGCAGCTGCCCTTGCCCTCTCTTACCTGCCCCCTTTCCCCCCTGGGCCCAGCCAAACTCTGTCTTCTCAAGCACCCAATAATCACCAGCAGTCAGGTTTCCCCGAAACTAACGGACAAAATTCTATAGGTGAGAAGGAACAAAAGGAAGGACATCTAAACCCCAACAGACTTTGACATAAACTTTTTTTCCCTTTCCTTGGTTTTCCACATGACTTGTATACAAGGCATGCTGTAAAGTGTACTCATTCCAGGGCTCACTCTGACCAGCACTTGTGTGAGAATAAGTCTGCTCCTGGTACCTGGCACTGAGATGCTGCCAAAATAAGGTGCCATGAACCTTATGGAGGCAAATCCTGCTCCCCGGCTCCTGCTCTTTTGTTGCACCTTCTGAAATCCTGTACTTTCCACTTTAGTTGCCAAGAGTAACATGCAGCACTGTCTTCTAGGTTATCATTTTAAAGGGAAAATACATGCCTTCAGCCTGGGAATTCCTAGAGGAGTTGGGAGCTAGCTTTTTAGAATGAGTAGGTGTAGCCAGAGATGAAAAATAAAATGTCAATATGATGTGGAAGGTTTATTTGGCATGAATCTGAGATAACCACACTGAGCAGTGAAGCCAATAAAATCTTTGTACTAGGAAATCATGTGTTCTGAGCATGCCATGCACTTTACAGAACTATTCCAGGAATGTTGCTTGAGAGTTTTATATATTCATTTGGTACTTATTTTTCGTCTCACTTGCTCCAAAAGCCAGGTGCTTTAATCGCAATGAAATCCACTGCCCAGGTCACAGAGAAAAGAAGTGGAAAATAATGCAATTACAGCAAGTCCTAAAAATGATCTAAAATAACATTTTTATATGCAACTGAATAATAATTTTAAGTTGGAGTATTTCCTTACCTCCCCAGGGTTAAATAGTGACTTTCTTACTGAAAATGCCTTATTAAAAGCTTTTTTTCCATTCCAGAAAGATTTGGCTTGTGGTCAGGAAAGCCTTCAAGATGGTAGATCTTAAATTTGTCATGGTTCCAGTGTCCATCCTATATGTTGCCCTAGTATTCTGAAAAAAACGTGTATCAGAGGATGGGGAGATAAGTTTTTTTCCTGATTGAATAGTGAAGAACTGTTCAAGAAGGTAAAAAAGCCCAACAAAACAACAAAAATCAGCTCCCTCTAAACAATGTTTTAAAAAATTTATTTTGAAAAAGCAAAGCTCATGTGGGTAAGCACAGGTGTACTGATAGATACATATTATGTGCTGCAAGCAGGGTTTGTGTTCTGTTCTAGAACAGAGAGGCCTTGGCTGGTGTCTGTGGGCCCTGAGCTTGATTCAAACCAAAAATTACAGTAGCAGGTGACAGGCAGAGGGTACGGCTTGAGGGGGAACACGGGAGTCATGGCTTGTGTTTGGATGTTCCAGCTGGGGTCAGATGGGCATGCGGAACCTTCCCTCCAGAGTAAGGGATGGCAGCTATTTTGTGATGTGATCTTAAGAACCCAAGGCTTGCATGTATTTCACATGCTTCAGGGTGTCTGACCCAAAGATAACCATGCTCAGAGGCTCAGAATGTACCAGAAGAACCAGTCCAGGCTCGTGAGGGTAGTGCTTTGGGATAGGCAGGGATTGGGGAGGTGCTCTGTGACATCTCAGATCCGAGGGAGCTACTGCCAAGCTTGGGGTGGAAGCTGTGCTTTTGACAGGTACCTCTGTGGGACCAGATGTGGGGAATATTTCAGTAAATTTGTGCCCAAGTTGAAAGAAATTGGCCAGGAGACAAGACTCCTGCTTGATGCCTTTATTAGGATTCAGCTCTTGGGGTGGGGGGCCCAAGGGGTTGCTTGCACCACAGCTGTTCCCACACTGGCACCTGCAAGGAGGAGGCACAATGCAGCCTTGCAGCACACACTACAGAGCTGGGGCTGCCATCCTCATGACAGTAGCCGGGAGGCCTGTTGTTCTGGTTCACTGTCTAGGGGTGGTCAGTCCTTTCCAGTCCTCTTTAGGTCATGGTGATGTAGGAAGATGGTTTCTAAGCAGGCTTAGGTGATGCAAGGAGGTGATCTTTCAACATAGCTTGCTAGAATATGTTTCCTTGTCCTTTTATTCCTCTGTTACCTCGTTGTTTTGGTGTCTTGCATGCCTTAGTTTGCATATTATTCGGTTGCACAGCTTCCTGGGAGTTTCTTTGTTCTAGTGTGGCACAGCATCCATGGGAGTTGCTAGCTCTGTGGCATACCTTTCTAATGGGTTGCTTTTGTTAGTTTGATTTAGCCCCCATGGGAGCAGCTCTGTTACATAGTAGCAGGGAAGTAAGGGAAAGGGTACAGGAATGTCTCATAAGAACCTTTAAAACACTTCAGAAACTGGTAAGTAATTAACATTACTAATAACCATCGGAGTAAACAAGGGGTACAAGGTTTACAAATGGGATAAGAACATTAACTGTACATAACCAAACACAGTATTTTAACCGGAGTGGATTTCTTGAGAGATTTTATTCATGACACAAGTCAGCCCCAATTCTGTGACAAGATGTTTGTGGGGGACAGAGTCACATTCTTATGGTCTTTGTTTGAATGGTCCCCAGAGGAAAAAGGGCTTTGAGCTTTCTTATCTATGCTCCTCTGATATTTTGTAGCTTGTGGTAAGTGATGTATGCTTGTTTCTGTTTTTGTTTTGTTCTACCCTAAAAATATTTTTGCTTCAGTGGCATTTTAAATGTTTGAAGGGTTTCCCCCTCCCTTATTACTTGATTTAATTGGAATTATGGTGCTTATCAAAAAGTATTACTGCAAGGTGACCTGGTAATAATAATTTCCTTTCATCTATACCAAACATTTGTAGAACATTAAAATGTCACAAATAAAAAGTCTTAGTCACAAAGAAATGTATGAGCACAGTAAAATATGAAATTTCATTATATACAAAAAGGCTATGTTTTTTATTCCTTGTTCACAGAGGAAACCTCCAACACATGTGGAATGCATGGCAGGATGTAGGACCCTCTAAGGGCTGTATACAGATACAGACTAGAGGGGAGAAAAAAAAAGAAAAAGAAGGCACAGTGGTTCTGAGGAAATGACCCCTTTCATTAACAAATGCAGCATGTACTATGGGTCTCCAGAAGGATTTGTGCAGGGATCTCGCTCTGCATATGCGTGCATTCCTCTGAATCAGACAGGTGTTAAAGTGAAATGGTGCCCAGAGGATGCATTACCCTCCTGTGCTATCAGCAGCCTGACCACATGATGGATCCAAAGGAAGCCAAGCACAACTGCTGAGAGCTTTGCCAAAGGGTTTAGATGCCAAGTGCTGAGAGAGAGTATCCTTGCCAGCTTGGCACCTTTAGGCCATGTGGCTGCTGCTGGCATGGAATTGTCATTGTAATGTGCTGGGAAGAATGGAACCAGAAGCTGTCTTAATAGTTCAGTGTGAATGAAGCTCTTATTGTTGTGAATATAAAATATTAATTACCTTACAAATGTGTTTGAGTAGCTGTACATGACTTTGGCATCTGTCCAGACTAGCAGTGGTGAAATCAGAGGATTGCCTCCTGGCAGCCAATATTATTTATCCCCCTGCCCTTCCCCAGCATCACACTGGAAGTAAGAGGGGAGCTATTTGAAAACAGTTGACATCTGGGGAAAGATGTTAATTGGCTCCTGGGATTTGGATCAGTCCCTGAGCTGGTGCCTTAAGAGTGGGTTTAACCAATGCTGTAATCTTCTGGCACCTGTTGCAGTTTTTGGCAGTGGCACAGGACAGCTTTGATTGCACTGGGACTGGAGTAGCGAACATATGCCTAATGCCCATCCCAGAAAGAATGACTTAGTGCCCTTAATGCCTTTCCTATTGTTTTATTTTCCACTTTCTTTTCTCTTATTCATCAAGCTGCTGTTAATAATTATCATTACATGCAGGCAAGCACCCACCAGCATCTTCAAAAAAATCAAAGATAAAGCAAGAGGCAGACAGGAGCTGGGAAAGTTCTGTCTTATCAGAATCCAGCTACTTTCTGTGTTTGATTTTCAGTTGTTTGCCTGGCCCTGAATCTTTAAGAAGTGTGGTAAATTAAGGACTCCAGGAAAAATGATACATTTCCAGTGTCTGAGATGTAATGAGAAGAAGAGTTATTTTGTTTTCTAAACGTGTTAATTAAAATAACCAAGTATGTGTCTTCACAGGAAGATAATTCAGAGGACCTGAATTAAGGAATTTAACCTGAGTTAAAGGAAGTCTCTGCCTCCATGTCTCTGTACTGATTGTGCATCTGTAAATGGCTGCCATCCAACAAAGCTCTTAAGTGCATGCTCAGCTCCTGCACAGCTTGGCTACAGCAATGTTGCTAGCTTTGGCATGTTTGGGGCATTCACATGCTTGGTGAGAGGCACATGCTCGTGTGCCCTTCTGAATAACTAACTCTTCCGTGTGTCCTACAGGCCTGTGGCCAGGAGTGTGGGTCCCGTGTCCAGCTCCCATAGAAAGTAAAGATTGCAGTAGGGTTGCCCTTCAGCTACAGCTCCGGGGTTTTTATCCTTCTCTTGGACATCACTGGAATGCAGAGGTATGGACTCCTGAAAAATGGTGTGAAGCCTACCAGCAATGCGTGTAACTTTACCTTGCCTGGTGCCTGTGCAGAATTTAGTGGTGTTTGTTTAAAGTGACTCCAAGTAAGCCATGCAAAGTTGTGGCAAAGACTGAGAGCACAGAGGAAAAACGTCATGCTCAGATATCAAACAGTTCATTAAAATCCATGCTGCTGCATCACAGCTGTGGGTGTTTATCTAGAGGGGTAGCTCAAAGAGTGTGTTCGGTGTCTTGTGAAAAGTCAGTCTTGCGAGCTGGGGTGATTGATTAGGTTTGAAGAGAAAGTTCTTGTATACTTATGGTGGTTCTTGGAGTTACAACATGGCTTGTTTGTCTAGGAAGCCAATAGAAGACCTTGGACTTCTTATCTACTCACAGATGAACACTGGTAAAGGTTCTTGAATTATAAATGCAGATGATTTAATTAAATATAATCCAACTGCTCATTGAGTACTTCTGAGTACATCTCATGAAGTACCTGATTTAGGGGAAAAAATATATAGGGAAAGGGAAAATTTCATCAGTAACAAATAACTGTACCCATAAAGTGATGAAGTCATACAGTGATAAAGTCATACAGTAAAGTCCAATCAAGCAAACTCAGTGAAATATTCTTGTGTGTGCAGTTCAGAGTCCACTCAGATATTTTCCAGACTACCATCTGCATCAGAAATTTGCTGGACAAATAACTCTGATTCTCTCCAGTAGCTCCTTGGTATGCCTGAGGTGGAATTCCAAAAGAGGACTATCTGGCTAGTTGTGTTTTGTTTTTACCCTCACCAAAGCCTGTTTGAATTACAGGGATCATAGTGCAATTCTGGTCATTGGAACCTGCACTCATTTATTTCAAGAAAGTTAATTTCTTGGGGATCATAAAAAAGCCAGATGGGGAGAAGCTATCCGGTTGTGGGAAGGTCCTTATCTGCTTCATTGCAATAATTGAAAATGGCTTTTTAAATAGTCTAAAGAAGTTCACTTATGACTAAGACCCAAATTTCCTGGGGGGAAGGAAAAAAAAAAATCAAATGTGAGAAATACTTTAAAATATCTTTATCCGGTGTTTTGCCCCTGGAGGAGGAAGTGAGATATGTAGAAAGCAGCACATGTGACAGATGCTGCTCAAGATGCTCAGCACATTACTTAAAGATGCTCTGTGACCATCATGTTGTGAGTAATAAAAGAATGTGACTGGGATGGAAATGGAACATTTACTGTAATGACATCTGTAGCCTCACCACTCTCACATGATGGCCAACAAATTCCTGCCAGTTCCCGGAGTATTCCTAAATTTATCTGGGCAGTGCAAAGCAGCACTGGGTTGGGGAGCCCTCTGGTTACCTCCAAGTGAGCTGGCATGTCTGTAGCAGTTTAACACACAGGGACTTACTTCAGTGTCGGTGCCAGAAACAGTAAAGCTCTGTTACTGCCATACACAGTTAATTAGCTCGGGTGTCACAGCGAGCAAACACGGCTATATTGCTCCTGGTTCTGCAGCAAAGTTAATTGAGACTGGCTTGGGGATCTTTGCCCCAATTTGCGGTGCAGACGTACCCAGGAATGCACTCCTATTGTTGACTGAATACTGTATTTTCACATAAATGTGGCAGGAATATAATTGCAGGGTGGAAAGAGAAGGCCAATATACATTCACTTCACTTTAGAAACTAAATTAAACCTTTGACTTAACTCACTTCTATACCAGCGCCCTGCAGGCATTTCTACAGGCTTCATTAGAGCCAACCTAGAGGCCATGGAAAGGGTCTTACAAAAGACTAGCCAGGAAGCCAGTCACAGACCCAGATCCTGCTGCTACAGAACACAATCTGCCTCTTGGCACCTCAGGCTTGCAGCTGCCAGGCACTCTCCTTATGTGGTCACTGGTGTTGGCTCGGAGGCTGGGGCAGATAGACGAGGAGGGCTGAGGGGGAACACATTCATCACTGCCAGCAGTGAGTGGGGGCAGTGCCAAGTCACTATGTAACCAGGCACATGTGCCAATTTGCTCAGTAATTGGATTGCTATTTGAAAAATTAAAGTGGTGTCTAGAAAATTCTAACCTCTGCATTTATGAAGTACGAAGTTCGTGACTGGGAGGCTGAACAGGAAGAGTGGAGGGGATCAAGCAGAGGTGTTTAAGGAGAGCAAATGTAGGAAGTAATTTGATTATTTTCCAAAGTGTTACAGCAGCCTTAGAAGCAGCCTCTCTGTACCAGAGAGACAAAGAGCAAGACACAGTTCAGTGGAAAGCTCTGACATTATGGACAATCCGTAACCCGATTGCTGACTATTGAAAATCAGTGAGGATTTGTCAGCTGAAAGCAATTTGTATAAAGAAAACATCATTGGAAGGCAAGGATTGATATACTTCTGCAACTAATTTTTCCCTAAAAAGAAAAAAGTTCTTAAAGGGGATTATTTTATATTTTCAGGGTTTTCTCTGTGCCTGTGAATTGTTGCTTCTGTCTACTGTATACATTGCTCTCAAATACTTTTGGTGAACAAAGTCCATTAATAATAAATGATATTGAATTATCCAGCTACAGAGAGAATTTGTGATTCAGAAATATATACTTCTGCCACAAATTATTTCTGCTCCCATTGCAGTCAAATTCAGACTTTGCTTTGACTCCAGTAGAAGCACAATTACATACAAAAAATATAGTTACACAAGTAGTCCTTCAGGCATTTCATTATTCTTTTTTAGTTTAGCTCACTGGCCACCCTAATTCAGCTGAAAACTTAGAGCATGTGGGATGATGGATTGTAAATTGTTCATGAGATAATTGTTGTTTAAAGTATGGTCCAGGATTGTAAATTGTTCATGAGATAATTGTTGTTTAAAGTATGGTCCAGTTGCTAGTAGACATAAAAATGGTGCCTATGTTCTTCATCACTGTTAAGCAGAAACTCAAACTGGAAGCTCTGTATTTAAAATAATAAAAAAGTAAAAATCTATGGACTCATACTGAGGAAGAGCTATTTGGAACTGTTGTGAAATGTCTGATTATTTATAATCCACTCAGACCTGGTAGAATGAGGTTAACACATGTCAAAGCAAAGGCTAAGGAAATTCGGAGTCACATTTCTGCCCCTAGATGGAGTATTCTGCACACTGGGTTGGTTTTTTAATATGTATTTTGGGAGAATGGAGCTGTGTTGGAAGACTTGAAATGCCTCTTGTTTTGAATTCCCTTTACAGTGTATCAAGTGCTGCCCATTGGGACTAGACTAACTGGGTCCCAGAGACCATTTAGAAGAGAAAAATCAAAATAAAGTTTGTTTATATAATTGATTGAACATTATAAAGGCCACTGTGCTTTCTTAGTTTCTCCTATTTGTTGGTGATAGATACGTGTGTTAAAATGCAAGAAGCCTATGGCTTTACAAAGTGTCACTAATTACTATGAAACATCTGATATTAGCAGCTTGCAGTGCTGGATGTTTCTGTGATTTTCATGGTATTCCCTTCTATGAGTTTGCTGTGAATGCCATGGTAACCTTAACTGCTTGTAAAACATTTTAATAGTGACCACTGTAATATAGTGGTTGTGTGCAAACAGCATGCACCACTGCTTCAGAGGTGTTTGGAACACTTTGTTTTGGTCACAATTGGAGTAAAATGTTGCCAGACTTCAAGAACTGAATCCTAAACTCGCCAAACAGGGAGCTGAAAGTAAGGTCTCCTGTTCTGCAGCTCTTCTTTGATCATCTCTGGAGTTTCATTGATACATTCCTGCCCAGCACTCACATGCTTAGTGAACCATGGCTCCAGAAAGCTCAGAGCTGCTTGGGAAAAGCACTTGGCTGCAGGCGCTGGATTTGAAGGGGGTGGATGTCAGATTAGAAGCCAGCTTTTGAAAAACCTCTCTTGTTTTGTGTGTGTGAATGAGAATTCAGCTGCGGGCTCTTAGCTCAGGTATGTTCTCATGTGGGCTTCTGGTTTAGCCTGCTCTTAATAGGAGAGACCAGCTGTAAAGTTTGTCTCTGGACCGGGAGCTGAATTCCTGCAAAATCTGTGATTTTCGTTTGGATCTTTTTAGATATGATATAAATGCCAGCAGCTTCCTTACAACTGTTCTTGAAGCGCAGAGCAGAATTTAGAGCAGACCCTTGTGAGTTAGGGAATTGCACAAGATATCCCTTCTCAGAACAGAAAGAAAAGGCCCAACAAAACTTAAGCCATCTGACTGGAGTCCTGAGAAATGCTTTCCAGCTTTCAAAGAAAGAAAGGGTCTTAATTCAGATTTGCCAGAATTGTCTAATTAGTCCCTTTAATGCCATGCACCTTATAGTCTGTGCCACCGGATTCGTCCTATAAATGAGACGATGGGCTAATTCATCTTGGCAGCAGTAAACAGACCTTGTGATTGTCCTCCTTACAAACACCGGCCTGATTTTAGGAAAACGCTTTGACCAAGCCTGTGTCCCTGCTCCCTCCCCCGCGACGCCCCCTCTTTTTCTGAGTGCTGCCTGTGCTTCTTGCCCTCCTTCTTCCCCACCACCCCAGCCCAGCCCGTCTCACACACAGTAACATACCTCACACATTTGCCTCTGCTAACAACAACCTGTCAGCTCTTTCTTTGCACCGTGCTAGGCGCCTTTTGTTTCTGCAGCCCAGCAAGCCTTGCAGCTGTTGTCCGAGGCCTGCTCTGACAGCCTGTGATCAGTCAGCTGCAAAATCCTCCCTGAACAACTCGGTATTCACAGCTCTAATCGGGCCAGCGGACTGTTTCCTCCTCTCTCGCAGTAAATCTTTATCACTTGCGCTCTGCTCGTCAGTTCGTGGCGCCAGCTCTTTGGGCTGCTCTATCCCTTTCCCATACTCTGCTGGGCTGTGTGCTCTGAATGCTAACTCCAGCCTTGTTTAGACTCAGGGCTGTCTCAGTGCTGCAATCCACACGTTGGGAAGGTCCAAATTCCAGCTCCCCCCACCTCCCGGCTTTTAAGCTGGATGTACCTTAAGTTTGTATTGCTCCAAAGGTGAAGATATCAAAGGCTCCCTCCCTTCTTCCCCTCCTTCAGCCTGTTTCATACTTTGTCCATATAAGTTAGTTGTGTGATTACCTTTCCGTTTCCTCCCAGCAGACTGTTGTGCTTCTGTTTAAGAGCTGCCTTTGGTGAGGAGATGAGGGTGAGCTGCCCAGCCTGGGGAAGCTGGTGATGGCAAGAGAAAGCCTGGGGGAGCTGGCACAAACCTTAATTTGATCTCATGCCCAGGCCTATTAACCCTTCTCCTAATGGTCCCCCCACTGAGGAGTCGGAAACACATTTCCTTCCATCCTGTCCCTGACTTGATGCCATCACAGTCTTTTAAAAGATTTACATCAAAGATGGCGAATTGTGAAACAGATTTCCAGAAAAAAAAGAGGATCAAAGTTTGCTTCCATAGTGCCCTCAGCTGAGCTGAGGAGAGTCCTTGGAGAGTTTAGGGTGGAGGTGTCTGTCAACGTGGAGTTTCTGAGGATTTATACTGGTGGAGCTAAAAGAACAACTTTATCTGTGCCTATTGCCTTTTAGAATGCAGTGTGAAAACTCCTTCTGCCTCCTTTGGGAAAACACTGTGGGTGTTATTTCCCTGTATTTGGACCTGGGATTGTAGATGACAGATTTTGCAAGGAGACTCAACTAGCTCTTAGGTAAAGCTTGCTGGAGACCACTTTTATAAAATAAATTATTCAGGAGGGTTATTTCAGTTTATAAGGAACCTGGGAAACTTTTGTCTGAGCACTGGCATGAGGGCCAAAACTGATGTGTTTTAATTTTGTCTCTGAAACTGAGTCCATCTCTGGCACTGGAAAACCTGTTTCTCTATCTTCATCAGCTTTCCCCACCTTCAAGTCTTTGTTTCAACAGTTCCAGGTGTGTGCGTGTGCATGTGTGAGCAGGGGTGAAAATTAACCCAACACAGAAATTCCTTTAAGAGTACAACATGAACCGGCTTTTAAAATGTTGTTTCTCTTAGCTTTATGAGGCAGCGGTAAAATAGATGCCCCTTGGAAAATCTGGGTTCAGTTCTATTCAGACTTTCTCTGCCTCAGTTTCTCATCAGTACAGTATTTGCTTAGTCAAAGATAAGCACGTGGATATGGCATTCTTACAATTTTTGGCATTGGTGGTCCGTTTGAGTCAGTAGAGAGATGCCATCCTGGTGGGGCTCTGTTGGCTCCCATTGATGCTTCCAGGTGGGATGTGTTTTGTCTCTATGTAAACAAACAGACTTGTAAACACCCTATATACTTCATTTGGGAAAATGGCTCAGATTTTGCTGGTATTTGCCATCAAAGTGCCTTTCTCAGTGTTCTCTGATGAAACTAAACGTGTGTGAACAGGATTTGAAACTGGTTCTTTTTCTGTAGGCTGTCCCCAGGGGTAGCAATAGAAATACCATCTTCAATAGTATGGAGTGTCCTACAAATAAGCTGATTGTACCAGTTCATAGAATGGAATCATAAAGTAGATTGGAAGGGACCTTTAAAGGCCATTTTTTTCCTGTCAAATAGGAAGCTACTGGACAGAGTTATTTTGTGATATGATTGACTTATATTTTATGAAATACTGATGCTTCACCATGCTTGGGGAGAGTAGGATGGGCAAACCACTTGCTGTCCCCTGCACAAAAGGCAGTTGATTTTAATTTGTTCTTGAAGAACTTAATATCCCTAAAACTTCCGTGCGTATCCTAATTTTTTTTTATTTGTTTACTTTTCAGAAAACTCATTGGTAGCTACAATTTACATGTTATCTGATAAGGTAGAAAGAAATATTTTTGCTTTAAACTACTAAAGAAGATTCCGGGAGTCTGAATTGAAAGTAAATGGAACAAGAAGTGAAGACTTTCTCAAAATTATTATTATTTTTTTAAAAGTGAAAGCAACTCAAAAAGACAAAATGCAAAGAGAATTTTGAGTCTCTTCATGCAGAAGTAAGCAAGGATGTGCACAGCTTATCTCCTACTTTCCACAGTAGGTTGCCACTTGTCCTGGTTCTCCTCATCTACTGATATTTGTGCCCTGAAGTGAGGGGTTTTTTTGAAGGGTGCAGCTGATGCTCATCTTGGTATGGTTGTAATTTTGTGGTGGTTGGTGTTGTGGGCTTAGAATGTTTAATTGGGAAAATGTCTGGAAGTTGTTGAAAGTTTTTATCTGTTCTTTTCGTCAGAGCTTTGTACCATAGGGGAAGACTCACAGGAGGCAGATCTTCCTAATGAGGGAATGTATTGCTGTTTTGCAAATCCTATATGAGTTCTTTTGCTTTGGAGAGGTAAGTTCAATCCTCATTTTTACCCAGACCACAATGAAGGCTCTGTACCTTTTTCTGTTGACTGGATGCGAGAAGAGGACTAGTTTATGGCTCTGGGATTAACAGGATGAGCAGAGTTTGAGAACAGCTTGTCTGTTCCCTGTTCCAGATTGAAAGTGCCATGACTCACTTTTCCTAATGCATCTGGATGAATATATTGGAGCAGGATCTTTTATTACTCTGCTTCTTTATTTTTAAGGAGCAACGTCAGCTGTTTTTTCCTAGCTCCTCCCATATTTGTGTTCTAAGAAAATCTCAGATGCCAACGATTTTCTATTGATTTTTTTTTTTAGAGTTGTTGCACAGTAATTCCATTTGAAAATGGTCTTTAGACTAGGAATTTATTTGCCTCAGACTTTCCAGAAAAAAATCTACCTTGACATAAAGTTTGCACCTGTGAAAGTTCAAGAAAATCTGTTTAGCTTTTTCTGTGTGATGGAGGGATTCTGCCAAAATTGAGTTTCATATGAAAGACTAGTATAAGCATGGATAGAGTGCTTCCTTCATTGCTATATTAATGTATAGTCAGCCTCATAAAGAAAAATATTCCTTATAAAAATGATTTTTTTTGTTTCTTCTTTAGCTACTCAGGATAAAATATTTACAATTAATCTATCATGTTTAATTTTTTGAGTCACTTTTAGTCCTCACATTTCCTGTACATCTTGAAAAAAAAAAAACCATGCAAAAGATGAGCAAGGAATAAGGGGAAAAATTATAAATTCATCCATTGCCTCTTCTACAGACATTTTCTTCTCCCCTTACTTCCGAAGTTAAAAGAAGGAATGCAGGGCCATGCAGTGTTCGTTAAAGCTGATGGAATATCTTTCTCCCTCTGGGTATTTTTTTAATCAATGTTTCTTTATACCATTAAGTCATCTCCTCTTTTTTCATGGCTTTTTTTTATTCTGAAGAAGCCTTGTTTTGTACATTTCCGTACATCTTGATGTTTATTCTAAGAATTATGGCCTGATCACTTCCTCTCTTTTCCTCAAAATTTCTGTTGTTTTATCTATTTTAAGTGCCAGAGCACAAAGATAACCCCATCATAGTTCTCTCATTTTCCCCAGCAGTTCCACCCCCCTCCCTCCCTGCAATGAAAAAATGAAAGGTCTCATGGTCTTACAGATTTTCTTTATGCTTATTTTGGCCTACTTGCAACCCAAATACATCATCACGCTATAAGACGGCTCTCTAAGGCTCTTGGATCAATTAAAGGTAGCCCTATTCATTGCCAGTACAAACCTTTGCCTATTAACTCTTTCAAAGGGCATTTGTCATCACAAAAAGCTGTGAATGCTGTCTGGGTACATTGATTAAAAAAAGGTATTGTTTTAAGGCTGCTGAATATCTCAATTAATTGTAATCAGAGGATAGCTTGTGCCTGTAAAAGGATAGTTACCTTTCACCTACTTGCTTTATTTTCTGTGTTTTAAAAAAAAAAAAAATCTCAGATGTACCTCAAGCATGCTGTTTTCAGGGTACAAGAGGACTGCACTTTC
This sequence comes from Poecile atricapillus, assembly GCF_030490865.1. Classification (NCBI taxonomy): domain Eukaryota; kingdom Metazoa; phylum Chordata; class Aves; order Passeriformes; family Paridae; genus Poecile; species Poecile atricapillus. The sequence goes on along the minus strand of NC_081249.1, from coordinate 128,751,082 downwards.
TGATCAAACAGTAATTTAGGACATTATTTTATAAAGCAAAATAATTAGTGTGGTAACCCAGCATGTATCTGCTTGGCCTGTGATCAGCCAAGAGTGAGTCAGTGGAGCAGCATTGCTCCTTGCCAGCAGCTATCCTCCTTTTCTTCCCTCAGAAATCCAGGGTCTGTATCCTGGAAATGCAGAAATCCACCCCAACTCTTCATGCACTGAACACATGTGCTCAGCTCGAGCCCATGAATTGAACATTCATGCAGACTTTACACAGCACTGTTTGGCAGGTTAAGATAAAACAGGGTAACATTTTTTACACCAGTAGTTCATTTGCCACAATTGTTGTCTCAAATGACTTCAAACAGTTTCTTGATGTGTTCTAAATCTCTGGGAAAATGTCCTTTTCTGTTGTTCCCTGAATCAAAACTTTTCTTTCAGTAGTTAATCATAAAAATTTGGTTTTCATTCAAGGAGACCCTTTTGAAAATTAAAATCAGCACTTTTCCTTGGTCTTCATGCAAAGTTTTTTTTGTGCTTCTTGCTTTCTTTGTTTCTTTTTCTGAGGAAACAACATCATTTATATTTAATTTAAAATATTTTGTTCAAATCACACATTTTTTATGTGCATTTATTGGAGGCATTGAGGTATAGACAGAACCCTTCCAGTCACATGTCTTGATGGTACAGCAATGGCTTTCATCATCTGACCCTCACTCTTCGGAGGTGCAATTCCAGAGAAGATGCTTTTCTTTCCATATTTTTGCAAATACCTTCTTACAGAGATGAGAAAACACACTGACAAAAAAAATAAATGTAAGTCACACTTGATAAAACATGCTTTTGTGCTTGAATAAAATAGTAGCTACAGTGCAGGAACTTTTCAGGTACAAAAAATATTTATATATATTTATATTTATAAATTAATTATTTATAAATTATCTAACATACCAACCATGGATATGAAATGGCTCATGCAGTTTGGTCATTTGGAAAGCAGGGCAGTACCATGGCTGGGAACCACCAGGCAAATGAATCCCCAACACTCACACTCAGCTGGTGGTTTGCTTGATGAATTTTGTTATAGGAAATCCTTGCATGCACAGATTCTCAGGGAAATATGGCAGACTCATGTAAATGCAAGTGGTATTGTCCTCAATCTCTTATTTTCCAGTGAATAATTGTACTGGACAATGTATGGCTTGAAGTGAGAATATGTTTATGGTTTACCTAACTTTTTCAGAAGCCAAGATGATACATGCACTTCTGTTACTGGTGATTTCTCTCTATGTGTCTAGATTTACATGAAGTACTTCTTGTGAGTATTTTATCTCCTTTTTAAAATTTTATTGTTAGAAAAATGCTTCAAAAATTTAGTTATGTCTCCAAATTACTGTACAGTAAGTGCATTATTATAATTGCTATTTCCCAGATGAGGAAAACCAGTCTAATAAAGATTAAAGTTCCAATTCAAGGAGAGGCAGAAACTTAAGCACATCTTTTAATGTTCCTGTGATTTTGGCATAAGCAATTGTGAAGAGTTTCTCTGGGATGCTGTCAGAGGTGAAAACAATATGCTCTGAGTTGCAGACAGTACCTCAGCCACAGTACTGCAAATTTTTCTTGTTATGCTTGATAAAAAATGTGATGCAATGGGATTGTCATAGAGGAGAGAGATTTATTTTTGTAGCTAGTTACTCAATATATATACTACGGTATTGAACCTCATTTTAGCATGGAGGTCAATGAAGTTCTAGCATTTTCCTTTAGCTTTGTAGATTTCTGCAGAAGTGTGCAGCATCTTTTCTTTGGTCAGGTGTCTCGGAAATAAAGTCGGAGAGGTAAATCTGCATATTTCTCCAACGGCTGTAATAAGCATATGTATTTGTATATAATGGCATTGTGTGTCTTGCTCTATGTAACATTTTCAAGTGTCTGTACAAGTAGGAGATTTATGAAATGTGACTCATTTTTCCTTTTCCATGCTGTTCCAGCGGAAGAGCTCAGAATGCAATGAGAAAAAGTAGTACACATTATTAAGAATTCTGATAAAGTAGGGTGCATAAATTTGTTTTCTTTGTGAGCCTTAATCCTGTGTTGTATTGGCTTCTTGGACATGGCTAATTTATTTGGAATTCCATTCTGTTCCTGACAGCATTCCTGATTAGCAGTTTGATCACCCGGAGCAAAGTTACATACCAGCTTTCAACTCTTGTAATCTAGCAGTGTAATTTTTTCAAATGGACTCTTTTCTTTCCTTCTTTGCCCCAGCTCCTCTTCTTTTTGTGTGCAAAGAGACTTTAAAAGTAAGCAGGATAACCCATTAGTAGAATGAAAAACTTCTTCAAAACACAGTGTAATTTGCTGAAAGACTGACTTTCATTTTTGAATAGAAAAAATGAGGTTTGGAGCGGTGTCAGTGCAGCATGTGAAATATTTGCCTTCCATCACTTATAAAGGATAACAGTTCTTTTCAATAACTGCATTTTATTAGTGGGGTGATATAATCTTCAAGCAATTTGCAAGGTTTGTAGTTCACCAAAGCACATTTTGCTTATGGTTAGTTTTAGAAAGTTTGAGTTTTTCTTTAGTTGTTAAGTTTGTCACATGGTGGGCCTTGTAGGAAAATGGCAGCTGTGTCATTGTTTGCTTCTATCTGTACTGGCTTGTGCTTTCAAAACAAAGATGACCAGGACACACGAATTTAATTGTAAACCAGAGGCAGATATGGGTCTGAACTCATTTTGGTATAGCACAGGCAGAACATCATCCAAGTGATCTGGTCTGCCAAAGACACGGAGTTGCAGATGAAAAGAAAGTGAGATTTTCATCCTGTGACGTATCTGAAAGTCCCAGTCTGGTTTGTGCACAGTGAAAAGGAAACAAGGATTTTAAGTCAAGGGAGGCTTGGGAATAGTCCAGAGATAGGTGGCCACAGAACTCATCAAAAAGCTCAAACTGTGGTTTTATGCATGAGTGCCTTGACTGCATAATGTTTGAAGATTGTGATCTGTCTGGTTTGTACTGATCTTGAATTTTAGAGATCTGAAAAGCAGCTCTTGGCAAATACTTTGTCAAAACTGAAGCATGTTTATCCAGTTTTCTGTGGTTGAAAAACTGGCATTTCGTTGAAACATTGTTTTGTCAAAAATAGTACTCATTAAATTCTCTGCTGTATTGATGTGAATTCCATTAATTCAGTGGGGAAAAAAAAGTTTACTGATGGAAAGAGAGCACCAGGATAGTTTGGTTTAGGGCTAGATCATTGTGCCTGGTCAGTTTTGGTGATAATTCCTTAATTTCCCCAGCAAAAAACCCTGAGGTTCTTTCTGCCCCAAAAATTAGGCATCTAGCTGAGTGTGAAAACTTAGCAAATTGTGTATGGTCTCTCTGATCACTAAGGAGGTAATAATTACTTGATAATAAGCTGTTCTGAACTTTACATCAATCTTAAATATGTATCCTTGTTTTTTTCTGTTGAGTTACGAAGTATTTTTGTGTTTTTATATTTGTTCACAATTAGGTGGACATTTTGGGCATTACTAATCTTTTAATTGATTGGTGCCATTAAGTATCGTGGCATGTATATGATCTAATCTGCTCCTAATGGGTAATGTTCTGATCACGTTTCTAGTAAGAAATTCCCATAAATGAAAGGGAACCAAGATGTCTCCCACTGACCATTGCCCCATCCAGCTGCACATGGAGGTGGAATGAAACAGACAGCATGTGGAATGACAGCAGAGGTCTCATCAAGTCTTTTTGGAAATACAGCTGTCTTCATGCAATTACCTTTAAGACTGATCTATAAGGTTTTGTTTCATTTCCTTCTAGTCCTTTCCCTTCACTTTTATTGCTGTTTCCTGTGATCTGTGCTCTTTTGTTGTGTTTAAATCTCAGTTTCGATGCCTTTGAGGGTGTGCTGGAGTTTTGCTAACACTTCTGGTTTTATGGAGGCTGAAGTTAGTCTTAAGGGATGAAATATATAATAAATGAAGTATCTTCTTTCTGTCCTTGTTTTTGATAATGGAAATGGGCATAGCTCTCTGACTGTAGTGGGCGAAGTGTGTTTGCTGGGGATTTTCCAGGAGAAAACCAGTGAGGCAGGTGTTGACTTTGCTTTGACTCAATGCAACATTGAGTGATCTTGATATGTACATGTTATCACAGCTTACGTGGATCAATAATTGACTCTGAATGTCAGATTTTGTCCTCTAAAGCAGTGACTGCTTGATCTGGCTCTTTTAAAGTGGTATTTTGTTTTCAGTGTGATGTAGAATGCTTGCTCAGGAGGTTTCACATAATGTAACCTGGAGCAAGGTGCCTTTTTTACTCTGATAACTTTAGAAGGAATTGTGATTCTGACAGATAAGTGCTGGTCTTGAATTTTCCCTTTTTTTTTTTTTTAAGAAATAACTTGGAACTTCTTATTAGCCTTGCCACTACCTGGAACATTTTGCTGTTTCCTTTGGTAGATATCCTGACTTTTGAATGTGTGGAAAATGCAGTAAGTGAAATATCCTATTTTTTAAATTCTAGTATACTTATGTTGTGGGATGTATTTTGAACTGATATTAACAGTAGGTGTTTTATTGTACAATATTGTTGTATTGTCTGCTTTATTGCTTGTAAGTTTACCTGATATTTTAAAATTTTGGGAATATAGTGGTATTTTATGAGATTTCTTTATAAGCAAATTGAAAAATGAGATGTGAAATCTGTTGCTTTACATTTTAAAAGTCAACAAGACTGTGTAATATGTACCTTTTTTTTCCTTTAAACTATCCTTCAACGGGCATTTACCAGGACAATTAATTATGTGATAATTTAAAAGCAAAATATGAAATCTGTGTTGAAACTAGTTTAAAATTAGAGAATTTTAATAAATATAGCAGACTAGAGTAGTAATATTGGTTATGTGATGAAAACATGTTAGTACTAAATATCATCCGTCAGAAATACTGTTCTATCATGTCATTGTTCCCTGGAGAGATGACTAGCTGAAAAATTATTTTAACAAAATAAACTCTGAACAGAGAAGATGCTTTTATTGGTGATACAGAACACATTCTTCAAAAAAAACACATCATTTAAAATGGTGCCAGACATTAGGAGCATCTGTTTTGTGAAAAAGTAAATTTGGGAAAATTCAAATAATAATCCTCAGTATATAGGCTTTATATAGTGCTTTTCCTCACTCATTCTCAAAATACTTTGCAAAGAGAAGGACAGCTACCCATGTTAAACTGCATTTTCTAAAATCCAGCCACACCAGTTTTCATCTGGCATTTAAATTTGCCTTGCTCATGCTGTGCCATTAATTTTCTGTGGGAGGAAATCTCTCCCAAGAAGTGAAATACAAGCAGGAAAGCACTGTCCTTCCATCTTGGACAGCATTCCTGCATGTGAATAAATGCAGGGTGCCAAGCTGACAGCCGTGGCATGTAGGGCCAGGGAGCTGCCAGCATGGAAGCTCTCCCAGCTTTGTGTCAGCCTGTCCCAGGCACATCCCGGTGCCAGGCGCCAGGGCTGTGCTGCCTCTGTTCCGGCTTTGACACCTCACAGGGGACGCCGGAGCTGCCGGAGCTGAGAACTGCTTGTGAGCCCAGGGAGGAAGAGGCACCTGTTGTTCCCTTGGCACTGGAATGAGCCCCCAATTCATCCCTGGTGTGCTCTTAAATAGCCACTGGGCTCCTTGGCACTAACAGAGTGGGCTGGAGCCGGTGGCCAAGGCGTGGGATGTGCTGGATTACAGCTAATGCTGAGATCGGTGGTTTTCAGCAATACTGCTGGAGCATAGACAGCAGATTGCACTGCACTGGAGGAAGAGGGTTGTCAAAAAAATGAACTTTCCTTGCATCCATCCACATGGGCTGGTACACAGATACTGCGTCTCTAAAGAAAAAAATCAGATATTGTCACCTCAACCAATACTTAATTCTAGAGCTACAAAATGAGCCAGTTACCCAACTGAGTGTGTACTGTAGAGCCCCTGTCTTGCAGGGGTTGCGTTACAGCAGATAGAGCCACTGAACAGTTTGTAAAACTGTTTTTCCTGCTGGAATCCCTTTCAGATGAGATGATGATTTCCTTTTGTCTCATCTGTGTGGGTCTAGGTTTCTTAAAAGAAAAGAGCAGGTTAGAGAAACAGCTGTCAGGAATGATGTAGTTAATTTTGCTTTAGGACAAGCCAGTAGACCTTTTGGGCCCCTTTTATCCTTTTTTTTCTTTATAGCGGTAGGTGACCCTAGTAACATATATGACCCTAGTAACATATATATGTGTATTTATATGTTCTCTCCAGCCTGCTGCATTTTTTTAGCAAAATCTTTGCTAGTTGAAAGGAGCAGTCCCTTTAAACTCAGCAGCTTTTGGAATCTGTAGGTATAAAGTCATTGTTTGGTGCACCTCCTCAAAGATTCCTCCTTAATCCTGATTTTGTGTACTCATCCCTTGGTTGAGCCTTCCTGTCCAGAAGAATTTGAGTTGATTCCCATTCCTTCATAAATGCACACAGGGCTATATATCAGACTTTCTTGCCTTTTAAGCAAGCTGATCAGTTCTGACACTTTCCACCTCCATTAAAGAATCCATGTGGTAGTTGAGAACACCCATTAGTGTAAACAAACTCCTGAAACCCCTGAAAGTATTTGCTTTGCTCTGCCATTTAACTGTTTACAAAGCCCAGGGCTTTGCTTCAGATACACAGTCAATAAAAGGGAACAGACTATCTTACTTTTTTTAAATTGCATTGTAAATACGTTTCTGTTGGCTGTGTAGTAGGCAACATTTTGACTTTCATGAGGTTACCCCAATCAAGGACAAATTTGACCAGAAAGTGGCACTTTGAGAGGATACTGTCAGTATTTTGGTGTGATATTTGGCTTAATGCAGGATTTTTAAAAATCAAGGAAGCAACTCTGACACTGGGCTATTGCTTGAACCATATCCAAGTCATTTCACTTACTGCTGATCCTTCCCAGTTTTGCCTTCACAATTCTACAAGTCTAGGCCCTGGTAAGGAATTGCTTAAACATCAATAAAAGTTCCTTGTTTTCTTCTGAACTGGGTCCTGGAGTTTATACTAGTTGTAATGAGGACTTGGCATCTCTAAGGACAGCAAGGTATGTACCCTGAATTTAAGAGGAAAAGAATGTAGAATTCCCAAAGCTTTATGTCTCCGAATCAGGCTTTAATTTCTTTTTAGACAGAAAATGTGGTTTCTGGGGAAGGGAGCTTGCTAGTTAGTAAGTCTGAAAAGATCTTAGCAGTTCCAGTAATTACTCATTTCATCAATCCATCTAAAAGACCTAAACTGAGTTCTTTCCTATAGTGTCTACTTCAAATAATGCTGCTTTACATTTGGAAAGCCAAATAAGGAAATGGCATAATCTTACAGGAGTTTCGTTCCCTTTTAGTTTGTGCAGCTCAGACTTGCTGTAACAAGAACACTTCTTTCTGTGAAACCTTTTTAACATATTCGACTAAACAAACTATCTCCTAAAGAAATTAGGAATATTTTTGGGTGTGTATGTGTGTGTGCTTTGCTCTAGCCTTGGCTGTCGAGGACATTTCTTCATTTGTTGATGTACTAAATGAGCGATGCATTTTGGACAGCTTCTGTGTTCTGATTTGTTTTCTTGTGCTTTTTTGTCTCCCCCTCTTCCCCCTCCCCTTCTTCCCCTTTTCATTTGTCTAGGGGAAAAAAATCTCCTCCAGTGTTGTTTCCTGCAAAGACCATTCTTAAGAGCTCGTTGGACAGCGCAGGACTCTTGAAGTGATAGCTAATTGGTGAAAGAAAGGCCCTGATTGTCTTGAGGGAGCTGGAAAGTGCTGCATGTGCTGCTGAAAGGGACTAGGGAGAAGGTGCCTGGTTTCGCTGAGCAGCTGCTGCTGGAGATGTTTGGAGATTACATCAGCATTGGAAAAGAGGGGCCAAAAAAAAAAAAAATCCAACTTCACAGAGACAGTTTATGGAGGTTTTTTCCCCCTTCCAAAGGTCTTCTGACAATACTGTCATTGTCAATATAAGAGTTGTTAATTCTTTATGAATAGCACATGGGGCCTCTTGACTAAATAGTACGTTACATGTCCCAAATCTGTCAGCTGGACTCTTCTCTCACATGCTAGTGAGATCACTTTGATTGGAATGTTAGAGGAATTGCTGGGCAGGCCATACAGAACTGAATACTACATTATATAATTAGATCTCCCAGAGTATTTTTTTCACATTACCTCATTATTCTAGCTTAAATATGGAATCAGTCCTTTTGATGATTTTACTGGTTGCAATTATATTAATACGATTCATTTTGTGGTCCTGTCTTAGTACTTATATAGATTATAAACTGTCCCAAAGGTTTCCTGACAGAAGAAAAGAGGACTAAAGGACTTCAAAAGCCTCATTCAGATTTGAATTGACAATGTGGAGAGCTGGATAAGGTAAATGGAGCTAGAGCAGCTTTTACCTTGGGATCTGATGAGAGAGAAATGACCTTTTAAGACTTCAGCTGCATGAAGATTCTTCAGAAAGTCTCACTGATAAAGGGGAAGGAATGACAACTGATTGAGTCAAATGACTTCCTATCCAGCTTGGGCATGAATTTGTTGTTGGGAACAGATTTGTGGACTTCTACCAATTAAATGATGTGGACAAGCTGGAAGGAACCCTCTTGCTGGGCAGTCCAAGAGTGCTCAGTGTCTACGTGCCACGCTCTGGGCTGGCAGGAGCAGATTTTTACATGGCTGGTTGATTTGTTACCACATTCCTCATGGCTCCTCTCAGCTAGAAACTTTCAGTCTGTTTCATCTGAAGCTGCCAAATATTCACATTGCTTAGCAAGCAATGTATCTGAGTACTAGTACAAGGTGGATACCACTGGGATAATCTGTTCCATGGAAGACAGATTTGTGTCTCAGAGATTTTCTGATGGACTCTGGTTGTGCTTCAGTACCCACAACAGTGACAATATAAGTGAGTTTTAACGCCAAAGCCCTTCAAGGGACCTTCATGTCTAGCCTGAAATAAGCACCCTACTAGGACACTGGAAGATTTGACTGCTTGCCCAAGGACAAAGTGACTTGGGATTTCTTGGTTCACTTACCTGGCAGAAAGAAATAAATTTTTCCAAGTGAACTGTCTCCTTTGAAATAGGTGTTGTATTAAGTCAAACAACCTAAATCTTACTGCAACTCAGTGTAATACTATCTTTTAAAAACTGAATTTTTCTACACTAAAGATAGGAAAATTGTATTACCTTGCCTGAGAAATGCACTATCCTTAGCTCAGTCACTCTTTGATTTTTTTTAAAAAGTCCTTTTTTTTTGTTTCATCATTTTCTATCTCATGTGAAACTGAAGGTTACCACTTCATATACTTATTTCTTTATCTCTTGGTAGCTTACATGATGATATCAGAGTTCATCTAGGTAAAAGCCTACAGTATTCCCATACAGTTTCTGGTCCATTCATGACTCACAAACTCCTACAGGCTTTTCATTAGTAACTGCTCATCAGCCCTTATAATTTTGTCTTTTAAAGCCTCCTAAAAATCAGACATGAGAGCTGGTATGTGCCTAGGCAGTGGAACAGGGTAAATGTCAGGTCAATTGATTTCAGCATGTGATTTTATTTATGGTGGATGACCAATCTACGAAACAACCTATAATGCTTGAAGGTGCATGTCGGGTTTGAAATCCTGCCAGATGACAATAAATTGCATTTAAATGTAACTAACTTCATGTCTGCTTCTCTGATTCTTAATTTTAATGATAATTCTGTCCTTTTTGTGTTTCCCCAACACCAGCAAACCACAAAGTGAAGTGTTGTCTACTTGATGTGCAGACATACTTTTTATAACGAGTAACTGGAAAATTAGCGACAGTGATCTATTTTACTTCTTTCAGTTAATCATCGCTATTCTGAGCTGTTGTGTGTAAAACAAAGCTTGTGGAGAAAATGATAGTGCCTTTAAGAAATAAATCTTCTAATTCTTTATTTCAATCATACTGAAATTGTATATGACAGTGTCATGTTTGTATTAATTGTTTAAAAGTGTGGATGTAATGAGAAGTGGTATAGGTGAGGCTGTGGTTTACTGCATTTAATGTTTTGGGATATTGGAACTGACACAGGTATGGAATTCTCAGCTATGATTTTTTTTTCCCTGCAGGGCAGCATTTCAAGTTTCCCTGTAAATCAGAGTTTGTGGTCTTGTTATGGACCATATCCTATGGACTGGCTCCATTGGTATTTGTGGATCTAAAACATTTGATTTGGACCTTAAATGAGTCACATGAGTTGCACTCTTATTCTAAGAGTGATTTGGCCAAATATTAATTGGCATAATATTGCTCTGTGTCCTACAGTGGTAAAACTGGCTGCAACTCCAAGCAGTTTATTAGAACATCCATGTTTTGAGGCACATTTAATTAATTTAATAATTATAAATTTTTTTACTGTAGAGTTCATTTAGGTCTTGTTGCCTACTACACTCCTTATGTGTTCAAAGCAGTTTGATCAACAGCTTGGTTAATTTCTGTGCATTCATATTAGTTGTCATCCCATCCTGCAGGATGTGGGAAGCCATCCTGTTTATCCTGCATTACAAAATCAGGGCTATCACACTTTCAAGAGTGCATAATATAAAGGAGATTGAGATCTTCCTCTTTATTCCCATAGGTCTTTGCCCTCTCTCTTTTCATGAAGATAATAAATATCTAAGCACTTTAAGTATGGTGTGGTGTGAAAGTATCCACTGGTATTTCCTGGTGTGATCCTATGGAGCACTGTGCTGACATTTAGATATTTAAAAGATATTTATACCCTATTGATTCTTTTGCATTTAAGAATTATTTAAAAATAAACAAGTGCTTAATGTTAGTTTTGAGCTGTGGACAGTGTGAATGAAGATTACAGGGTAGATCCCCCTTTCCAGACATGAAACAAAGATATGTGTAACAAAAAGGAAAAATAAAAATTAAATACTGTGGTATTAAAATCCTTGCTAATGTAAAATTATTTGTATTTTTATATATTGATTAAAATCTACTGTATATAAATATATTTGTAATATTTTTATTAAGTTATATCATTAACATGCTAAGCAGTGGCCAAAATTACCATGTAACCTACTGAGAAGAAATCTCACTCTTTGTCTGAAGACATTTCTGAAGAACCTCTAAGATGGTTATTATATATACACATATATATATGTGTATATATAGATTAAAATAGATCCTATTTATACATCAAAACAAAAAATAAAACTGTATGATGTATGGATGCAGAGGTGGTCTGTTAGGACTGTGCTAATTTATGATGACCTTTTTTGTGGTACCAATGGTAGCAATAAAACCAAATTTGCTCCCAAAACAGTCATTTTCAAGTTCTACAACTGATACTTCTTTTTTTCTTTCTTTTTTCTTTTTTTAATCAGGTGTCACTGTTGGACACGAAATGAGTCACACGGATGCAGTTCGAGGTGCGGTGAAAGAAAGAGCAAACTTTATTTTTCCTTTCAGTATTTATAAGTTTCTGACCACGACCAGGGATTGGATAGTCAGGTTACCACCTTCCCAACTGCACTGGCCATGAGAGATGTCCATCAAAAGGCATATCTTTAATGGAATGTATAAACACCTATGTTTATAGTTACTTTCCTGGGAAAGTGGCTAGAACATGTAGAAAAACAATATCGAGGGTCTGATTCTCAGGGCAACAATCAGGGATAAAAAATCTTTAAAATCTGTAAAATCTTTAAAACCTGTAAAACCTCAATCGATTGAAAATATCCTGTTCGTCTGCAAATCCAGTTCCCATCCCACACTGTGTAATGTGCAAAAAGTTGGTATTTTACAGACTGCATTATGGTATGGAAAACTAACTACAGACAAGCTCACGGTCACCTGAGCACGTCATTGTATTTATTGATTAAAATAATGCTACAATTTCATTTTGTAGTGCTATTACACTGGTACCCGCTTAAACACTTCCTGTCAAAGTATGTAAACCAGAGTGCCAAAGACTCCCTGAAACAGATCTGGCAGTGCAACAGGTGGCCTAATTACTTTAGGTAGGTCCATTACAGCCAAATTTGGGGAGGAGAAGCTAAAGACACGAGCAGGGCTACAACAGACTCTCAAGGAGGAGATTTGGACGGCTGGGGGCCCAGTCACCAGCCATATGCCATGAACTGCCACCTCATAAACTGGAGCTCCGGGGAAATCTTGTTACCTGCATTCGTGTTCTGTGTGATGGCCCTAGGGAATGGGGAAGTATTGTGAGGGTCTCCCTATCAGGATTCATGTAAATGCCAAATAGTTGGACAATTAAATGGCAGAAGTCCTGTCTTGGTTGGTTAGCAGGGACACAGAGTTACTCCAGAAATGTGGTTGGGTTATGCTTGATTATCACCAAAGTGGGTGACCTGATAGAGTGGCCCTTTCACTGCAGGCAGGGCTTGCAACAGCATCTACTGCTATGGCTGCCAGGCACTTCCAGCCCTAAATACCTATTTTCAGCTGTTCACAACTTTGTCAAAGTAGCTTTTCAAACTAAATTTTTCCATGTCTCATTTGGTGTCTGTCTCTCTCTGAATTCTCTTCAGAAGGTTTCAGCCAGAACAGTTTAATGTCTTCCAAGAACAAGACTAGAGAAAAATACATTGTTTTTCCCATGCTACAAAAATATTGGAATTATTTTTTTTCTGAAAAGATGTAGTTGTCCCACTCTGGGAGATAATTTTTACTCAGCATGTCAGGGATACGTAGCTCTTGTTCACATCAAGAAAATTATGTAGCTGTCTACCACAGATTCAAGGGGTACAAGATCAGATATGACATGGGGAAATGAGGATAATAAAACTGGCAGGGAAAAAAAGAAATTACAGTGAGGTTTTAGCTAAAGAGGAAAAGTGAGCCATGCATAGTTAATGAAAGGCAAGCTGGACTGCACCATGTAGGAGAATTGGCTCCAGGAGTGAGTGAGAGTGGAGACACACTAGATGAAATAAGGATAGTTTGGGCTATCAGCAGACAGGACAAAAGTGGAGTTATGATATATGGAGTTATATGACCTGCAACATTCTATGATTCTATGACTTGGGAGGCTAAGACTTATTTAGCAAAGTGCTTTGAGCTTGTAATAAGGAAGTCCAGGGATCTGTCAAAGGGATAAGAACTGGATAAAACATTTCCTGGATCACTATCCATTTAGAATATTGATATAAATCCTGGAACTGAATTATCATATTTTTTTTTGCTGTCAGCAAATTTCTGGTTTTGCTGGTGAAGCACTGTATGCTGAGAATCTACAGGGCTGTATTAACAGGATGCAACAAAGTTGAGCACTGACATTAAGAAAGTAATAGAATTAAGGATTTATATGCAATTTTTGCTGTGTCCCCTGAGTAGTATGACAGCTTCTTTTGCTCATTTTTTGCAAAAGGATGAAGTGCTCTGGGACTGAAACTTGTAGGATCAATGCTTTGAATATCTCAGAAATAGAGTGATAGACTATGAAATACAGAGCTCTAGGAAGACTTAAGTTTTGAGTGCGCTGACAAGGAAATTAATTCTTTGTCTGTCATTGAGTTCTAAGTGAAAACACATTTATCCTTTGCTTCGTGGCTGTTTACCTGAAGATCCTGGGTCAAATATGCTTATTTGCTGATTTGCTATTTGCCTTTGCCAATCACCATAAACTGCAGATTGTCAGTTTAACAAATAAAGTAGTACCAGTTTAACAAACTAACCAGTACACTGAGAAATCAAATTCTGAGAATCTGAAGTAAAATGTGTAAATAAGCAGATTCAAAATGAGGAATTCTTCTAGTTTTTTTTTAATTGCAAAATGAGATAATGTGGATATGGCAAAAGTGTTAATCAACATCTGCAAAACACATATTATGGAGGAAAATCAGGAGGAAATTAATTATTCCTGCAAAGGGAACAAAGTGCTGATAATGAAGAAAACAGGCAAACTTATGAAGCAACCGCTGTCCATCCTGTCCAGTGAATGTGGCAGGAATATCTTAGAAAAATAATCTCCTTGGCAAATGAGTATAACAAAATGGAGGGAGAGTACCTTTACCTCCCTGTATTTATGAGAAGAAATCAATAGTTCCTTCTCTCTGAGGTGCGCATGAGTGCCCAGATATGTGTAATCCCAATTAGTTTCCAGACCCTTTTCACAGCTGGCTATCCCACAAATGTGGAGCTGCCAGCTTTGAGATGTGAGTGCTCTGGGTACATGAAGAAATAATAATAAAATAATAATAATAATAATAATAATAATAAATTAGAATGGAAACATCCACACCATTTAGGTATGTGTGGGCAACTTTCAATTTTGTCTTGTTGACCATAGATCCCCAGACTGCATATAGTGGTTCTTGTCTAATTTTTTTTTTTTTTAAAGGCCCAGTGGGTTTGAAACCAGGGTCCTGTATTTAAAGGAACACTTGAACCTAGGTCTATAGTGCATGAGTTTAGACCCATTTCCTGACTGCCTCCCTTTGAGAAATGGTAGCCTTAAAACTCTTCATCCAAGTTTCTAACTGATACTTATGAGGTGGAGAATCTCTGTTTTGTTCTTTCAAAAATTTCTTTTTCTTTGCCACTAGGTTTTTTAAAATCTCCATATAATTAGTGCTCTTTTTTGGGAATTATTACCAATCATAAAATCTAGAAATAGTTGTTTCTCCTCCCTAGTCATTGTATGAAGACAAACTCATGGACGAAGGATTCATCAAAGGCTATTAAGGACAGGAAATCCTTGTGCTCTAGAATGCTGAGAGATGAAAAGGGTATTAAAGAAGCATCACTAAATGCTTGTCCTATTCTTAGTCTCTTTGAAGACATCCCCTGTCATTATGATGGGAAAGGGTGCAGAGTTAGCTGATTCTGCAGGGTTCCTCTCTGCTGGTCCAGGACACATTCCTCTTTGCATTTGAAAAACAAGAATATGTCCATTATGGTGCTTAGAATAGATCACTGGAACAAATGTTTTCAGAAGGTTGGAAGAACTGACTTCAATTGGCTTTGTCCTGGACAAACCAGTATTGTGCTGAAAGGATGGAGAGGAGGATGGCAGTAAGAACTGGGAGCTGCCTGCAGATACATTACTCTAACACTTTCTGGGCTGATTCCAGAGCAGGTACTTCCAGGAGCATACCTAGTGGTAAGATATCTGGTTTTGTCTCACTTCCTTGTCTCTTTCCTTAGACATGCTTTCCTTGGCAGGCACCTCAGACCTAACACAGTGACGTCCAGATTTTCAGTCCCTGCAAAATGTCTCCCACCACGCCTATGTTTAAAAGGGCACAGGATCCAGCCAGCTAATTTGTTCCTAGGCAGTTAAACTACTTTACATGAGCTCCAGACCCTGGAGTAAGTTTAACATGCTATTTAAAGAATATGTGAGCAGTGCTGTGTATGGGGATTGTTATAAATGAAATCAGCCAAATTTTATCAAATAAGGATTTTATTGAAAAATTTGCAAAATTGAATTTCGGAACAGCCACAGTCAAAGTTAGTGTCGAGTCCGGGGCTGGCGCTGGGTGAACTCTGAACCAGCTTCTGTCGCACTGGTTCCCCCAAGTTCACCAACTGTCTTTTGGAGAGCCGAGTTTTATACAGGATTTTTCAGCCTGAGGCTATGCAGGTTAAGTTTTTTGTTCTTTTTGTGTTGTTACATGCTCATATTTCTGCTGCTGGTCTGTTGATGAGTTTTCCAAGAAGGGAAGAGAGTTTGAGTAGATTTTTGGGAATTGGACCTTGGGAAGTCCTGAGGATTTCAACTAGATCGGTATCAGGTGTTAATCACTGGGTCGTCAGTAGGCTCATTTTGCTTGTGTGGACCCATCTTTTCTCGGTGCTATCTTTGTTCTTTTGCAAATTACTCCTCTTCCTGGGTTCCCAGGAGCCACTTTTGCAATCTCAAATTGTTTGTGTTTTATACATGAAAAAAATGCTTTATACCTGATTTTATACCAACATATATTACAATCCCTCCCCTTCCATATGACCATTATAATTTGTGATTTTGTTGTACCATTTTGTTAAGTTTTTTAAGGTGCATTAAGTTAGAATCTTTACTGACTATTTCTTTATTTCTTAATTTTACTCTCTTCAGAACAGTGTCATATTTTATTATAATAACAAAAGACTGTTATTTTCCATCTAGCTATTTTTCATCCTCATTTTTTTTTTCTTTCTGGCTTCTGACTCCTGTCTTTTTAGTTCTATCACTACTTGTTGCACCTTTTTCTGGGTTTACTCCTTCATTATTTCTTGAAAAATAAAAAGTTTCTTCAAACTTTAAGTGTACCCTTTTGATATCATGTTTTAGAAGGTTTAGTATTATGGTTTCATTATTAAAAGACAATTTGTTAAATTTTAAATTCTTCTTACTTAATAGGTTTTTTCATTTATTATGCACGTTTCTAATTGATTTTTATCATAATGTAACTTGTTAACTTGAAAGTATGATACAAAGGTGGATTCTTTTTTATCTTTAATCTATTCAGCATGGTTACGCTGGTTACAAACAGGGGTCTTTGGTGTCTATGTAGCATCTTGTTTTTGTACCACATGGATTGAAGTCTCTTTTTTCTTTGTTGGAAAGCTTGACTGTTTGCTCTTAGGCCTCACAGTGGGGTTATAGTATATTGTTTCGCTTTCTAATTTACATGTCTAAAATCTAGTGCCATTATAGGCGCAGTACCCACTCTTTTTTGTTATCTGGGCAATTATATTGGGTTTGGTATGCTATCTTTTCAATCTCACTTTGTCCCTTCAGGACAGTCTTGAGGCACAGCTCACACTCATACACTGGGCTCTGCTTTTCAGAGCTGGGCAGCTGCTCTGAATGCAGACCACTTGTCTGGCACACAGGTAGGCTCAGGATCATCAGGATTCCCCACAGGTGTAGTCCTCTGCCTGCGCCCACCAGGTTGCAACTGGCAGCGAGGTAAATCATCTTCTTGGCAGCGAGGGTATTCTTCAGGGGTTCCATGATTAGGCTGAGCTGCATACCACCTTTTAAAGGCGCTCTACTTGAATAACTTTTCAATATTTGTGTGACAGGGTACGTTACTCGCCCTTTGGCACTTGATTGCTAGGACTTATGCTTGTGAGTTTAATTTTCCCCCTTATCCTTTTTAATTTAAAAGGTAGACTCTGGAGAATCTAGCTCCAGTAAGCTGAGGTTTGTAGTAAGTACTAAGATACAGCTGGTCAGGCTTTTTTCTTCTTCTAGGCACTTTGTACACAAGCTTTTGTATCTATACCCCCTCTTACACTGCACAACTTTTTTGCGACAGTAACCACACTCAAAATGTATACATGGGTAACAAGGGCATTCAGGTTTTAAACAACTTATCATGTTTCCCTCTGCTGAAGCTTTATCTTCAGGTCTCCTGGGGAGGAAGTTGTTTTCCACTTAGGCTCCTCCTGCTGTTCAACTTTCTTCACTCGTGTTGCATGAGTCCAAACTTTTTCTGCTGTTTGAATGGCAGTGTTGGTAGTTAGATGAAAGAGAAACAGGCCTTACCAGTGAGGAGCTAGCGGGACCTCCTTCCAGGTCTTGACTAGCACACTGTCTCCGGGCTGAATCTGGTGTATAGAAAATCCCAGGGGTTGCTTTGGGTTATCAGTCCGTGTTTTCACAGTTCCTGTAGATTTTTGTTAATAGTTATTAAATAGGTTTGCAATTGTCTATTCTCTATTTTAGGATGATCTACTGGCATCCTGTGCTTGTAAGGCATCCCATATAACATTTCGAATGGAGACAATCCCACCTCTGAGTGTGGCTGTGTCCTAATATTTAGGAGAGCCACGGGAAGACACTTGACCCAGGACATTTTTGTTTCTAGTATTAACTTTGATAATTGATTTTTTAAAGTTTGAGTCATTCTTTCTACCCTTCCTGAACTCTGGGGGTGCCAAGGGGTATGATATTCCCACCAAATCCCTAAAGCTTCTGCCAATTGTTTTATAAACCTGGAGGTGAAATGTGTCCCTTGGTTGGAATCAATGTAGTCTATTATTCTGTACCTGGGCACAATTTCTTCCAGGATTATCTTTGATACTACCTGTGCTGTAGCCCATGGGCTGGGAAAAGCCTTCACCCACCGGGTCAGTTGATCTACTATTACTAGTAAGTATTTATATCTCCCTACCTTTGGTAATTCTGTAAAGTCAGCCTGTATCCTTTCAAATGGGCAGTAAGCCACCGGTCCACCTCCCAGGGGCATTTGTCGTGCCCGAGTCTGGTTTACTTTTCTATATATCATACACCCAAGTACTTCTTGTTTGGCTATCTCATATATTCCTTTACACCCAAAGAACTTCAAAAATTGCTCCACTAGTTCTTGTGCCCCCCAGTGAGTCTGTTGATGTAACCTTCTTAAATTTTTTCTTGTATATTCTTTAGATACCAACTCCTTGCCATCTGGCAGTTTCCATTTCCCATCTTCTAATTTTCCTCCTATTCTCTCAAAATCTTCAAGATGTCCCCCAGACTTCCAGAGTTCATGGAGAGCTCCCGAGCTAGCTCTTTGCCTCTTTGGATTGTGGATGTTTCTCTAAATTTAGTTCTTTTTTGATTGGCTCTCCTGATCTCCCAATTCCGACAGGCCGCTAAAATTTAGTGGGGGCACCCCCTGATCAGAAGAATGGAAGACCAGGAATCCCAATTCAAATCATGTCGGGGGCATCAAATTGTTATAAATGAAATCAGCCAAATTTTATCAAATAAGGATTTTATTGAAAAATTTGCAAAGTCAAATTTCGGAACAGCCACAAAGTTAGTGTCAAGCCTGGGGCTGGCGCTGGGTGAACTCTGAGCCAGCTTCTGTCGCACTGGTTCCCCCAAGTTCACCAACTGTCTTTTGGAGAGCCGAGTTTTATACAGGATTTTTCAGCCTGAGGCTATGCAGGTTAAGTTTTTTGTTCTTTTTGTGTTGTTACGTGCTCATATTTCTGCTGCTGGTCTGTTGATGAGTTTTCCAAGAAGGGAAGAGAGTTTGAGTAGATTTTTGGGAATTGGACCTTGGGAAGTCCTGAGGATTTCAACTAGATCGGTATCAGGTGTTAATCACTGGGTCGTCAGTAGGCTCATTTTGCTTGTGTGGACCCATCTTTTCTCGGTGCTATCTTTGTTCTTTTGCAAATTACTCCTCTTCCTGGGTTCCCAGGAGCCACTTTTGCAATCTCAAATTGTTTGTGTTTTATACATGAAAAAAATGCTTTATACCTGATTTTATACATTTACAATAAAATGCAAATTATACCAACATATATTACAGGATGGATCTGTATCTGCCTTAGAGAGATAATCTAATTGGAGGTCATCCTTTGTGTAACCCTGTTAACATTTTGGAGTATTCTGGGAAACCCTGTGGCCCAAGCACTATGGAATGTAGTTAGGAAAAACAGTGTTTTCTCAAATATTTCTGATGTGGAATATTTATTTTGTAGCCAGCGAAACTTGTTACCAAGCAACTGACCATAAGTAGGATCCACTGCCAACTTGAAAAAAAGTAAAAAACCTACTTACCTCTCCTCAGGCTGCATGTGAGAATTTACAATGCAAGGAGGAGAAATTTATTACGAAATATCCATTTGACAGGATTCATCATCAGTGGTCTCAGATCAGTCAGGTCTATTCCCTTCACCTGCCCCTATAATAGATAGAATTGCCCTCATGTATTTTATAGAAGAAGCTGCTAGTGAAGGTATCGGTGCAGGAAAACCGGTCACTTTGAAATCCATCCCATTTTGAAGACTGTTTTTTACAAAGCCCTGATTAATGGGGTTTGATTGTTCATTCTTTGCTAGTCCAAAACCAGGCAAGGACACAACCTGGAATTCTGCTCAGATTATTATATATATATATATATATATGCTTGAGCAGGCTTCCAGAGGCTCGGGTATTATTTGTTTCTAGAGTTCAGGCACACAAGATTCTTTTTAAAGGAGATAAAGATGCTCAGCTTGCATACAATGGATGAAGCTCAAAATGGGACATAAATTGCTTTGAAGGAAATGGAACAATGTGGTGGAAAGTGTTCCACACAAGGAAAGCATTCCCTACTGCACAAATCTGTTGAATGGGGAATGTCTGATGGGAGAGTTGGTAAGCAAAGCTGCCCATTTCAGTAGATGCATCTGGAGAAAAAAGTCATTCTGAATTAATTCTGATGTCATGGAGATTCATTCTCTGCAGTAGAAATGGTTGTGATCAATGCTTCCACCTCTGCTTCTGGACTGAAGTCTTTAGCAGCCATGCTAATGGGGGGAAACATTTGTTGACTGCTCTTTTGAAATATAAATGGCCTGTTTGTCCACAAGTGGGCACAACAGAAAATGCCACCTATCTGATAAAGAGGAAAAGGGGAACATTAATGTTGCTTGATACAAGAATCAGTCTTATGGAGAAACAAGTCACAAAACTCTAAAAAGAGGTGTGAATTTGGAGGGTTTTGGAGCAGTCTCGGTGATGTTTCAGAACTTTTCACAGGATATCTGAACACTGTTTCTCAAAGCATGGATCTTTGCGGGTTTCCCAGAGACATCCAAGAAGCCCCTGTTTATCTGTTTATCCAGTGTGTCTTGGTTTATCTGTTCTTTGTTGTGTGGACAGTGCACTTCCATGCTTCACTGCCTACTCTGGAAATGCTGCTTGGGTTTCTCCTAGGAGAGGTCAGATGTCAAATTCTTTCTCTTTCTGAGCACAATAGAAGCTTGCTCGTGAGGCTGCTGCTCAGCCTCCCAAAGCTTCCTCTCCAGCCTTGGCTCTTCTTTCCATTTTGTCCACTTCCTTCAGAATAATGCCTGTCAGTTGACCTCATTTGGCAGTCAAGGCCCCACATGGTGGCATCACCTGTTCTGCAGCTTGGTCTTCAACTGCTGATGGAGATTGTGTGCACACATGGTGGCTTAGTCAGCTTCAGTGACCACAGATGATTTTAAAATTGTGTTGTATCAGGCATTTTTGTGGCTCCTGGGCATTAATTGGAAAGTTCGTGTTAGACTACTTCAAAAAAAACCACAAACAAACCCAAAACCAAAGTGATTTCAAATCTATTTCAATCATGCAAGAATGATTATTCTTCAGTAAGACTGGAAAAGATTTACTGGAAATGAAGATAAAGATGCGTACCACATTTCTGGTGTGCATGGGGGAACTAGTCTCCCTCAAATGCTACTCATGATGTTTTTCTCTAGCTAAGACTATATGTAACTTCTGTGCTGATTAGTTTGAGATTTTTATTAACATACTTATATTTTGGAAAAAATTTTGAAGTTTCAGGCTAGATTCCAAAAATGTAGTTATTCAAGCTATTGTTCTCTACCTTAAAACCAGATAAATTTACTTTTGGTGCAAAATAGTGCATGATTATTAGTGATGAATTCAGTTTTTGTCATCTACATGTTAGAGTAATATTATTAACAAGAAAATAACCTCTACAGAAGCTATACAGAAGTTATACAGTGAAGTGTATACCTTTTTCCATATATGTAGAAATGGATGTGTTCTGAGCAATCTGTGTCTTTATCAATGTCTCTAGATCAAGAATGTAAAAGACGTGTTTGGGAAGTAAAAATTTTTTTTTTTTCTCTTAAATATTAACATTTTTTCAGCAGAACTGAGGTGGTGGTTCTTTCCAAGTTCTCCCTCAGCCCATTACCTAGGAATTTTACCTCCTGAAATTCCTCACTGGCTAGGATCAATGCTACTGGTGTTGTGTGTGGAAAGGAAGAAACCATTTCTAGATATATTTATTTCCTTATCTTCAGATCGCCCTGATTTCATTTATAGGAGAACTGGAAATCCCGAGAGTTCTTGCACCACTCATAGCTCACTGCATACAATAGGTGAACAAAATTACTAAAAAATGTTGTCTCCTCAGTTGTCAGTTACTTCCCAATATTTACTTCCACCAGGGGAAATCATAGGGGTTTTTTTTGTTTGTTGGTTTTGTTTTGTTTTGTTTTGTTTTGTTTTGTTTTGTAGTACAGGGGATATAATTTCCTAGATTAAATCAAGTGTTGCTATGTCTATGGTTTGTACAAGTATCAGAATTTCAGCGTAGCCATTTAGCACCTTGTCCTCAATAGAGTGGATGTCACATTGCATTTGGTATCTATTAATTAACAAACCTGTTTTCTCCTTTTGCATAGAATTTAAAGTTAAGTGAATGCTAAAGAACACAAAATGAATTTTTTTTTCATGGCACAGCATTTCTTGCTGTTCAGCATTTCCAGTTTATTTCCTGCAAACATTTTTTTTTTTAAATCACCAAGAGTGGCAGAAATCTTCAAAATAATCTGCTGATTTTGCCTGTCTAAAGATCCAGCCTGGAAATACTGTTCTGTCATCTTGTTGGCATCACAGGGTAGTGTAAGGAGGGAGCAGAGGCAATAGGATCTGGTTTTGCTATCCAGTCATAAACAAGGATAACAGCTGATGAAAGTATGACCCTGTCCAGTGCTTTGCCAGAATCCATGGTCAGAAACATGGTTGCACGTTTGTTTTATTTTAACAGATAGGACAGGTTTCTTTAACATTGGGAGCTACACATTCCTACTTTTGATCCCAACATCTACTTCGAACAGTACCAGCTGAAGCTTTCTCAGCTCTAACATGGGCACAGTGGCTGGGGTCCATTATGCCCTATTTTGTTTGAAGACCCCGTGTACTTTGTACTCTCACTACGTGCAGTGGCTGCACAGAAGGTCCTTATTACTCATCCTGTCCAGGACTCCTGGATGTGCTGTCAGAGGTTTTGCTCTGGATTTGCACCACGAAAGTCATTCTGTGAGTGAAGAAATCCTCTGCTGCCCCTCTGTTCCTGTGCTCCATAGGCTGCAAAGCCATAAGCGTGGTCAAAATATCCCAACAATGCCTGAAACCTGCGCCAGCTCTGAGCCCCTGACAGCTGATGGGAAGTAGAGCAGCTCTGAAGATGCTCTGCTTTCCCCTGGGGTTTGACCTGGAGGAGCCTGGTAGTGTGTACCTGCCCTGGCTCCACTCTGGGATGTTTTTGTGTGGTTTAAATGCTGCTGAGAGCCTGGCTCAGTGGGTGTGTGCTGCCTGTGGCAAGGCTCATGTTTTCTGAGTGCTTTCTGAGTGCTGAATGCACATTGCCTGTGACTGGGGCTGCAGTGGATATATGTATAAGCCATAGCAGGTAAACAGCAAAAAAGAAAGTGAGTCAATTAGCAGAAATGCCTTTTCATGCGTCTCATGATTTGCAGTTAAATTTTATTTATTTACAATAAAATTGATTGATGTACCTAATGCAAAACTAGTATGAAATCATGTTTCTGCTGAAATGCTGCTTCTGCTTTTTCCAGGATCAGGAAGTACTGAAGTATTTTTTATTTTTCACAAAATAGTGTTTGAGGATGGTGCTAGGTCATTGCCAGATACTTTAAGTCCCTTTTTTAACTTTTTCTGCCAGCCTTGAAAAAATGGCCTGTGCAGCCTTTGGTCACCTGTGGAATATTCAGAGCACAGTGTAATATTCTGAGGCTCTACTTTCCCAAGGTTTCCTGAAGGAGTCTCTGTTTATCATTCAGCCTGCAGTGCCTGTATTGGGTTACATTCCAGGAATGTGGAAAGCCATATGGGAAAATCTGTCAGGCTGTGAAAAAGTCTCAGACTTTGAAATTTTATGGAGCATGCTTGCTAATGCACATTCCATATTTCAGGGTGTCTGGCTCCCCTTGCTCGGGGTAGGGATGTGATGTGGAATATATGGGCATGTTTTGTTACAAGCACTACTGAGCTGATAAACACACCATGGAGCTGGGGAAGTACTAGAGAGGAAATCCCATGAAGGAATAAGTTACAGTGACACCTACTAGTGTCACTAGTTAGTCCCCATTTACAGAACACGATCTCTAATATGGCAAGGAACACTGGTGTAACTCTTTTTCCACTACAGCATTCCAGTAAAATCCCAATTTAGGAGTGGGGTCCACATTTTTCTTATAAACAGATATTTGAAAGACTTATCTACAGCTTAGAAATTTAGCTGCTGTAAATCAAATCCATGCTCATAAGAGGGTTTGCTTTCTGATATTTCAGCAGGACCTAAATTTGCAAATTACCAAGTGCAGTAAATGGGACTTGGATCAAATGCCCTGAGTTGTGCATGTGTCAAGTACAGTGTATATTTTGTGTGCTTTGTAAAATAAAATAAAAAGAGAATTCTTTACCCTTTGCGCACACAGTTTCAAGAGTCTGAAACTGTGGATTGTACTGAGAAGACTTTTCCCCTTGATTTTTAACTTCAAAATGCCTTGTAAGGTTACCTGTGAACCCTGGAATGATAACTTAAAAATAAGATAAACAAACCAAAATATTGGGAAATTGAAGGAGCTTCCAAATTAAAAAGCTGCAGTGAAAAACATTAAAACCCTTTATTATTTTTCCCTCTCTGCTGAATGTATTCACCAAATGAATCAACTTTCCTGACTACCTCTTAAAAAGTTAGGATTGCTTAAGACGAAATTTGTTGGTGTGTGGTTGACAGATAGAATTTTCTCTGTGCATGGGCTTAGAGAAAGTGAGGCACAAATTCTGAAACTGCAGGAGTTTGGCTACATGGCCACATCTGATACTAGTTCTATTAAAGAAGAGTCCAGGTTTGGAGATGCAACATGGAGTCAAAGCCAGTCCCCCAAGCGGTGTATTGAAGATCATTTGAGTATTTTATATGCCAAAACAAAGATGGTAAATCTGGCTAGAAAGGCAGAAGACACCCCATTCACATCCAGTCAGTTCTGTAGGTTCAGGGAGAGACTCTGTGTAATAAATACTTCTCTATACATGCACCAAAAAAAAAAAAAAAAAGAAAAATCAGTTTGTCAGATGGATGGAATTCTGTGGCCTTGTTTATGTAAATCAGACCACAGTGTTGTAATTTGACTAAAAAATGACTTGATACATTTTTTGAATAACTGTCTTCTTTGTCTAGTAGCTCCCTATTTCAAATGACAGTAGTTGTTTAGAAACTACAGTGGTGTTACTCACCAGAAAAAAAAAGAGAAATGCTGGTCTGGAGCAGCCACTGTTTGTTTGGGAAGATCATCCTTAAGGAGACATGGCCTGGGTTAAACTTGAGAGTTATGAATCTGTGATGCACCTGGATAATAGTTGGCCCGACTGAATTCCTACCCACACCTAAGCTTGTGGATATGGATTCATGGATTCACTAAGGGAGATGGATCATGGACATCTTCCCCAAACATTTGCATTGTTTTTTCAGGCTTTTGTCCAGACCTTAGCAATATTCAGACCTCATGCTTTTTTGTTTCAAATATGAAGAAAATGCATTGTGAAACGGATCTATTTCCAAATAATTTTGTCACCAGGCAATTAAAATATCATGTGCTATAAACATCTCTAAGACGTTACGCATGGGAAAGTTGCCAGTTTCACGAGTCACATTGCTTTCAAAAGTACAATGAATGTACAGTTCTCTGAACAGTCTGGAAGGAAAAGTAATTTTCCAGCTCTTAAAATCTTTTTTTAGCTTTTTTCAGTGCTCTGAAGTCAAATTATGATGATTTTAAAGACAGAACAGTTAAGTGCCAATGATTTGTCAGTGCTGGCACACTTAAATTCATAACATGGTTGGGCCCATGTTTAATATCTTAATTGTGCATATGAAATTCCTTCAAAGTGAAGCTGGCTAGAAAATGCATGCTTCTTATATTAAAAAAAAACTAATTCACTTTTTTATATTAGAAAAAAACCCTTCAAATAACTTACACCTTTTTATTTCAGTGTTGCTGTTTCTGGCTAACAAATATGACTGTTTAGACTAGGCATTTAAAGAGGAGTCTGTATTGGTTGACTCTTCTGCCATGATTAGGCACTATGCTATTTTCCTGGACTTTGAAAATTACATTTCTCGTGGCTTGATCAAATTGACTTCAATTTATAAAAAGTGAAAAAGCATGTCTTGAAATTATTTGTTAGCTTTAATACAAAATGCTGTAAACCTGAAGGCTTAAAAATATAATTGAAGTTCTGAATGTGATGCTGTTTCTGAAGTTCACTAAGTCAAAGATCATGAGCTAATTAATTGTAATCTTCATGTGGTCAGGAAGATCTTCAGTGCAATGTAGTAAAAGAAAAAAAAATAGTAATAAAACTCCACAGCCTGTAATTCCTATCTAAAAATAACGAAAAACAATGTAACAGCCTTAATGACCAGTCCCAAAGTAATAAAATTTGCTTTAGTCTATTGTTAGTCTTTAGGAACAAGAATTCTAATGGGAATACCCCACACGAGTGGAAATTGGAAAAACTGGAAACGGAAAAAAACCTGGAAAAAGTGGAATTGGAAAAATTTACCTGCAACAATTAAGAAGACTGTCCTGAGTAACAGAATTACTTAGGAAGTCCAGCAGGCTGTGGATGCTGTAGGTTGGTGCTCTGAAGACACACACACTGGATAATGTGCTTATGTCCAGCAGGCTACAAGAAGTCTGTCTCAGCCCAGGAAAGGGAAATAGTTTCTTACTTCTTCTGTACTGATGTATGGAGTGGAGCGGAGCAGACATTGAGGCTGAGTTTGCAATCTTGACTCAACTTCAGCCAGAAACTCGTCTGATGGGACTGTTTTGGGGCAGTAGATGAAACAGGAAGTTACCTTGGGAGAGGCAGGGGGACAATGAAAAGATCCAGCAATGGGCATCCCTTTTCCCACACAGACACACAGCAAAACTGACTTTCAAGGTGAATTTTGAATGTTTTCTCCGTAAAATGTTGGCATGTAAAATGAGAGCATTTTCAGAAACAGGAAAGGCAGCTTCAAAGTTTTTGAGGAGGAGATGCTTTCTGAAGAGATGCCTTTTTGAATACAAAGCCTTTGTCTCCTTTATCTTACCTATCTTCTCATTTTACTCTGTTTTGGCAGTGAGAAAGGACCCTCACAGTGAGGGTGTGCTATTTAATTAAATTAAATTTAATCAAATTAAATTAAATTAAATAATTTAATTTAATTTAATCTAATTTAATTTAATTTAATTTAATGCTGTTGCTCCTGGTACTACTTTGCACTTCAGGAATGATGTCAGGAGAAATGGATAAAACGTATCACGTAGATACGTAGATAGGAGAATCACGTAGGTATGGATGCATGCTGGAGCATCCTGGTCTGCAATATTTTTGGAAAATTCTCTCTCAAATCTTTGTTGGAAACTGTATGTGGAAAAAACCTGAAGCAGTTATTTCTTCTTTTCTGATGCTTAGTAATGTGTTATATAAATATGACTAAAGCAACGAGCATGCGATTTCACTGCAAGTGCTGAGGGAGTAATAGATGGGTATTAGCAAAAGAACAGGAGGAATGAATAGGGATATGCACCGAGAGTTTATTCTCTTTGAAAGATGATCTCTTCCTGAGTTACTGAATAGCTAATGGCTGATACAAATGGTTGCAGATAGGATAGATTGCCTCAAGATTGATGGCTGACTGTTGTTGATCTAGGTTTTTAATCCAGGCTTCTGCTGGAATGCAAAGTTCCTCGTTCAAGATCAATTATACAAGGACATCAAGAAGAAAAAGACAGTCACGGTATTTATCTGCTTCTCAAACTACCCAAGATGTGAAACTGGTTTTGCTTGCAGTGACATGCCTGATAATGCAATGTAATACTTTCTTATTACAACCCTTTGCTTGCAGTTAAAAGTTAAAATAAAAAAACTGTTTCTGAAACACAGCATATTCCTTGCACTTTTTGATGCCTCGTGATGGTGTTGTCTACAAAGATAAATCCTGGGGACCTGGGAGGTCACAGTAACAAAGCTGAATGTGCCTGAGTCGCTTGGGGTGGGAAGCATGTCAGTAACTGTGCTCTTCATCTGAATTAATTTCATCACATTGCAGAAATGCCAGCCTACAACAAGGGACAAAGGGATTATACAGCAGGCAGGGATGGGCCTGAGTAGCTATGAAGGAGGCACTTTCACTGAGTTTGTCTAAAACATATGCCTGGTCTTCACTGGCATTAATAAAACAGGCTGAGGCAGGGAATGGAGCTAGGTGAGAAATCCAAACCTTCCAGTGTGACTCCAAACCACCAACCAGATAATGACCATGAAGCTGTTATCTCAAGTGTAAGGGGTTCCTTACACCAACACCTGTTAAATTTCCTTTGATTTTACGTTAAGTAAATACCAACATAGAGGTACATGCATAAGGAAGGCTGGGAAAAAGATAAAACTATATCATTTTATGAGGGATTTAAAAAAATGGCAACTCCAAAAGAATGTGTATTATTATTTTTATATGCTTTTATGTTCTGATAATTCCTCTAATATACAGAATATGCAAATTAGATAAATGCTCCGTGCAAAATTGCATGCATCAAATTTTGAAAATGTTTGCTCTGTGAAGAAGAAAAAAATTCTGCTTGGGACAAGTGAGACAGAACACAGTGGATTATTATAATATTCTTTAAGATGATGAAATCAGCAGTAGATACATATCAGATTAAATTTCCACACAAAAAAAAAGGATATTAATTTAATAACTTCCTGCCAATGGTGAAAGCAAAAAAATAATTGAATCAGAAAAGGGAACTAGATTAATTGAGCACATAAATTTTTAACTACTGGGGCAGTTTTAGTTGAAATACATGACAATGATGGTTATTAATTTTAAATGAAAGGTTACATCCAAATATCAAGAGTTGTGACTTCCTGTACTTCCTTAGGCAACCAGCTATGGTCAGAATTCCATACAAGTGGGGAACTGGGTTTTTAAAGATGAAAGTAGAAGAACTAAAAAAACTTACGTTACTTATTTGTGGCTACTGAAGAATTCTCTAATACAGCCCACAGTGTTGATGGTTTTTTTTTCTGTTTTTCTACTCCCTATTATGCTCAAATAAGCCACCATAATAATCTTCTATGCAACACGTGGCCATTGGACTTGGAAGTGATGTGCATAACTTTGGATGCTATCCCTGCTCTCTTCTTGGAAATAAAAGGCACAACACGCTTCCTCTGCTCTGTGTGGCCCACAGAGATTCCTTAACTCATGAGTTTGAGCTATGAGACAGGACATCCTGTGTAATTTCAGGAAGTCCATATGGTTCTCCAGTGCTTTTCCCAAGGTGAGGATTAGAGAACATCAAATGCTGCTTGACAGAGAGAAGAAATCTTGTGTAATGCTTTTGTTCTGCTAACATCTATGTAAAGAGCTGCCTGAGAGTTTTGGAATGGAATCTGTCATTGCTGTAATCCTATTCTGGAAAATTGTGATGGAGACAGCACAAGCAGTGATTTCATTGGTGTTCTGACACGGTCATTGCCCACAGCAAACTCATCTCCTCCCCAAACTTTACTTTGTCTCTGACATTTGAATGCCTAATTGCAAAGCTTATTGGTGGGGCTTTTATTTTTTTCTTTCACAGCTGTGTTAGAATTCAAATCACAGATATGTGAGAAAAAGTCTAATACAGAGGAGGGTCTGTTCAATGCTCTCTGTAGATTTCAGAGGAATTTTTGTGCCCTCTGCCTTCAGTGTCATATAGCGGAAACTCCTCTTTGGTCCATACAGTGCAATAAACAAACCTCCTGTGTATAAGCTTTAGATTTTAATACTTCTACTCACAGTCTATTGCAAGTGGTAGAACTACAAGAAGGAAGAAATTTGCTTTGTAAGGGTTCTGGCCTGCCCCTTGTTGTCACAGACACCTATTTATTAAGGACCTGTTGTTATGTAGGGCAGTGGTAGTTGTGTGACATCATGCAAAAATGCTATTTATACACTGTGCCAGCAATTATGTTGGACGATCACATTTGGTTATTATCATTTCATGCCTTTGTAAAGGAAATGAGAAGAGAGATTGTGTTGTAACCTTGTTTTAGTGGTGGATTGCCCTTTTTCTCAGGTAAATTACCTGTTTGTAAGGTAGTGTTGCAGGTTGTACTTTATGAATTGTACATTTATATTTGGACATCTTTAGATATGCACTGAGCTATCGTTTTTCAGATTATAACTTTACATATAACAGGGTGCCTTGTGTTTAGAGACGATAATCCCAGAATGGCATGATTTTGGTTATGGCTGTGAGTGCTCAGCATCATTATGATTTAGCTCAGGGAGATTGCGATTAAATGTATCAAGAATACACTTTATCCCCGTAATAATTCCTGCTTGCGTGTTTTACAAGTAAAGAACCTTCAAAATATTTGGAGTTGATAAAGCTGTACATGAAGTCAGGCAGCTGCAGGTATTTCTCAGTTCTCACAGCAGTGTGTGTTCCCTGACTCCATTACAGCTCCATGCCAGGATGACACCTATACCTCTCCATCCACATTTTTCTCTCTTGGCACCCTTTTTTCTCTCTTGTCACTGCTTTCCATGAGCATGAGAGCTCGATGAGAATGGAGAAAGGATGTGTTGAGGCTGTGTCTCTGACCTGGGCAACAGGAGGCCTCCCATGCATCCCTCCAAGATCCTTATTTGGCTGATGAGTTGGATTTTTTGCCTTTTGGACTTTATTTTCCTTGTGTCACCCAAAGGTATCACTTTCTTTTGTTTTCCAACCTGATTCTTCTGTTGCTGGCATTATGTGTTTTTGATTAGACCATTGAATGACAGTAGAGGTGTGAGGGAGAGAAGCAGGAGTGAAATGTGGCCCATTTGCTCAAAGGGCCCGCCTTTTTTCCACTGAAACAAATAGTAATAAATGGTCAAACTCTGTTCAGTGGTTGAAATGATGTGGCTCCTATCCACAGTGGGTAGTTTAACTGTGTTCAGAGCCCATAACTAGTGTGCCTACTGTTTTGCTTTCTTTTCTTTTAGAGAAAAATAACCTGGACGGATTGTTTGGATCCATCAGAGCTCCAACATAGAAGGAGATGGATGAATATTATCCTCATCACTGCCAGCACCACCACCTGCAGGAGTTACTGCCAGCTGAGTGGAAGGAATCCCTGCCAGGATCTGAGATACAGACATGAGGACTTTGTATCACTGTTACTTCCCAGTGAGACTGATCAAGTAAAGGAAGTTTATCTTTTCCTGAGAGTTGTGTAAGTCAGTCCCAGAGCCTTTTTGCTGGGGACTAGGAAAGTTTGGCTTTAACCCAGGTTCAGGCAGCATCCCACATTGTGAATTTGAAAGTCAGCTGGGCTTTGGAATGAAGGTGCAGGAAACTTTGTGGACCTTGGATGAAAAGTGCTGCAGTGTTTCCTATGAGACAAATCTTGGTTATGTGCTCAGACCAGAAAATACCACATCACATGCTGGCACTCTTTAAGTGATGGATTTTTTTCCTGTGCACAGTTTTTCTTTTCATGATAAACTTGGAAGCAAGTTCCACAGAAGCAGCTGGAGGCTGAAAACTAAGGTGTATGTCATAGCAAGGATTTATCAAAAGCAGGACTGACTGTGTTTTTGAATGGGATGTGCAGAGAGAAACAGATATCCATGTAGTCTGTTGTAAATACTGTACAAGATTTCAAGTCTTTAACTTTTTAACCTTTGCATAATTCCTAAAATATTCCACGGTTTCACTAATTATTTGCTAAAAGTGCCTGTTGGTAACGGATAGTTTTCTTAAACAGCTTTAACTCTGCTTCCACATGAGCAGTGTGTTTTCCTGCTTTGGTTTTGATGCTCTTGGGTAATACTTCATGGTGGGGGTGAAGGGGAACGGAGCTTCCAACTGGGAATCTTCAACACAAAATCTGTTAAGGGGTGATAAATCATTGGAGGCCCAGCATGTGATTAAAAGCTGTGGCCACCAGCAGTGACCCATGGGGTTGGAGATATCAGTGACAGGGAGCAGGGGGAGGTGCTCGGCATTCCTGATCAGAGGCCTAACCGGGGCACTGGGTCTGTTTATATTTCTGTTCCACCGACTCTTGTGAAATGCCCTCTGTCTGTACAGGGAACACACACTGAGTCAGGGAAAGTATCCTTGGTATTTCTTGAAATATCAAGGCATGGATACTTGAAGGTAATGCGTGAGTAGAATTACCTGGGATTGCAGAGTGAAAACCAAACATTTGGGCCAGGGCTCTGTGATTCAACAGTCAGAATCACATAGTTATTGCAATTTTAGGTATTGCAAAAAAAATATTGCAATTTTGCACAGATGCACAGAATATTGTAAATATAACTCCTTTCCCCTAAGTGTAAGTCCATCCTAGAAAAATAATTTTTGTTGGACCAGACAAGCAGACATCCAATCTCAAGTTCTACTTTGTTCTTGGTTTAACACGAAACCTTATTAAATAAGAGTTTAAAAAAGTGGGAAAACCCAATTATGATTTGACCTAATTTGATACCCTTTTGGAGCAATAATGATATGTTTTGTTGCTGTGCACATGGCAAGTGGAGACATGGGAATATGGTTCTAGGGACATTGTTTAGTAGTGAACATGGATGGTGCTGGGTTAAGGGTTGAAATCTCTGATCTTAAAGGTCTTTTCAAACATTAATGATTCTGTGATTCTGTAAAATTATTTCTATGTGGTATTTTATATATCAGCTATTTCCCAACAAAAAGATTTTAATCAGCAAGTGCAGAGAACAAACAGTTCCAGTTGCAAAGTACTGGCAAGACAGAGCAGCAATGAATGAAAAGATGGGTTTGGAAGGCAATGACAAGCTGGATGAGTGAGAGCTCCAAGGCCTTATGTGGTGATGGTCTCTGAGTTATGTCAGTAGAGAACTGTAGGGAAGACTCTTGGTTTGATAAGTGGAAAAGGTCACAAGAAAGGACTTGAACAGAGGAAAAATCACAACAATGTAGCAGATGAGGTGCCTTTGAAGAAGAAAGATATTTATATTTGCAAAAGGGCTGCAGAAACATCTTTTTGAATGCTACACTGTTTTGGTAGCCTCTGTAACTGTTCAGACATCCTTTTTCCCCTGTGAATTTATCCTACAATGTGGGAAAGATGCTTCAGAGTATGATAGGGATTCCTTTACAGACATGTTGTTGGATACGTTTGACAGCAGCAATCCCAGACTGCTCCAGAGAAAAGGGCAAGAAATCTCATGTCAAGTAGATGTGAAAATACAAGAGACTCCTTCCTATCCCCTGTACACAGAGCTTGTCTTAAAGCCTGACTCAGAAGATTTTATGTTCCTTCCTGTGCTCCTTTTATTAGGTTGGACTGGTTGTTTTCAACTGCCATGTAATACTGAACAACCAAAAGACACCTACCTATAAACTTCCTGACTTTTCACCAGCACCAGGAATATCTTAAAAGTTTCACTGTGCAACAGATAAACAGGTGATTATTATATAATTGATGCTGCTGTGTGGGATAAATGTGGGTGATACAGGCTCAGCTTGTAAAGAAAGAACATGACACAAAGAAGTTGATAATAATTTGATGTAAAAGGACTCTTAGCAAGTTTGGAAACATTATGTTTTCCAGATGTGCTCTTCCAGATGTTCTATTTCCTATTAAATGCCTCTTCTGGTCAGGAGGAGTGGTGCCTGTGATAGTGTGTTAGAGCCTTGAGACATGAGGGTTACCCGACCCCGAAGATTAATTCTGTAACTTTTGCTGCAAATTATGCCTATTATTAGAAAATACTGTGATTAACTCCCAGCAGAACCCTTGGCTGTTCAGGAGCACACTGTGCACAGAGTTGGAATTGTCCTGCCAGGATGCTGCAAAGTGTCTTCCAACATCCCTGCTGCATTTCAGTAACCCTGTAACATGTTATAACCCCAGATGATTTCATCCACCGTTGCTGCTTCAATTCCTTCTCCTTGGACTTCCCTAGAACTGCAGCCAGATGTTTGTGAGCCAGTTATCACCTGCCACAGAAGGGAGTTTGCTGATGTGGTGGAACTAAAGCGAGTTTTTCTCATGACCTTGTAGCTCCTCCAGATTCTAAACACAGAATTGCTTCCTAAGCTTACATTTCTGTTTGAGTTACCTCAAGCCATGTAGCTTTGTAAGTCAGTACTTCTCTCCATTAGTCTGCTCTGACCTGTCTGAATCCCTGGAGTAATTTTTGCCATAGTTTTCCCCACTCTTTCTCCTGTGAAAGCCTCAGGCCCCCAAATCCTTCATGATAGGGAAGATCCTAACTGTCCCTGCTCTAGATTTGGGGGATTTGTCTTAGTTTGACCTGTCTGGATCTTTTGAAGGATCCAGGCTTCCATCAAGCTTAGTTGAATCCCTGTTCCAGTGCCAGCTCTGTTACCTGTCAATGACCACACACAGGGAGCACACAGGTCTAGGATCTAAGAGTGACTGTAGAAAGTGCTTTTTCTCCTAAGAATAATTGCTGTGTGGACCATGCCCCTTGACAGAGCTGCATGTTGCTACATGCATCTCTCTGTGAGCACAGGCTCTCATTAATTATTTCCAAAATAAGCCCTCCTGACAACTTGTGTTTGTTCTAGTAAGGCTTGAGCAATGTGAAGTGTTTATGGGTTGGATGCAATATTATGAAAGATATTTCTTATATGCTTTCAGCAGCAATCCAATTGGATATTTCACATTTTGGCCTGGGCTACTGCTGGAAGCACACAGTGCTATCTCGTTTTAGATAGTTATCTTTGGCCACTTCACAATTGTTTTGCTTGATTATTTATGGAGAGACTTCTTAAAGCTCATCTGTTTAAGAGCCAGTCTGTGCTTATGGTAAATGGTCCTTTTCTGTGCTCCCTCCAGAAAAGTGACTCAGCCTGATTATGGGTAAAAAGTCAATGGTGTCATGAAAATCAGCTTTTTACAGAACCAGAGGGCCAGAGCAGTAGCTTGGAAACACATCAGGGTCACCATACAGAGAGGAGAGACCTTTAACAATTACATTTAATTTGACTTGCAATCAAACAAAAGTGAATGGCTAAGCAGGAAATGGTATCTTTAGGCACGACATGAAATAGTATTGCTGTCAACTTGAATAAGAAAATATGACTTTTTTAAAGCAACTACATATTTAAACAGCCTGTAGGGTCAAACAGCCTTTCCTACAGCATTCTGATAACTGGCCTGATAACAGCAAAAACACTATAAATATCCTATATCAATAATCCCATATCACTGCTGAAAGCAGGTGTGTTCACATATCACAGCAGATGGGAAGAAAGCAAATATTATTTGTCTTGCCTTTCAAATTGATTTCCTGTTTTTAGTAAGCTAGAGTATGTCCATATGTTAATCAGATTGCTAAGAAAGATCACTCAGGGCAACAGACTTTTACTTGACCTGCTGGAAGAATGGGGACAAGGAAGGGAGGAGGAAGTTCTCAGTGACCCTAACATACCTGTGGCAGGAGCTCCTACAAATGTGATGGAAATGCCTGTGCTTTCCTGACTTCCCCCGGAAAGTGCCCTCCTGTCCTTCCTCAGGCAGATCAGCTTCACAGGGCTTAGTGAGCAGCAGGATCAAACCTGCTCTTTCCTTTTGGAGAATGTTTGCCACGATGAAAATTCCAGCAACCTGATGTCAAGCAGAAAGATCCAAGGTCCCTGGGAAGTGCAGAAGCTGCAGCCCCTCTCCTCTGCCTTCCCTTGCCCTTCTGCAGTGCCATGTGTTTCCCTGCTCCTCCACACTTGCACTGACACGTGGCTATTTCAGCTGCAATGTGCCCTTCCACTGAGCACAAAAGCTGTCCATAATGGCTTCCAAATGCACTTCCAGGTCCTGTTATTTTTCCCTTCAGACAGGAGATTTTAATTAAATTTAACGGCAAATAATTCAGAGATCATTTGTGTGCACATAAACTCTAACAATGTTTATGGGCAATGTGCAACTGCCTAAGAAGAAATGATGGCACCCTTGGTGTGCTGAGCATATTTTCTGTGGAAGACATTTATGTTCCTTCTACAGGCTTCAGTTTTATCCTTTCAGTTTTATTTATACAATGTATAAAATGCTTGGTATGAGAGTGTGCAGAGCATGATTTCAATGGACACTTGGTCAATACCCCTGGCTTGTCAGAAACTCACACGGCAGCTGTGATCCTGCAGAAGTTATTTTTGTATGTTCATGCCAGTATGGCACACTTATGTTGTCCCAAATATGAAAATCAACCAAACGTAGGTAACATATTGTGCATCAAATGCACAATAAATGCCACAATTAATTGACAATGGCCCAGTTTTTTATCATTTAGTGACTTATGCTTGGCTGATATGAGTTAATACAAGGTGGTTCTGGCATCCACATTGAGTCCAGATTACCTCCTTCAGGCTTTTGGGATGCAGGTGGATACAACAGGTGAAGCACTAAGCTTTGAATTAGGAAACTACTTTCAAAAGCCTACCTTCATGTCTGACTTTTAGCAACTTCCTAGTCTAAACCTTTGTTCCTCTTCTCTTGATGAAGACCATTACTTCCTGCCTTGTAGATCTGAAAAATACACCAAAGGCTGGGATGTAGTCAGATTCCATGGAGACACCTGGAAGAAAAGTGAGTGTGACAAGGATTAGTTTGTTTAATCCTGATTTAGGCTGCTTGCTGTTGGGAGCATGAAGGGAAAGGAATGAGATGAGAATGAAGCTGTTCACTTCTTTCCTGTGTTCAATGTGCATTGGCTGTTCTCGGGAAGCATCTAGGAAGTCCAAATGCAGGGAGGACCAGAGCTGATCATTCCTTATATTCTGAACTTAAGAGACAAAAACAGAAGACCACCCCTTCCTGCAGTGGCTTTTATTGTTAGAAAAGTCAAGTAATTTTTTTTTGAGAGGAAGGATGATTTTATGGAGCTGGAAGCCAGATGATCTCACTTCTAATCCTGGTGTTGACACAGATTTTCCTGTGTGACCTTGGAAAAATCTCTTGTTATGTTCTAGTTTCCAATCAGTAAAATGCAACAAAATCATTCTTTGTAATCTCTGAGGAGTGCTCTGCAGTTAATGCATAGTTGCTAGACAGATTTTGACACATCTATAGGTGCTCAAAGATGGTGTTTTCATATCCAGTGGGTTTTTGGTGGTGTTCTTATAAAAACATTGAAACAAGTTAGGTCTTAACTCTGGTGGCACTTTGGGATCTTTCTTTCTGTCTTCCATACACATGTAGCTTAATCCCTTTCAAAATTCTGTCATGGGCTAATGTGCTGGCATAATAGAAGATCTCTAGAAATAAATTCAGCTCTTAAAGTGTATCTTAGAAATTCCATTGAAGAGAAATAAGCAGATGTAATCAAGTCAAAGCCGTTAAAATATTTTAAAATCACTTTACTAAAATATGGAATCCACTGACCTCTTGGTTGAAAACCATGCTGCATCTCCGTGCTTGTGCTGCCTTCTCCCCACGTGGCTGCTGCTACTACTCAGGAAAAGGACATACATTTTCTTCCCTCATCATATCTGCCATCATCTGTAATTTTTTATGTGACATCATGTCATCCGTGCTGTTTCCTAACATGTCCTCTGCCATTTCTTCACACCCAAAAATGCCCTCAGCACAGTTTCCAGGTGTTGCTCTTTCTTCTGACCATGGTTCACAAGAACCAGGGAATCTGTGCTGCTCCCAGTATTTGTGCTCCCTAAATCCTGCAGCTCATGCCATTCAGCTCATCCATGGGAATCATGGATCATAAGTGAGGCAGATACTTTGCCTCACTGCTACTTTAAGTTGATGATGGTGTTCTCTGTAGTACTTGGGGTGCAGCATTTCCAAAGAGAAAATTTTGATGCCTGCCTTTTTATTTTGCGAGGTATGGGAAATGTTTGCAGCGGATCGGAAGAAAGTTTCAGCACTGAACCCTCATGACTCTTTCATGTTGGTTTAATGGGCAGAGCTTCAACAAAGATCAGAAGATTTTGTAGAAGCCACTAAAAACAGTGTAAGGCAGAAGCTAGAGACACAGTGACCTGTCTACAATTATGGAGCACTTCAGCACTCAAATCAGGAGCAGGTTGCAGCCTCCTGAGAATAACTGAGTGTTTTATGCTTTAGCCACCAATTTATATCAGCTTCCAAGTAATCCAAGCCTTTATCCAGATCCTTACTGTGTATTTAGCTGAGCCATAGAGGACTTTACCTTTTTTTTCCTTTTCCAAATAATTACCATTTAAAATACATCACCAGCACTTTTTTTTGTTCATTTACTTGAAATCTTTAGCTGCACTGTGAGTCTTGATAGACACAGGTACTACAACTACTATGCTTTTATCTGATCCACTTGTTAGTGTGTATGGCTGGTTTTGAAAGCAAATAAAAAGTAATCTAGTTAGAATTTATTTAAATCCATTCAATAGGAGCAATTATCTCAAGTGCTACAGCTTCTGACATTCATCAATCTAAAAAGAATACAGAGATGTGCATAAAAATATCACCATGTAACTCCAGTCAATACTTCAAGGGCATAAGAATAGACTCATTCTGTTGCATTAAATAATATTATGTGGTTAAAATGTGACTAGCAGGTCTTGATTATGGCCGTTAATATTTGTGTTTAATAAAGAGGGTCTAATAAAGGCAGTCTACAAAGGTTACCAAATAGTGCAAAGAGTTGCTTTGCTGTTTACATCAGCAACTATTTTAGGTAGAAGGAGAAAATCGTTAAGTGTTGGCTGTTAATCTTGGGTAAATGTAATAGATTCAATTATGTAATGTGACAATGACTTTGTTCTGCTTTGCCTTGGGTTAGTTAGAATTTAAGCTTTTCCCGTTTAGATTTATTCAGATTGTTAAGTGGCTGCTGAGGAGCTGGAACCTTGTCAAACAAACTTGGCTTTAAATTTTAAATTATTTTTAATCAATATGTGAAGAGGCCAAGCTCTGCCATATGTTACTCACCATCCATTAGTTGGTAGCTGGTCATTAAACTCTCACTAAGGTTTCCTAACTGTGACTATTGTGGTGATTTTTTTCTCTCTTTCTCTCTCTCTCTGTAGAGTATGGGCAAAGGGGAGCAATCGTGGCAGATTGCCTTGAGGACAATAAAAACTCTCATGTAGTATGGTTGTTTGTTCAGACACAAACAATAGAGACATTTTGCTATTACCATTTGCCAGCTATCAAGGGGTTTCGAACCCCCTCCCCCTTGGTGCCTACAACTCAAAACAGATGCAAAATCTTTCTTTTCAGTCCCCTTGAAATGACCTGTGGTGGTGCAGTGTCATTTAGAGGAGAAATTATTGGAGTGAGAGTGGCTGGTAACAATAGGGGCCTTGTGCCAGGCACATGACAGAACAGTGAGGGGGCTGTTGGTGACTTTATTGGGGAGGAGAGCAGCGATCTGGCAGGTGCTGCCATTGTTAAAGGTCCCTGCTCCTAGACAGTGGTTGCAGATGAGTTCATGTCATTTTGTTTGAGCTCTTTGAGTGGGTTCAGTGAAATGACTCTGGTCAAGTAGCCGATCCAGCTTTTTTGATCTCCTCGGCATGGTCCCTTCTGTAACACCACCCTTTATTGCTGAGATATGTCAACATGCTCCCGGGCCATATGGCTTCAAGCTAGAGTAACTTTTATGCTCTCTGAAAGGGACATAATAACTTCATATTTGCTCTGTTGGTGCAGCCCTGGTCCTCAGCACCAACCCTGGCGTTGCTGTCTGTGGCAATGCCATCCAGAAAACCAGTCCCAGTGTGTTGATACAAATGATACAAATGTAGAGCCATGGGTTTGATGCTGAATTCAGCAACAACAGAGGTTGTTGGTTACCAGCTGAAAGCACTGACTATATTTAGGTATGTGCTCTCTGAGTGTTTTCCTTTTGATCCACAGAACCAGGATTCTGGTGGTGGGATTGCAGCAAACCAGGGTGAAGAAGTTAAAATTTCTCTACACTCACAAGAATAATGTGAATGATGTTAACTAGGAGAAGTTAAACACATTGAAATAAATGTATTAAGGCATTAATTTTACCCGTGCTGGCCCCTTTCTCAAAGCACCAGGCCACACCATAATGGCTACATCTGCTTCTGTTGTACATATTGTTTAGTTCTAGTTTTTTTGGCTCAGAGAATAGAAACTGGTCTTTCTGTGGGGAAACAAAGAATTTGTTTTTGTAAATTTCTATTTTTTTTTCCTGAATAAATAACGAAAAACCTGGCAGATTGAACAGATCAGCCATATGGAAACTGGCAAATTTTAGTCTGCTAAGGATAATTAAACATGGATGTTATGTGGTCTAATGAGATACATGTGGTACAGGGGAGGACCAGAGACACACAGAATTAGGAGATAGTGCTCAGAAAGAGGGTTTGAACTGCTGTCAGATGAAAGATCTGAAGTGTTTTTGGAAGTGGTGAATAGGCTTGGGGTAGGCAGGTCTCATCAAAACAGTGGTTGTACATCCAAAATAGGAAGACAATTTATAAAATTCCAAATAAGGGATAGTTGGTTTCTTAATGAACACCCCAGAGCAGTGCTGATATATTAAGAGACTGAGCAAAGACTTAATATTTGGAGGAACTCTAACTGTGTAAAACCATTTGCACTGTGGATAAATGTTAATGTTCTTATTAGGCAAGTTTGACTGCTTCTTTGCCAGTATAAACATAAAATAAAAGATAAATCAGTTTGCAGGTAAAAGTCTTGAAAATTTGATTCTGAAAAGGACCTGTAGATGTATTTTTTTAAAAAATAGCATATATGAATTACTGTAATTGCATCAGATAGAGAACCAAACCCTAAAAATAACCACTAAAGATAATTTTGCAGGAAAAGAAAGCTGTGTAGCTCTTGTTAAGAACAATGCTAAATCAAATATTGCAGCTCTTTTGAGATGCGCCTCCTCATAAAACACCACAGTGAAAAGCCTTCTGAATTCCATTTATTTTGTGGGAGCCCTATAAATTTACTGTATTTTATTGTATATTTTAAATACCTACCTACAGGGTCTTAAAAGCTGATGAAGTCTTCAGTTAGGATGAAAAGGTAGCACAGAAAGGAGATAGTTACTAGAGTAAAACCTGGAGTATGGCCCAGAAATGTTAGGAAAAGGCCATAGGGTTTATAGGAATGTTCAGTATCAGTGACAGGAAAGAGCTTGAGGATGCAACCAACCTTGCTAAACACTCCATAAACAAACATGTGCTTCCCACCTCATCCTCCCAAAATAACAAGTAGAAAAGAAAACTGAAAACACACCCAAGGGAGAACAGAGGAGGTAGTGGCAAAATGTGAATCGCTAAAGAATATCCCTAAACCTCCCAAACTGCACTATTTGTAGTTCTTGGGTAAGGGAAAAGTCCTTTTTCTATGTGTGCTACTTGCTCACATCCCAACCTTTTGATGGAGTAAAATTCTGCTTTCTTACCTGTGTTAGAAGTAGTAAAAGTTCACTGTCCAGGTGTGGAAGGTTTTCATCCTGTTTAAGAGTGCACTCTGACCCTATGGATGGCAGAGCCAAAAATACAGAGGAAAATGAGGGCACACTGAGCCCAAAACTCCACACATTCAATTAAGATTGTGTGGCCAACCCTAAGTCTGGCTTTTAAGGCTTTTTGAATTTTGGTGACTAAATCTTGCCCTCCTTTTCACATCTCCGTGTTTAGGGATTTTCCTAAAATGGCTTACATCTCTAGGCCCTCTAAATTTTCTCAGGGCTGTCTGTAAGCTTTATAATAAATAACATACAAAATAATAAATGATAGGCTGAGCTTCATAATGCTGTTACCAGCATGAATTTGGAAACAGGTCATCTTATGGAATTTATTGTTTTTTCCACAACAGGTTTGTGTATCTCAGAGATAACAATGGCAGATTAAGGTTCATTTCAC
Source organism: Poecile atricapillus (assembly GCF_030490865.1). Classification (NCBI taxonomy): domain Eukaryota; kingdom Metazoa; phylum Chordata; class Aves; order Passeriformes; family Paridae; genus Poecile; species Poecile atricapillus. The sequence goes on along the minus strand of NC_081249.1, from coordinate 128,709,398 downwards.
CAGGCTGAGTGCACAGGAATCATCCTCAGGGCTTGTGAAACTGAGAGTATTTTGACAGTACTCAATAATCACCCCTCATTTTAAGCTGAGAAGTAGTAACGAGGCTGGAGGATGACGCGGTTTACTTTAAGGGCTTCCATTTTTAAGGTTTTTTTGTCAATTACATTCCAAGAATTTTCCCTGAAACAGAGATTTATATTCATGAGATGGGCTCACCTATGATTTCCTCTTTGTCATTAAGTAGACTTGGTTACTGTGGGGAAATAACATAGAAATGTATAAGGAATACATCTCTTGTGCATCTATGAAATGATTTCTCTCCATTTTTGTAATATATTTGAACCTTTGTGTTTGATACAGCAGAAGCTAAAATTATCTCACCTTATTAGCTGTAAACTACCAGCTATAAAATCTAGTTGTAATGTAAATAATGTTAATTTTTTAGTATCTTTGCAGAATTCTTATTTTTCTTGCTTGGAAGAAACAAAGGCATTCTTCCAATGCCTGTGTGCAAAGTTAACTCAAAAGGAGGCACTCATATAAAAATAAGTTACTTAAATACATTATAAGTTACTAATATATATATATACTATATAAATATTTAAGTAACTCATAATACTATTATTATAATAGAATAATAATATACCTAAATATATATAAGTAACTTATATATATAATTTTTTATATATTTATATATATAAACTTACATATATAAGTTATTTAAATATATATTTTTAGGTATATTAGCCTGATTCTTTTGCCTCACCTACCTCTCTGGGACTAAAGCCAGAAGTTATACATGTAATAGTATGTATTTTTTCATATTTGTGTTTGTAAATACTTGTTTTGGTAGACCACAGTTCACTCAGGACACTAAAGTTTATCTCAATGGAAATTACATTAAAACCTTAAATCTTTCTCTTAAAAATACCTGACCTGGAAATGGCTGTCCTAGAATTTATCTTTTAGGAACATGGCATAAGAAGTCTGAAAATTATCACAGTGTAACTTTATCTCCAGGATAAGAAAATGTGATCAAACCCAAGCATGTCAGCAGCCTGTACAGGATGGTGCAAGGCACTGGAAACATACTCAAAGAGAGCTTTGTACAGTAAAAACCATCAGGCTTTTCATCTCGTGGACAGGAATCTGTATTGAAGAGGATAAAATTATCAGGTTTTTTTGCAATCCAGCATTCTTTCTTCTGCATACACCCTTCAAAATGCAAAATATGAAATGGTAGGCAGAATTCCTTGTGTTAAAAAAGCAGGATCATTCATGTCTGACAAAAATGCTGATGTGTGACTGGATAGGTAGGGTAGGTACCTGTTAGGAGCCATGGGTGGGAACAGCCCCCAGAGATCTGCTTTCACACAAGGGCCAGAAGTGGTATCTTGCTGGAGAGAGAACCAGGTGTCTCACTTGCAACATATTTGTTCAGAAAGAAGAATAATAAATACAGAGTAGTCATGTAAGAAATACTTAGAACATGGGAAATAAACACTGAGAAAAGTTATCAAAGCTTGTTGCTATGAGAGCTGAATGTGTCCTACAAATCTTCTGCTTTTTTTATGAATTCAGCGCAGGTTCTCTGTCTTCTGTTGACAATGGTGAGGGTTTAAGTGGTTCCCCTGCCTATGAAATCAAATGCTCATGGGGGATTTTCCCCTGCAGCTGCATCTTGTTTTGCTGAGGAATAAAACTGTACAAATGAAATTGAGGAGACAAAAAGAAATCACGCCACAGCCAAAGCTCCAGGAAAAGCATTCATGAGTCAATTAAAATCACTATTGGGATGTAAGGCAGATATTTTAAATGGTTTGATTTATTAAAAAAAAATTCCAAAGGAATTACTATTAATACAACCAATCAACTATTTTTAAAGACTGTTTTTGTAGAGGAAGAGGAAAAACAGTGACTCTTTTATTGTGGCAGGCTAGCAGTCCTGGGAATACTCTCTCCTTCTTCTGCTGGGTACAGAGTACGTTTGAAGAGATGATAACAGCACAGAGCATATCATAGCTTTATGATCACTCATCAGCTTCAGGGAGCCTGTGAAATGAAAGGCCCCCAGACCAGCCAGGGTTGAAAGGTTGAGGCTATAACCAGACTTTTTGTTCCTGAGATGGCCAGAGCCCTTACTGAACAACAGACAACTGTGAATAGATGATGGGCATCTTTGCTTTGTTGCTGCTCCCTGGTTTAAGGATACTCTTGTCCTCCTTCTGCCCCTTCTATATTTGACAAGTTTGCTTTCAGCAGATATGACAGGCACTGGTGGGGGTCACTGGCCCAATTCCACATTTCCACACTTGGCTTGCTCCAAGTTCACTGGCCTGAACTAATGTCTCCAATGGAGGTCGTACTACTGAACATTACCAGTTTTTATATATTAAACATGCATTAGTGGGTTTACCCTGCTTATCTGACAGCTGTAGAAAAATAAAGAAAATTCAGTTTGAACTTTAAAAAGCAGGGCTTAATTTATGTCCGCTACTTTTGTTCCTCCCCTTTTTTCAATTGCCAATTGCAAAGCTCAAGGGAAATAATAAAACAGAGGAGCTGCTACTTTATACTTCCACGTGCTTCCTAGTGCCTGCGCCTTACTGGGTGAGCTAAATCTAAAACTAGGAAAAGAGTTTTCAGATGGAAATTTGATTAAACAATGCAATCATCTGTCTCACAATCTGTTTTTTTATAAGGAAAGTATTTTTTTTTTCCAGGGGGAATTTTCTTTCAGAGGGTTTTGTATGAAAAGGCAGACATCATGAATACTGATGGGAAGGGCTCAGTGTTTTGTTATTTCTGTTTAACAAAGACAAAATGCTTTAATAAAATCAGAAAACACAGATGTTACTTTGAGTATATTTTGCATCTTCTACTTTTTTTTTTTTAAGTTGAGAACAATCCTTCCCTCAGACTGACAATAGAAGCTCATGACAGACAAAATTAGCAGCTGGAAACTTAGCCAAAAATTTAGTCTTTTTAGTATGTTGTTATTATTTGGGATTTTCTTAGATGCTGAAAGGCACACTTGAAGGAAGAGACATAGATGAATTGAAAGCCCTTGTTTCTCACTCTCAGTACAGTTTGACTGGGTTTTAGTTTTTATAAACAGTTTAAAATGGGAAAATGCACAACTCTTTGTTTAGAAATTAGCCCATTGTGCTTTTCTCTTTTTTGTGTGTGGGGACTTCAGAGGGGAGTTCATGTGGTTTGATAATATATACTTTTCATAATCATTTAAAAGTGCAATATTTTTATTAAATAAAAAATCAATTTCTCTATGTCACTGAAAAAGCAACACCTATCTATTTCTCCTAAGTAATCTCTTTTTCTTGGGAGGAAGGAGGAGATATTGGAGATAACTTTTCACCCAGACTCATGACTAAATGAGAAAAACAGATTAATTTACTGTTTGCTCAGTAATTCTGAGGTATCATGGTTGTTTAAAATCCTGTGCATTTTACAGTGGCAAAGGTGGCTATTAGAACCTTTCCTGGGTCCAGAAAAAAGTCTTCTGTCATGAGAATGTCAGTTTTGTCTTCTGTGCTTACTCTTCACTCTCTGCTCTTAGAGATGGACACGTGATTGGCCTTGGAGTGCCTGGAGCTGGGAAGGGGCCATGGCTGGGGATTCCCTCCAAGGCTGCCTGAATTATAGGAGCTCCACTTTCTCCAGGGCCAGGAGACTACCTCCCCTGAGTTCACACTTTGTGTGATGTTTAAATGCTTCTGAACACAATGGAGGAGCAAACCTTCAGAAGGTACCTTTCCATGAGATCTACCCTAGATCTGCTCAGTGCTGGTTTGTGGGGGAAACATGTTTGTTTTTTAGTTTTTTTTTCATGAGCCTTGGCTGCATCTTGGATCCCTGTCTTGATGGGACTGTACTTTGGAACAGTGGCTGCTTCAGGGCTGAACTATATTTTACCTTAGAAATGAGATTTTCTATTAAAGAACAATGAATTTAGAAGCAATGGATTTACTGTTTTCCTGGTTTTCCACAGGTATATCTCTTCTTTGTTCAAGGTGCCTGGGAATTTCCTAATGAAACACAGCTTCCTGGCATTGCTGGGTGGTCAGTCACTGCCTGTCCAGTGTATTTAATGTAAATGGACCTTTCACTTTCTTTCAGGGTATAATCTCTTCAAAGAACATACTTCTGGATTTATTCTGCCTCTAAGAAATTGGGGCGGGTACTAGGAAAATCCACCCATCTGCCAACACTGAAATTAAATATGATCCAATGAAAGTATTGGGATTTGAGAGATTTGGCTTCTCTTTTTTGATATCATGTGGGTTCAAATGTTCTCCAAGGCAATGGAAGGGAACACCTTGTAAGGATTTAGCTTTATTGCAGGACAGCTGTAACACGTACTGGATGGAGCTAAACAAAAGATGTGAATAAGAAATGATGTAGTCATGGGAAGGGATCACAGAGAAAAAGAGGAAATACCACTGTCCTCATTCCATTGAAAATATAAATCAATATCAGATTCTTATGTCAAACAGCCTAGCTTGTAAACATTCCTTCTTAGAGAAGATATATTACCTGAGATAGATATAAATCAACAAAGCAACTAGATCTGATTTCTAAGAATGTTCCCTGAAATACTCTGTGATTCTTAGTGTGCAGCTGTTGGGACAACAGGGAGGTGATTGCAGTAGAAAATATTATATTAATATTATATCCTCTGTCTCTACCCACTAGATTTAGCAAATGATCACTTTAAGAAGTCAAAATGATTTCTAACTGAAAATTGTGGCATTTACTTATTTTGGTGTAGTTTTCTTTTTTGGACTGTGTGGAAACTTGCTCCCAAAATGTCCCCAAGTGCTGCTTCATATGTACACATAATTATTCCCTACCAGTATTAGTGCTTCTGATGGAGGAGAATCTTTATATTTGAAGGTATTCATCCAAGTCTTAAGGTGCAATAGAGTAGTGTTAGAGACCCAGACTTAATGGTGAAAATAAGGTGAGCTGTGTGGCCTATATCTACAGCTGAAAATGGAATTTTCAAGGAATGGACCTTTTTTCCTGGGCCTCTGAGAGGGTTTGGAATATGATTGTCCACAGACTAGCAGAATTCAGGGATGGTAGCGGGAGAAAGAAGGGGGCTTTGATGAAAATGCAAGAGAAGGAAAATATTTTGCATAGGAGAGCATTTCATATGCTGGAAGGATAGTACATGGTGTAGTAAAACACTCAGCGCTGGCTTTTCTGGCTTTTCACCCAGCTTGTTTGTTAAAGACCATTCTCTATCACTTCCATGTGGGAGCGTTGCTCCATGCCTGCGCCTGCATGAGGGCAAACAGAGCAGAAGAGCCTAATTAAAGTTTCAGGGACTAACAGAGCAAATGTTAGTTTAATGATACAATTACAGGTCACAAAGAAATTGGAGGAGATGCCCCAAGTTTTACATGTTTTTGGCAAAGTAAGTGGGAAACTATGTGCTGAATTGAAGTCAACAGATGGAGGAAGAGAGGTGCAGGAGGGAAAGCAAGCCACACGCCCATGGACAAAATCAAAAAAGCCCCCCCAAACCCCAATCAAACAAACAAAAAGAACTAAAGAGGCAAACCTTGGAAGACACAGACTTTTAAACAAAGTTTGCCAAATAAGCTAACTTTTATCTTTTTTTTTTTTCCCCTTAGAGCAGATGTTAAGTTCCTTTTCAGTTAATTTTGGATAGAAATAAGTGAACACATGCTGTGCATTAATAAATCTTGGCGCAACCACAATAGGGAAACTCAGACCTTGGTGAACAATTCTGCATTGGAGTTTGGTGACACCAAGACTCTCTGTGTTTTTTTCTCTCCTTCTCTCTCTGTGTTCTTACTCCTGTGCAGAAAATGATTTCCCACCCCTTACACAAGAACACAACCAGGGCAGGTAGATGATGTCCATGTGATCTGGACAATACCTGGCATTTAATAATCTCCTGTTCTGACTGTGGGGCTGGGAGTCAGAGCTCAACATCTCAAAATCCTCACTCTATCATGGAAAGTGGTCCTGCTGACTGACACTGGGAAAAAAGTTTGTATTTTCAAAACTCTTACCTAGCCTTCCCTAAATTCCTGCTCAGAAATTCAGCTTCTAAGTTTCCTTCTTAAATTCCTTCTTCAGTTGCAAAGTAATCTGGTTTTCATAAAACCAAGAATTGGTGTAAACCTCTGTGAATTTTTGTGTTCTCTTTTGTGAAACAGGGTAATACAGTCACTGACACTTTTTTTCACTCCTTCTATTTTGGGTTATTATTTTCTTTGCTTTGAAAAAGCACAGTGACGTTTCATAATAAGTTTGCATAACCATGGAGCTCTGTCTCTGGATTTATCCTCTTCTCAACCTCCCAGCATTGTGCTGTCTATTGTTTATTTTGATTATTATTATTTTTTTTGTTGTTGTTGTTTTTATGACAGGCATCAGGAGGGAAGTCTTAGTTCTCTAAAGAACAGTGGACAAAAATCCCAGACTTCAGGAGAATCAGGATTTTATCCTAAATCCTTTATTTGCCTGGCACCCTTGGATGATTAATAATAATAATAATAATAATAATAATAATAATAATAATAATAATAATAATAATAATAATAATAATAATAATAATAATAATAAACAAGTATCATGCTCTGATCCCTGCCAAGCATTCTGGATAAAGGCTTAATATATTTGGTGAATCTAGGGTGTGTTATTATCAGGTTCTTATGGCAGTATCTAACAAAGACAGTATGCACAGGGGAAAACTATCCTGACTGTAGATGTGTTGACAATGCTGAGCCTTGCAACACATCACACATTTATAGAAAGCTCTAAAGTTTAGTAAAACATATAATTGGCAAACTCCTCCCAGTCAATTTTTCTTTTTTCTGGGCTGTCAGAACCGTTTTGGAGAGCAGCTTTAACACAGAGAGGAAATTTAATGTATAAACTTCATTATGCTTGTAGCAGCTGGATTCTGCATAAATCCTGTAGTACATGAATCAAAGCTACCCAGATATCCAGACAGCACAAACAGAGAACGTCTGATCCATGAATCTTCCAGTTGCACTACTGTGCTTTCCAGAAAAGACTTGAAAAACTGTTGTGTGAGTACTTTGCAGCTGGTCCTGTAGGTGACACTGAAAAAGGAGTTGCCTTGCTTGAAGGGAGGATTTTTTTCTGATCTAAACCTTCTGCTTTGCTGTGTGGTTGTGGCTTAGGTTTTCCTTAAAGTTATTTTTGTATGAGATCATCATTTACTCTGTTCAAACACCTATGGAAAATAGACATCTCTTCTTTTGGAGTAACCTGAAACAACCTGTAGGTGTCAATGGTTGTGCTTGTTGAGGATGAGCACTTTGATCTGGATGTAGGTGAATAAAAAGTATGGGCTGCCATGGGCACTGTGGCACAGACAGAGCATTCTCTCAAATGGAACATATTTTTCCACACCCAGAATCCTGGGAAAGCTCCATGAAATTCATGTCTCTGGAAACTATCTGGTTAAAGTGCACTGTAAGATATGAATGTGAGCTTGTGCCATGGAAAGGCCTGTCCTCTCAGTCAGTGCAGGTAACCAAACCTGCTTAATTTTATTACAGTAGATTAAATTGGCCTTGAACATTTTTCTTCACGTACCTGACCATAGATATGGTGTTTGGCTCAAAATAAAGCATTTCCTTTAATCAGGAAAATACCAGGAACTTGATGAGAACTCAGAGGAAAAAACTGCCTCCAAGGTTTCTCCCTGTTTTGAAGCTGTCAGTGTGCACAGCTGATTTGTGAGTCTTTGTGAATGATTATTAAGCCTGTGACAGAGAATGGGGTGAGATATGGTAATCTGAACAATTTCCTTCCTTCCTTCCTTCCTTCCTTCTCTTCCTTCCTTCCTTCCTTCTTCCTTCCTTCCTTCTTCCTTCCTTCCTTCCTTCCTTCCTTCCTTCCTTCCTTCCTTCCTTCCTTCCTTCCTTCCTTCCTTCCTTCCTTCCTTCCTTCCTTCCTTCCTTCCTTCCTCTTCCTCCTTCCTTCCTTCCTTCCTTCCTTCTTCCTTCCTTCCTTCCTTCCTTCCTTCCTTCCTTCCTTCCTTCCTTCCTTCTTCCTCCTTCCTTCCTTCCTTCCTCCTTCTTCCTTCCTTCCTTCCTTCCTTCCTTCCTTCCTTCCTTCCTTCCTTCTTCCTTCCTTCCTTCCTTCCTTCTTCCTCCTTCCTTCCTTCCTTCCTTCCTTCCTTCCTTCCTTCCTTCCTTCCTTCCTTCCTTCCTTCCTTCCTTCTTCCTTCCTTCCTTCCTTCCTTCCTTCCTTCCTTCCTTCCTTCCTTCCTTCCTCCTTCCTTCCTTCCTTCCTTCCTTCCTTCCTTCCTTCCTTCCTTCCTTCCTTCCGCCACTTCTTCCGCCACTTCCTTCCGCCACTTCCTTCCGCCACTTCCTTCCGCCACTTCCTTCCGCCACTTCCTTCCGCCACTTCCTTCCGCCACTTCCTTCCGCCACTTCCTTCCGCCACTTCCTTCCTTCCTTCCTTCCTTCCTTCCGCCACTTCCTTCCTTCCTTCCGCCACTTCCTTCCTTCCTTCCTTCCTTCCCTTCCTTCTTCCTTCCTCCTTCCTTCCTTCCTTCCTTCCTTCCTTCCTTCCTTCCTTCCTTCCTTCCTTCCTTCCCTTCTTCTTCCTTCCTTCCTTCCTTCCTTCCTTCCTTCCTTCCTTCCTTCCTTCCTTCCTTCCTTCCTTCCTTCCTTCTTCCTTCCTTCTTCCTTCCTTCCTCCTTCCTTCTTCCTTCCTTCCTTCCTCTCCTTCCTTCCTTCCTTCCTTCCTTCCTCCTTCCTTCCTTCCTTCTTCCTTCCTTCCTTCCTTCCTTCCTTCCTTCCTTCCTTCCTTCCTTCCTTCCTTCCTTCCTCCTTCCTTCTCTTCCTTCCTTCCTTCCTTCCGCACTTCCTTCCTTCCTTCGCACTTCCTTCCTTCCTTCCTTCGCCACTTCCTTCCGCCACTTCCTTCGCCACTTCCTTCCTTCCGCCACTTCCTTCCGCCACTTCCTTCCTTCCGCCACTTCCTTCTTCCGCCACTTCCTTCTTCCGCACTTCCCTTCTTCCGCCACTTCCTTCCTTCCGCCACTTCCTTCCGCACTTCCTTCCTTCCTCCGCCACTCTTCCTTCCTTCCGCCACTTCCTTCCTTCCTTCCGCCACTTCCTTCTTCCTTCCGCCACTTCCTTCCTTCCGCCACTTCCTTCCTTCCGCCACTTCCTTCTCCTTCCTTCCTTCCGCCACTTCCTTCTTCCGCCACTTCCTTCCTTCCGCCACTTCCTTCCTTCTCGCCACTTCCTTCCTTCGCCACTTCCTTCCTTCCGCCACTTCCTTCCTTCCTCCTTCTTCCTTCCTTCCTTCCTTCCTTCTTCCTTCCTTCCTTCCACTTCCTTCCTTCCTTCCTTCCTTCCTTCCTTCCTTCCTTCCTTCCTTCCTTCCTTCCTTCCTTCCTTCTTCCTTCCTTCCTTCCTTCCTTCTTCCTTCCTTCCTTCCTTCCTTCCTTCCTTCCTTCCTTCCTTCCTTCCTTCCTTCCTTCCTTCCTTCCTTCCTTCTTCCTTCCTTCCTTCCTTCCTTCCTTCCTTCCTTCCTTCCTTCCTTCCTTCCTTCCTTCCTTCCTTCTCTTCCTTCCTTCTTCCTTCCTTCCTTCCTTCCTTCCTTCCTTCCTTCCTTCCTTCCTTCCTTCCTTCCTTCCTTCCTTCCTTCCTTCCTTCCTTCCTTCCTTCCTTCCTTCCTTCCTTCCTTCTTCCTTCCTTCCTTCCTTCTTCCTTCCTTCCTTCCTTCTTCCTTCCGCCACTTCCTTCCGCCACTTCCTTCCGCCACTTCCTTCCGCCACTTCCTTCCGCCACTTCCTTCCTTCCGCCACTTCCTTCCTTCCTTCCTTCCTCCTTCCTTCCTTCCTTCCTCCCTCCCTCCCTCCCTCCCTCCCTCCCTCCCTCCCTCCCTCCCTCCCTCCCTCCCTCCCTCCCTCCCTCCCTCGCTTCCTCCCTCCTTTGCTCCTCTTCTTTTTAGTTTGAAAAAGGTTAACAATTGTAAAATGATCTTTGCAAGTAGAAAAATACCTCCAGTCCGGTCTCCTGTGCTCCCATCAGACCATGTGTTTCTGAAACAGCCCTTGGGCCTCATAAATTTCCTACTGAGATTAGTCACAAACAAGATAATTACTCACTTCTAGGCAAATAATGCCTGAATTGCCTGGAACTTTAAAGAGTTGTGTTTACCTTAATTTATAGAATGAGTCAATAGAAGTGACATGCTCTCCTTCTCTGACTGTGATTTTTTTGTGTTGGGTAAAACCCTAGTA